>NC_069501.1:215251629-215851629 GCF_027579735.1 Bombina bombina
TATCAGTCTATATATATATATATATATATATATATATATATCTATCTACCTATCTAGCTATCTATTTATCTCTATCTATATATCCATCTATCAGTCTATATCTATCTATCTATCTATCTATCTATCGATCTATATATATCTCTGTCAATCTATTTATTTCTATCTATATATACATCTATGAGCCCATTTACAAATTTGCTTCATTCCCTTAGTGTCCATTGTTGAAGGAGCAGCAATGCACTGAACACATTGGGTGAGCCAATGACAAGAGGCATATAACACAACAACCAATCAGCAGCTTGCTTTCAGTAATGCACTATTGATCCTGAGCCTACCTTGGCAATCTTTTAAAAAATGCATGTGCATTTTGATCATTCATAATAATACGGATGCGGAAGAAGGCAGCCGCTCGTGTAATTCGGCTATTTTAGTAGCTGATTTCTTCTTTTGAAAGTGTAACACACTAAGATCTGTGCAAATTAAGATCTTAATGTGTTGAACTTTCTTAAGAAGAAACCCGGCTCTGAAAAGAGTGTCGCGAGCAGATGCCTTTTTCCGCATTCGGATCACCACAAACAATCTGAATGCACATGCATAGTTAATGTGTTTTAAAAACGTTTTATTCTATAACAACACAACAGAAATGTCTTGTAATTACAAGGTGTGTACTGTCCCTTTAAGGTTTGGCTTATCATTTTAAAAGGACAGTCTACACCAAAATTGTTATTGTTTAAAAAGAAAGACAACGCCTCTACTACCCATTCCCTGCTTTGCACAACCAACATTGTTATATTAATATACTATAACATTTAAACCTCTAAATTTCTGCCTGTTTCTAAGCCACTACAGACAGCCTCTTAGCACATGCTTTTTTATTGGCTTTCCACAGCAAGACACTGTGAATTCATGTGGATCATATAGATAACATTGTGCTTACTCCAGTGGCGTTGTGCAGAACACAACACTAATTGGCTAAAATACAAGTCAATAGATAATAAATAAATAGCCCTGAGATAAGAAGGCTGTCTGCAAAGGCTTACATAAAAGGTAATCACATAGGTAAAAAGTGTAGGAATATAAGTGTTGGTTATGCAAAACTGGGGAATGGGTAATAAAGGGGTTATATATATATATTTTTAAATAATACATATTTTGGAGTAGACTGTCCCTGTAAGAGAAAGGTAATTTTTCTCCAATAGTTAATAACTCCAAAAAAAAAAAACTATATTTATCTATATGTGGGCGGGAAAGTTTAATTTCTGAATGTCCCTGCTTTTATTGCTTGTTTGGGTGTAATGTTTGTTTAATGTTTTAATAAATTAATATCTGACATAACATTTTTGCCATTTAATTAAAGGGACATAATACTCATATGCTAAATCACTTGAAACTGATGCAGTATAACTGTAAAAAGCTGACAGGAAAATATCACCTGAGCATTTCTATGTAAAAAAGGAAGATATTTTACCTCACAATCTCCTCAGCAGAGTAAGTTCTGTGTAAAAAGTTATACTTCACCTGCTCCCAGCTGCAGGTAAAAAAAAATAAAAAAAATGAAGAAATGAACAGCAGCCAATCAGCATCAGCAGTGCTGAGGTCATGAACTCTTACTGTGATCTCATGAGATTTGACTTAACTCTCATGAGATTTCATAGTAAGCTTCCTTTACCTGATTGGTGAAATAATATGAGAGTTCACGAGGCTCATCCCCTAAGCTGTCCTAGGACAGACACACTAAAATGCTGCTTAGAAATCCTTTACAATGGGAGGTGGCTACTGAGGAACTTTTGAGGTAAAATATCTTTCTTTTTTACATAGAGTTGTTCAGGAGATATTTTATAGTCAGCTTTTTACAGCTATGCTGCATCACTTTCAAGTGTTTAAACATTTGGGTATTATGGCCCTTTTACCCCTTAACGACCGATGACGTGCAGGGTACGTCCTCAAAAAAAAGGCAGTTAACGCCTGAGGACGTACCCTGCACATCCTCGGTGTAGAAAGCAGCTGGAAGCGATCCTGCTCGCTTCCAGCTGCTTTCCGGTTATTGCAGTGATGCCTCGATATGGAGGCATCCTGCAATAACTCTAGATGGCCATCCGATGCAGAGAGAGACACTCTGTGGCCCTCTCTGCACCGGACATCGATGGCCGGTATCGTTGGTGGGTGGGAGCCGACTTGGGAGGCGGGTGGGCGGCCATCGATGGGCCGGGTAATGTAGAGGGGGGCGGGATCAGGGGCGGGGACCGCTACACTACAGAAAAGACTGTGCTAAAAGTGTCAGAAAAAAAGTTTTTATTTAAAAAAAAAACAATCAAAGGTATCTAGGAGGGGGTGGGGGTTTGATCTTTGGTGGGGGGGGAGCTACACTACAGAAAATGGGGAAAAAATAAAGCAACTATTTTATTCTAAACTGGGTACTGGCAGACAGCTGCCAGTACCCAAGATGGTGGCCATTAAGGCAGAGGGGGAGGGTTAGAGAGCTGTTTGGTGGGGGATCAGTCAGGTTGGGGGCTCCTACACAGCAGCATATGTAAATATGCTTAAACCCCCCCCCCCCCCCAAAAAAAAAGCCTAAATATATCTTTTATTTTAGTACTGGCAGAGTTGCTGCCAGTACTTAAGATGGCGGGGACAATTGTGGGGCGGGGGAGGGAAGAGAGCTGTTTGGGAGGGATCAGGGGGTCTGATATTTCAGGTGGGAGGCTGAGCTCTACACTAAAGCTAAAATTAACCCTGCAAGCTTCCTACAAGCTACCTAATTAACCCCTTCACTGCTAGCCATAATACACGTGTGATGCGCAGCGGCATTTAGCAGCCTTCTAAGTACCAAAAAGCAACGCCAAAGCCATATATGTCTGCTATTTCTTAACAAAGGGGATCCCAGAGAAGCATATACAACAATGTGTGCCATAATTGCACAAGCTGTTTGTAATTGATTTCAGTGAGAAACCTAAAATTGTGAAAAATGTAACTTTTTTTTTAATTTGATCGCAATTGGCGGTGAAATGGTGGCATGAAATATACCAAAATGGGCCTAGATCATTACTTGGGGTTGTCTACTACACTACACTAAAGCTAAAATTACCCCAAAAAGCTCCCTACATGCTCCCTAATTAACCCCTTTACTGCTGGGCATAATACACGTGTGGTGCACAGTGGCATTTAGCAGCCTTCTAATTACCAAAAAGCAACGCCAAAGCCATATATGTCTGCTATTTCTGAACAAAGGGGATCCCAAAGAAATATTTACAATCATTTATGCCATAATTGCACAAGCTGTTTGTAAATAATTTAAGTGAGAAACCAAAAGTTTGTGAAAAAATTTGTGAAAAAGTGAACGATTTTTTGTATTTGATTGCATTTGGCGGTGAAATGGTGGCATGAAATATACCAAAATTGGCCTAGATCAATACTTTGGGATGTCTTCTAAAAAAAAATATATACATGTCAATGGATATTCAGGGATTCCTGAAAGATATTAGTGTTCTAATGTAACTAGCGCTAATCTTGAAAAAAAAAAATGGTTTGGAAATAGCAAAGTGCTACTTGTATTTATTGCCCTATAACTTGCAAAAAAAGCAAAGAACATGTAAGCATTGGGTATTTCTAAACTCAGGACAAAATTTAGAAACTATTTAGCATGGGTGTTTTTTGGTGGTTGTAGATGTGTAACAGATTTTGGGGGTCAAAGTTAGAAAAAGTGTGTTTTTTTTCCATTTTTTTCTAATATTTTATAATTTTTTTATAGTAAATTATAAGATATGATGAAAATAATGGTATCTTTGGAAAGTCCATTTAATGGCGAGAAAAACGGTATATAATATGTGTGGGTACAGTAAATGAGTAAGAGGAAAATTACAGCTAAACACAAAGACCGCAAAAATGTAAAAATAGCCTTGGTCCCAAATGGACAGAAAATGGAAAAGTGCTGTGGTCATTAAAGGGTTAATTGAATTTACATATATATGTATTTATTTATTTTTATTGTAAAAAATATATGTGTTCATGATATGTTTGTGTGCGTAGCTTTACTTCTCTGTTGCTCACTCTGACTCACTTACGGCCTGATGTTCAAAAGTTTGCCGCTCAGGGGCGCGATCCGATATACGGCGTAGGTTTTGGCGCAAGCGAGGGAACCTGCACCGCCCGTAATTTCACCTCGCACATCGGGGTATTACATATACCCCGCCGGCAGTTCCTAAAGTGCCGTAAGTCGGATAAACTAGTGATGTCCAGAAAAAAGCTTAACTACAAATTTTTGGAGTCGCTAGTGACTTACGGCACTTTAGAAACTGCCAGCGCCTAAGAAAAGTAACCAAAATTTAAAATCTCCCATAACTGTCTAACCTGCCTCCCAAAAATAAGCCCGACACGTATACCCCTATATCCGCAATCCCCCCTCTCACTCCTAATAATAAATGTATTAACCCCTAGACCGACAACCCCCCACAATGCAATAAGCCTAATTATTAACCCCTAAACTGCCATAGCCCACACCGCAATAAACCTATTCTAGTATTAACCCCTAAGCCGCCATAGCCCACACCACAATAAACCTATTCTAGTATTAACCCCTAAACCGCCATAGCCCACACTGCAATAAACCTATTCTAGTATTAACCCCTAAACCGCCATAGCCCACACCGCAATAAACCTATTCTAGTATTAACCCCTAAACTGCCATAGCTCACATAGCCTATTAAATCGATTAACCCCTAATCTGCCGCCGCCAACGTCGCCGTCACTATAATAAAGTTATTAACCCCTAAACCTAAGTCTAACCCTAACACCCCCCTAACTTAAGTTACAATTACACTATTATTCAATTAATTAAATAAATTAATAATAATTAGCTAAAATTAAATACAATTAAATTAAATAAACTATAGTACAAAAAGAAAAAACACTAAATTACAGAAAATAAAAAATAATTACAAGAAGTTTAAACTAATTACACCTAATCTAAGCCCCCTAATAAAATAAAAAAGCCCCCCAAAATAATAAAATGACCTACCCTATACTAAATTACAAATAGCCCTTAAAAGGGCTTTTTGCAGGGTATTGCCCAAAGTAATCAGCTCTTTTACATGTAAAAAAAGAAATACACCCCCCAACATTACAACCCACCACCCACACACCCCTACTCTAACACCCACTCAATCCATCCCCCCTTAATAAAACCTAACACTACCCCTTTGAAGATCCCCCTACCTTGAGCCGTCTTCACCCAACCGGGCACAAGTGGTCATCCGATCCGGGCAGAAGTCTTCATCCGATGGGGCAGAAAGGACATCCAGACGTCTTCATCCAAGCGGCTTCTTCTATCTTCTTCCATCCGACGAGGAGCGGCTCCATCTTGAAGACATCCAACGCGGAGCATCCTTCCAGCACGACGAATACTCGATGAATGACGGTTCCTTTAAATTACGTCATCCAAGATGGCGTCACTCGAATTCCGATTGGCTGATGGATGACGTCATTTAAAGGAAACGTCATTCGTCGTTAGTCCGTCGTGCTGGAAGGATGCTCCGCGCCGGATGTCTTCAAGATGGAGTCGTTCCTCGTCGGATGGAAGAAGATAGAAGATGCCGCTTGGATGAAGACTTCTGCCAGTCCGGATGTCCTCTTCTGCCCGGATAGGATGAAGACTTCTGCCAGTCTGGATGTCCTCTTCTGCCCCATTGGATGAAGACGTCTGCCCGGATCGGATGACCACTTGTGCCCGGCTGGGTGAAGACGGCTTAAGGTAGGGTGATCTTCAAGGGGGTAGTGTTAGTTTTTTTTAAGGGGGGATTGGGTGGGTTTTAGAGTAGGGGTGTGTGGGTTGTGGGTTGTAATGTTGGGGGGGTATTGTAATTTTTTTTTACAGGTAAAAGAGCTGATTACTTTGGGATAATGCCCTGCAAAAGGCCCTTTTAAGGGCTATTTGTAATTTAATATCAGGCCCTTTTTGTCAGATGATCTAAAAGTCTCTGGGCTGGCGAGATTATTTAAGAATGTTCGCCAGTACTTCTATTTCCCTGGTGTAATGATCTAAAGCCACTTTTTACTCTGAAAACAGGGTGTCTTGCTAAGGGCGTATACTACATTTTTGTATGGGGAGGAGATGCGGACATTACAAAAGTGCACAATGAAAATCGTAATTTATAAATCATTCAAAATTAATAATTGAACCATTCACACAAAAATATGCAGGAGCATTTTTTAATTGTTAAGGTGCATCAAAAATCGTAACCAAATTGTTCACCATTATTTGTATTTGATAAAAACCGTACAATTTGCACGCAAATTACACAGGACGGGAATACATTTTATTAAATATGCACATCGTCAATCAAAATTTAAATACAGTGACACTGTGCAAAAAACACATCGAAATTCGTACATATAAGTATAAGATTCAAAGCGTAATTGTTGTTTTATCGTAAAATGTGCATAACATGGGCATTCCATGGGCGTGTATGAAATTGTCTCTCAAATCCCAGGGTTAATTATCTAAACATTTCTACCCTACAGATCTGTTTTTTCTTGCAAACTAAAAGGTGCCAAGGATGTGACAAAATGCGCTCAATACTTAAAGTGAATGTCAATTTTAATGCTTAAGTGCCTGGTTTTTAAAAATTCGATTAAAAACAGGGGCACTTTAATTCATCAAAATTTACATTTCACTCCTGCTGTGAAAAAAAAACTTTACCTTTTAATCTTCACAGCAGCTCCAGCTTCCTCCGGTCGTCGCAAAGCCTCTTCCTGGGTCTAAAATGAGGAATCCGGCTTCCTCCAATCACGGCATTGAATCAGACACTGATTCCCCCGGGGGGGAAGCCATGATTGGAGGATGACCTATCCATCATTTCTGACATCAGAAATGGCTTGCAACGACCGGAGGAAGCTGGAGCTGCTGTGAAGATTAAAGGATAAGTTTTTTTTCTCAACAGGAGTGAGATGTAAATTTTGATGAATTAAAGTGCCCTTGTTTTTAATTTAATTTTTAAAAAACGGCCTTTTAGCATCAAAATTGACATTCACTTTAATACCCTAATAGAAAAACACTTGCATACGAAGATAGAGGTGATTATAAGATACTATACACAGAAAGCAGCGTAATGTGATCTGGTTTTTATGCAAGATTTAATTTTTAAAATGTGCTGCCTGCTCACTGCTAACCGCTCTACCCAGCAAAGTTTCCCTTGCAAGCAAGCATTACTTTCTGTAGTGGGTCGGCGAGAAAAAAACATATCTGGTCCATCAAAGTTTAGATCAAAGAAAAAGAAACAGGTCAATTTAATCATATCATTTTATCCGATTTTTTTTTTTAATTGTAATGTCTCTTTACATGAAGCCAGCATTAAATTAATATGACTGTAGGTGTTTGCAAAAAGAGTTTTATTTTGATTTTATTTTTTATATTTGTTTTTTGAATGTTTTGCTAAGGATGAGTCAGCTCAAATAGATTAATTTGTTTTTCTCTCTCCACTTTTACTTGCAAACAATGTTTTGTATCTGGCATGAATCATATTTAATAAGGCAAACAAATTGCTTTGCTGTGTCACCTTTTTCCATTTGAGACAGAACTCATTAATCTTCATATAGTGATCTACTAGTGAGAAACAATCTCTCCATGTCACACCTTGCTGAGATAAGTCACTGCTAGGGATGCAAAGGTGAGCACATCTACTGTTTATCTTAAGAACATTAGGGGGGAGAGAAACACAATTAACAGCAAGATAAAGTAGTGACACATTCACAGATTACCCATTCACTGCTTGATCATGATATGGGGAGTTGCTTACTAATGGCTGGCCAGAGGCTTATTCATTCCAAGAAACAACAAAGTCTGACTTGCTCAAAGCAAAACACCATCAGAAGATCTTCCCCTTCTAGACAACATTAGAGACAGAATTTCTGAGCAGCTGTGGAATGAAAGGTATGAGGTCCAAGTTAAAGGGACAGTGAATTTATTATATATATATATATATATATATATATATATATATATATATATATATATATATACATAGGCCTAGTTTACAAGTGGAGCGCTATTGATAATACAGGGTGTGATATCAGTATTGCTGGACCTCACTAGGATTACTGTGCAAACTTGATATTACAAATCCATGGTAAACATTATACTGCTGGGCACAACTACAATAGCATGGTTTTCTACTGTACCTGCAGGTCTCTTCCTAACCTGTTGTCTTATTCCCCCTTTACTGGTGTTGGTTGTTCAAGCTTCGCATCTTCATACTGGACATTAGAGCTTAGCTATTCTTGCACTCTTGTGCGTTCAGACATCAGTGACATTGGCGGCCGTTTGGAAGCTGTATTGTGCACTAGTGTTAGCGAATATGAGCGGAAGGTTTACATTGTTACACTGACTGCATTTCTCTATGTGGCATTTTTATATATTAAGCTGTATATAGAAACTACACACAATATTATACCATATTGCATTATCTGCATACATTTTTTTTACATGCAGAGCTGTCTGGTTAAGTCAAAGTAAATTTAAAAAGAAAAATTGTGTTAAAACAGCAAATAACTTACTTGCAAAATGAGCGCTTAGAAATTCTCAGTGTTTCTCTGCCTATTGGGAGATAAGGGAGCTACCATTATAGAAATTAAGTTACAGGGACAGTCAAGTCAAAATTAAACTGTCATAAATCAGATAGGGCATGCAATTTTAAACAACTTTCCAATTTACTTTTATAATCAAATTTGCTTTGTTCTCTTGGTATTCTTTTTTATTTTAAGCTTAAACCTAGGTAGACTCAAACTGATTTCTAAACAATTGAAAACCTACTCTTATCCTAGGGCATTTTGAAAGTTGTTCACAGTAAGACAGTGCTAGTTCATGTGTGCCATATAGATAACATTGTGCTCACTCCCGTGGAGTTATTTAGGAGTCAGCACTGATTGGCTAGAATCCAAGTCTGTTGAAAGCACTGAGGTAAGGGGGCAGTCTGCAGAGGCTTAGATACAAGGTAATCACAGAGTAAATAAGTGTATTTTTAAGCAAATATAATTTTTCAAGTAGTCTGTCCCTTTCATTAAATGGACACTGAACCCAAATGTTTTCTATCGTGATTCAGATAGAGCATGCGATTTTAAGAAACTTTCTAATTTACTCCTATTATCAAATTATTTTCATTCTCTTTGTATCTTTATTTGAAATGCAAGAATGTAAGTTTAGATGCCGGCCCATTTTTGGTGAACACACTATGTTGTTCTTGCTGATTGGTGGGTAAATTCACCTACCAATAAACAAGTGCTTTCCATGGTTCTTAACCAAAAAAATAGCTGATGCCTTATTTTTCAAATAAAGAAAGCAAGAGAACGAAGAAAAATTGATAATAGGAGTAAATTAGAAAGTTGTTTAAGATTGCATGCTCTATCTGAATCACAAAATATTTTTTTTTGGATCAGTGTCCCTTTAAAGGGACATTATACACTAGATTTTTCTTTGCATAAACGTTTTGTAGATGAGCTATTTATATAGCCCATACAGTTAGTTAGTTTTAGGAGAATAGTGATGTATACCTACTACAGCTTGCTCCTGTTTGTGTAAAGGGTCTTCTCATATGCAGAGGAAGGGGGAGTATCAACTTTCACTGGGTGTTCCAGTCAACCTAATAAAAATTGCTAAACGGGGAGCTTCTAAGTAAGTTTTTAAACGGTTTTATACTGGATTTTAGATCAGCACCTGTGCATATTATTCTTTATAGTAGTGCCTATTACATGCAGTTATATGAAAATTGGTGTATACTGTCCCTTTAAGGTTACTTCCTGTCACATGATTTTGCAGCAATGTCTTATACTGAGCATTGACAAGACATTAAATTCCTGTTGCTAGTGCATGTGTCTGTTTTTGTTTGTTCTTTATCACATCTGACAGGAAGTTCAAGGTAATGACTCCCACTGGATATAAATTCATAATGGTAGCAAGAATCAGACTATTTTTAAGACATTTTAAGCAGTAGTACATACTTTATGTTTAAATCTTTTTTATTGATATGAACAGAGATAAATTCGTTACAACAGTGGTCATACATCGTTTTTATACATCTAACAGGTGGGATAGGAGGTATAAATGAAGCAATAGTGCTAAATTTCTGGGTCTCTTGCCACCTACTAAAGTCTCTTAGAATCCATTGTTAATTTCTCAAAGCAGGATCTTGATATTCTATGTTAAGTTCCTTCCGTTTAGCTAACGGGGTAAGCCCCTTCCATCAGACATAGAATCCAAGTCCTTGATGGGATGGTGTGATTGGAGTGGAAAATGTCTCTAATCAAGTTTGTCTAAGTAGGTGGCATGGTTTTGCTATCCTCAATAACACAGTATAAAACCAGAGCAATGGCATAAATCTTCAACAAAAAGGGGAAAAGAATAAAGGGGGAAAGAAGGAAAATAGAGTGAGAGTTTAGATAGAAGAATGCCTACCAATTGCTAATCTGTAAGTTGCTAATAAAGCTTGTCGAACAATTAGGTAGAGTGAAGAATAGTAAAATGAGATTAGGTATAGAAGGACGTCGAGGCCCCCGCCCCCCCAGGCAACCAAACCGTTTAGCTCCTTATCTGAAAAGGTTCTTAATGGGCCCTATATGTCTGTGGTTGATTGAGTGTCCAGTAAAACCAAATTCTCTCGAATTGTGGTTGTGTGTCCAGAATCTTAGAGGCGGATTCATACATGCGATAAGTCAGTGTTAGTCTATTAAACACTTCCTCCCATGGGGGACTTTAGTTTTCCAGTATTTTGCAATACTCATTCTGGTGACCGTGCATGCAATCTTGATGAATATATTTATGTGTTTGTTAAATCTATGTATAGGTTCATTTAACAGGGCTTGAGAAGGAGTTAGTTGGATACGTTCCTCAAGGACCGCTCCCAGAAGAGAGGATAATTGAGCCCATATTGGTTGTATTATGGCGCAATCCCACCACATGTGATGGTACGACCCTATTTCTCCACATCCTCTGTAGCAAAATTTATTGTTAGAGAGGGACATATGGTAGGTTTTGGTTGGGGTTAGGTACCATCTATACATAGTTTTGATCGTATTTTCTCTCAGGTCTGCACTCAAAAGACCTGTGCAGGCTGAGTGAAAAAATTTCATCCCATCTCTTTTTATCTTTAACCATGTCAAGGTCTCTTTCCCAATGTAAAAGTATAGTGGGTTTAGTAATTTTGTTTAGTGATTGGATCTCCAAGTATATTCTAGATATCGCCTGTTTGGGTCTATGTGTGGTGTTCATCAGGATTTCTAAGGTTGAGAACGTACTATTGTAAGAAGTTCTGACATATTTTTGAATTGCTGAGTTGACTTGGAGATACTGGAACCACTGGAGCTTTATTGAGCCCAGTTGAGTCTGTATTTGAGTGAATGTCTTAGACTTTCTCCCAACCAACCAGTCTGCCACCCTGTACAATCCTTTGTTAGCCCATTTATTGATTATAGTCTGCACCTCGCTGGAGAGGAGATATCTAATCGGATACATAAGTGTTTGAGTAGGTAATAACTTTTGTTGTTTGGTAAATAATGACCATACGTGTGTAGTGTTATCAAAAATGTGTGATCTGTGTTTGTCGGGTGTGATTTTTGTAGGGTATCTGTTCCACAGAATGTCATCAACATGAATGGACCCCCTCAGGTCTGCCTCTATTTTGGTCCAAAGGACCTCCTCCCTTCTTCCTCCTATAAGTACCGTTTGTGCTAGTCTTGCTGCTCTGTAATATTCTAATAGATTAGGTGCTCCTATCCCCCCCAAGACCTTATGTTTTGTGATAAGTGTGGAAGAGATTCTAGCCATTTTCTTCCCTCTTATAAATGTTATTAGTTCTGCTTGGAGTGTTTTCAGATCCTTAATTGGAACCTCTATGGGGAGTGTTCGAAATAGATATAGTAGGCGGGGCAGGATAGTCATTTTTACTGCTGCAAGCCTGCCCATCCATGAGAAGGTGTGTGCTTTCCATTTATTGAGATTCTTCCTAATTTCCCTGAACATAGGTTCATAATTGCGTTTGTGTAGCTGGCTAATTTGGGTAGTCAGGTAAATCCCCAGATATTTAAGGGAGTGTGTAGCCCATTTTAGGTCAAAATTGACTTCTATGAGCTTCTTAGTGTGTTGAGGCAGACCTAGTGATAGTGCTTCACATTTATCCAGATTAACCTTATAACCTGAAACCTGGGAGAATTGATCTAGGATTTTATATAAGTTGGGTAGTGTTAGAAGGGGTTTAGTCAACGTCAGCAGGATATCGTCTGCAAAGAGTGTTAATTTGTATTCCTGAGTAGTACATACTTTAAATTGACTTTCGGGAAAGGTGGTATTTGTACATAAGTATTACTTACCATCTCTTCTGATAGGCAGTTCAAGGTAATGACCGCTGTAAATATATTCATAATGGTAGCAAGAATCAGAATATTATTAAAGGGACAGTCAAGTCCAAAAAAAACTTTCATGATTTAAATAGGGAAAGTAATTTTAAACAACTTTCCAATTTACTTTTATCACCAATTTTGCTTTGTTCTCTTGGTATTATTAGTTGAAAGCTAAACCTAGGAGGTTCAAATGCAAATTTCTTAGACCTTGAAGACTGGCTCTAAACTGAATGCATTTTGACCACTAGAGGGCATTAGTTCATATGTTTCATATAGATAACATTGAGCTCATGCACGTGAAGTTACCCTGGAGATAGCACTGATTGGCTAAAATGCAAGTCTGTCAAAAGAACTGAAATAAGGGGGCAGTTTGCAGAGGCATAGATACAAGGTAATTACAGAGGGAAAACTTATATTTCTATAATATTGTTGGTTATGCAAAACTGGGGAATAGGTAATAAAGGGATTATCTTTCTTTTTAAACAACACAAATTCTGGTGTTGACTGTCCCTTTAAGAATATTTTAGAAGTAGTACACACTTTTCGAAAGAGGTGGTATTTACCACCTCTTCTGATAGGCAGTTCAAGGTAATGATTACTACTGTAAATAAAAATGTTAGAAAGGATCAGAAAATCATAATATAAAAAAAATGGACAATCATTTTCAGTAGTACATATTTTTTGTCTTTCAGAAAAGGTGGTATTTGCACATAGTAGTTTTTTTACCACCTCTTCTGATAGGCAGTTCAAGGTAATGATTACTACTGTAAATAAAATTGTTAGAAAGAATCAGAAAATCATAATATAAAAAAAATGGACAATCATTTTCAGTAGTACATATTTTTTGTCTTTCAGAAAAGGTGGTATTTGCACATAGTAGTTTTTTTTACCACCTCTTCTGATCGGTAGTTCAAGGTAATGAATACTACTGTAAATAATAATGGTAGCAAAAATAAGAATATTAAAAAACAATGTGCAATTGTCTTTCAGACTTTCAGAGGTGGTATTATTTGTACTTTCAATTTGTTTCTTTTTTCATCCTGTCACATAATTTCTGCAGCAAAAGTCCTCTTCTGAGTATGGCCATGAAAGGGACTTGAGCTAGTGCATGTTTTGCTAGCAACCTCTAACAGGTGAAGCTCCTCCTTTGCCTTCCTGTAGAGACCACAGCCCCCCTGTGGGGCTGTGACAGCAAGTAAGGGATCCTGCACAACTTGTTACCAAAAAAAAAAAAACTATTTATCATGATGTGAGCGGACATGATCCGATATTGCGATCATGTCCTTTGCACATTGATTAATGCCGACAGCATACGCTCTCTGCATTTATCATTGCACCAGCAGTTCTGGTGAACTGCTGGTGCAATACCGCCCCCTGCAGATTTGCGGCCAATCGGCCGCTAGCAGGGGGTGTCAATCAACCCGATCGTATTGAATCGGATTGATTTCCGGTGATGTCTGTCCCCCGCCTCTGAGCAGGCGGACAGGTTATGGAGCAGCGGTTTTTAGACCACTGCTTCATAACTTGTGTTTCTGGCGAGCCGGAGCATCAACCTCCATACGGAGCTTGATAAATATGCCCCATTGAGTAGTCATTCACAATGCAGGCTGTAAAAGTCAACTTTTGAATTTAGTAACTTGTATATCCTCCTTTAGCATTTGGATCATTCCTTCCTAAAAATCTGAGTTCCTCAATATTTCTTTGCTAAGTCTTGATTGCACAGCCCTCTTCAGGCCACAACATCTCATTTAGGTTAATGTCAGGGCTCTGTCTTGACCATTAGAAATCATGGATTTTCTTTTTTTTCAGCCATTCTTTATTTGATTTACTTGTGTGCTTTGTGTCATTGTATTGTTGCGTCAACCAACCTCTCTTAAACTTGAGGTGAGGTTATAGACTGCTGCCCTGACATTCTCCTGTAAAATGTCTTAATACACATTTGAGTCCATTGTTTAATGATTGCAAGGCGTCCAGGCAGCAAAGCAACCCTAAACCATGATGCTCCTTCTTCACAGTTGGGATGAGGTTTTTGGTGTTTTATGTTTTTGCAGCCAGAGAGTTTTCTCAAAGTCTTTTCCTGTTTTTCTTGGGTTCTTTCTCACCTACTTCCGTATTGCCCATTGTGCTTTTAGAGTGATCTTTGCAAAATGCCCACTACATATGGAGAGTAGCAGCAATCCTGAATTTTCTTAATTTGTAGACAATTTGTCTTACTATGGATTGATGAACAGTTAGGTTTTCTTTGCAGCAATCATTTTGCAAAATTTTCTAGCTTTGTGCATCTCTATATTGCATCTTCTAAGGTCCTGTGAAAGTTGTTGGAATCAAGGCATGGTTCACACTAACCAATCTTTCTTGTGAAGAACCGGTTTCTTTCATAAGGTGGTGGGATACCACAAGCCTTTAATTGTGGGATTGAATTCCTGCGAATAGGAGAAGGCAAAGATACACAAAGAGCTTTTAAACCCTCCCACCTCCCTGTATATCTCAATTTTTTCTTTGCCTTCCAGATGCAATTGTGAATATTGTCCAGAATAATGCAAAAACATGATATTCTCTGTCATGACTAGAAGAGCCCTATGGCTCAAGTCTTGGTTGGCACATATGGTTTTTAAGAACAGACTATAGACTCTTCCTTTCCAAGATTCTTCTTGGATCCGGTTTAGGCTAAATAATATCTACTGTTACTGGGGAAAAGGGTTCCTTTCTTCCTCAAGACGAGAGATCTAAAGGTAAAAATAGATTGCTCCGCTGTTTTCAATCCTTTCACTCCTCCAAATAACAGAGGTCTTCTTCCTCTCAAAGACCTGAGTCTCCAAGTCCTCTTGGTAAAAAATAGGGAAGGCGGGACAAAGTGCTCTAAAGAAAGAGCTGACCAAAAAGGGGAGAGAGGGGATTCCTTATATAATATAAAAACTTTACATATATCCAGGTAAAAAAGATGAAAATGTGTGAAAAAAGGAAGTATATAATGAAAGTAGAAAATATATATATAATCACATAATATGAATAGAATTAAAAAAAAATAGCCCAAAATTGATAAAATATACTATGCTGATCCAAAAAAACAATAAAATCAAGTTATATACAAACTCAGATTGATGCATCTAAAAATGAATATGGGACCGTTTAAAAAGAGAGTACAGTGATTATGGTCTTAATGAAAGGATAGCAGATATTGATAATAATAATGCTTGTTAAAACAAGATGTATAAGAAATGTATTACAAAATGCATATGCTAATAAGTAAAAACAACAAAAAAGACAAATTTCAAAGTCCATGACACAAGATGTGTGAACAAAGTCCACCAATGTCAATCTTAAAATAATATACGTATGGTTAATACGTGTCCGTGTCTTCAGCTGTGGGATACAAAACTGTTTAGAAAACTCACTGTTCGTAGGTATAATAGCCTCTGTGGTGAAATCCGTTGGGATGATGACGTCAAATACTGTGTGAGAGTAGCGTAATCCGCTGTCCTCCTATTATTAGTGATTCTCTGTTTGAAACGATACTATGTATCTTCCGTAGTGCAAAGTCTGGAATAGTGTTGATACAAAATATTTTTTACAGCCTGTTTCAGCTGAAATTCACAGAATTGTAGCAGATAGGGGGGTGAGAACCAGGCAGGAATTATACATGTAGTTTGCTCGTTACCACACAAAACAAACAATGAATCTGAGTGGTCTATTGGCACAGTGAGATCGGGAATAAACCCCAAAACAGGAATTATTCATAAAAGAATAGTAAGCACAATGTACGCGTTTCGGCAGACTAAACTGCCTTTATCAAGATAAATATTGATAAACGCAGTTTAGTCTTCCGAAACACGTAGATTGTGCTTACTATTCTTACCCCGCCTCCCCTCTTTTGTACCATTTGCTTTTTGATCACTTTTTCAGAGATTATTGTGATCTCCTTAGGGACTTTAGCCAAGCTCTTTAGGTAGCTCCTACACCACACTTTGCTGTCTTCACTCTCCAAGTCTTCTTAGAAGCCAAGTTCTTCTTTGTCAAAATCCAAGCAAAACAAGAAATCTCCCTCAAATTCCAAGTCTGCATAAAGGTGTGGCCCTCAATCCAAACTCAGATCTGGTAGGTTGCTCAATTCAGGACCCTTGGTTCTAGAACGTTTGCGGTTACAGGACGGGTTTTTGGTCCAGACCTCCTCGAGGACGTTTCCTTCTTTCTCATGTTTCAAAAATTCTTTGAATGTAGCTGCCTTTCTTCAATGTGTTCAGGATTTAGAACTGATGTAGGTTATAGAGCCTGTCCCGGTCTCAGAACAGGGTCAGAGATTTTAGTCCAACCTATTTATTGTTCCAAAAAAAAAATCTCTCTCCTATCCTGGATGTAAAAACTTTAAACAAATTCTTGAGAGCTCCCACTTTCTTATGGTTTGATTTTCTAAACTACATTGTATCCTAATTTTTATCCTAAATACAATTATTATTTTGTTCCATGCAATAAATAAATATTGTTATTATTATGGCATTTTAATTTTCCTGGTTTATATCTCTTAATATTATCAAAACAAAATAGTTCAGGCTAAGGTCTTTGACGGAGAAAATGAACTATAATAAAGTCTAAGAATTTGTAATAGTTTGTTTACTCTCTTTCTAGGTAGACTGTAAATAGTACATTTTACAAATTCTTAGACTGGATGGAATCCTCATGCAGACAATGGCAGTAAATATACACTGGCGTGATGTAATAGAATTATTTTTTGGTAGGACTGGGTGTAAAAAACAAACACATTGCAGTTTGGAGACAATAATTAAGATGTTACAGATTCTCACATTGTACTATTAAACTAATAAATTGGGACTTTTGATGTGTGGCCTTCTGCTATGCCGGTAGAACTGTGTAAATAAGTCAGGTTGGCTGAATAATTTGGCTTCAGATAATGAGCAGATTAAAAAAGACAACACTCATTAGACTATCCAAAAGAATCACTCATCATATTATGGATGCTGTAGAAATAAAGGTTATATGAGCAGAAGTGATGGCGATTCTTCAGGGATGCACCTTTGATATTTAACTTTGTAGTTAACATTTTGAAACCCTATGGTCTACATTCAGAGGTCCTTATAGGGGCCATGTACTGTAAAACTGTTTTCCCTTTAATGTGTTTTCAATTACTTATTATATCAGCCACAGAATAGAAAATGAATGGGTAATGGCTACTTTAGGTCTATTTTGTATAGGAAATAACTGGTTTTGCTCTTTGAAACCACAAGCCATTAAATTAGGCTGAGCTTGAAGAGATACCAAAACTAGCTATCATCACTTTTTATGCACAAAAAATCTTCCTTATCTTATCTGTATACCAGTAGCTTAATACTTAGAGATCAATTAAAAATTAACATTTTTAGCTCTTTTCTCTTCTACTCCCCATTGGGATTGCAATTTCTTCTGCTGGCTGTGATAAAGTGGAAGTCCAGTGAAAAAATAAACTTTCATGATTCAGATAGGGCATGCAAAAAAACTTTTTAATTTACTTTTGCCATCAAATTGCTTTGTTATCTTGGTATTCTTTGTAGGAAGTTAAACCTATTAATCTGTGCCATATAGATGACATTGTGCTCACTCCTGTGGAGTTATTTATGAGTCAGCACTGATTGGCTAAAATGTAAGTTTGTCAAACAAATGAGATAAGGGGCAGTCTGTAGAGACTTAGATACAAGGTAATCACAGAGGTAAAAAGTGTATTAATATAACAGTGCTGGTTATGCAAAACTGGGGAATGGGTAATAAAGGGAGTTAGAGTAGACTTGTCTCTTTAACATAGTTTTCTATAGCCAATACTTAAGTATTTATATTTTCAGTATAGGTGGGGATACAGCAGACACAAGCAGCTATTTCAGATGACAAAATAAAGGTTAATTAACTATTTGTAAACAATTTAATACACTCCTGTAATTAAAATGGATAATTGGGAACACATTAAAGGGGAGAACATTTTACAGTACACTGTCCCTTTAAAGCTAGGTTAATCTATAAAAGCACCTCCCCCGGGACCTCCTATGTCTATATCACCCATCTCTATCCCTATAATAAAAAAAGCAAATTAATTTTACACAGACATTTTTTAGGAACATTGTTTTAATTCCACCGTAAAATGTTAAATAATAATGTACAGTATATGTTTTTCTCATCTTTTATAATCATGTTTAAAGGGATATGAAAACCAAATTTTTTCTTTCTTGATTTTGATAGAGCATATCATTTTAAACAATTTACCTATTTACTTTTGTTAGAAAATCCTTTGTTGAATGAGAAGTGCTGCACTACTTGTAGCTACCTGAACACATCTGCTGAACCAATGAGAAGAGGCATATATGTGCTGCCACCAATCAGCAGCTGCACCCAGTAATGTATTACTCCTGAGCCTACCTAGGTATAATTTTCAACAAAGGATACATAGGGGTAGATTTACCAAGCAGCGGATGATGCTATCTACCCCTGTACTTTCCAGATCGCTGGAAATGTAAGTTAAGAAGCAGCGGTCATAAGACCTCGGCTCCTTAACTCGTCTGCCACCTCTGAGGCAGCGGATAGCAATCAGCCTGATCGGATACAATCGGGTTGATTGACACCCCCTGCTAGCGGGCAATTGGCCGTGAATGTGCAGGGGACGGCACTGCACAAGCATTTCACTAGAAATGCTTGCGCAATGATTAATGCCGACAGCGTATGTATGATACAGCGGATCATGTCTGCCCACACATTGATAAATCTACCCCAAGAGAACTAATCAAATTAGACTATAGAAGTAAATTGAAAAGTTGTTTAAAATTGCTATATCTCAATTATGAAAGAAAAAAATGTGTTTCATGTCCCTTTAAGTTTTTATGCTGATGAAAAGAAACAAGTTTTCGGAAAACATTGTTAAAAATTGTGTTGCAAAATGTATTCTGTGACCCTTTATTTCATTTATATTAATTGTAATCTTGAGTTTATTTTATACTGTCCATACACAACATTTATTTTTGTCAATGCAAATGTCAAAAGCATTAAGGGTGCATTCAATCACAGTGAAAATCCCATTTACAAACACATTTTCCACAATACACGTCTTTTAGTTGCTGAATCACTGAGTTGTAGCACTTTTAAAAATTGCTGAATCCAAAGAAAGGAAAAAAGTATTGTGCAAACGTGAGCATTTTTTGAAGGAAATTAAGATGGTCTATGACTGATAAAATTTCTTTAAAAAACCCCCAAAAAAACCCATATGGTTTATTAAAAAGTACATATTCATTTTGGTAATTTGCATATGTGCCATTTTGCTACGGTGATTGCTATCCATATTATCAGTAGTTATATTCACCCTACATTATCACTAATTATTCTTATATTCATTCTTGTATTGTCTGACATTGAATCAACAAGAAAATAATGGCTAATTATGTTAGATCACATTATACTAACAAACCACAAAAATTCTAATTAACCCAGATTCAGATTAAAAGGGACAGTCTACACCAGACTTTTTATTGTTTAAAAAGATAGATAATCCCTTTATTACACATTTCCTAGTTTTGCATAACCAACACAGATATATTAATACTAGGCGATAAGCCTGTCCAGAGGGAAGTCTATTTAAAAAAAAAAAAACCCAAAACTAAAATTACAAAAAATAAAAAATTTTAAATTAAAGAAAAAAATAAAAAAGCTATCTAAAATAAAATATTTAAACCTAAACTAATACCCCTATAAAAATAAAAAATCCCCCCCAAATAAAAACACCCCCTAATCTAAACTACCAATAGCGCTTAAAAGGGCTTTTGTAGGGCATTGCCCTAAGTTAAACAACTCTTTTACATTTAAAAATGACTAAGTCCCCCCTAATAGTAAAAAAGCCCCCAAAATAAAAAAACTAACACTAAAAAAAACTAAAGTACCCATTGCCCCTAAAAGAACATTTTTATGGGCATTGCCCTTAAAAGGGCATTCAGCTCTTTTACTGGCCTTAAAAGGGCAATCAGCTCTTTTACTGGCCTTAGAAGCGCTATCACTATCAGCTCTTTTCCAGCCCATTAAATCCCTAATCTTAAAAAAAATAAAAAATTCCTAACACTAAGCCCCAAATAGGTACTCACCGTTCCTGAAGACCATCGGAGAAGGTCTTCCAGGCGGCTCCATCATCTTCTATCTTCATCCCAGATTGATTTTCTGCAATTTTACATTTTTTATTTTTTGTAATTTTAGCTTTGGGGGTTGTAGTTTTTTTTTAAATAGACTGCCCTCTATATATATATCTATCTAACTATCTCTCTCTCTCTTCTATCTATCGATCTATCTATCTATCTATTGGATTAAAGTATAGGAGAAAAATGTATGATTATAGGCAATTGAAGGATAGGATAACATATTTTAAGGTTATTTTTTATAGGGGTCCCTGTGCTTTGATGAGGTAAACTGGTGTCTAGATTACAGGTTACTTGTTTTTAGTATCCCGTATATAATCTGACAGACCATGAGGAACATATTTTCTCTGTTGCATCTAAAATATGATATTTTTAAAATATGTCAAAAACTTCCAATTATAAATAGATATTTCTTCTTCTTTATGAGAAGACTGAGCTATAGCATTCCTTTGCTTTCTTCATGGTTGATCCTTTCTGTCTGACTCTCCCACAATGCCTTTATGTGCAAAAACGTTTATGTTATTTAACCTTTTAAGATTAAAGTCATAATTAAGCATTATTAGAATGTAATTTAAAATGTTTAATTATGTGTTAAAGAAATTTACAATAAATTTCAATATTTTTTTCATTATTGAAATTTAAATTGAAACTAAAGTACTTTATAGAAACAGAACAATTACACTTACAGTATATTATCAATATGTAACCCTTTTGCCTATATGGACTTAATAATAATGTAGATATACGTTAATAATGCTGGAAGCCTAAGCAATCTCATTTAACAAGATTGTTACAGACAGTGACATTGGGGTAGATTTAACGAGGGCCAAATGGTCTAAAGACTGTTGCTCTATAACTTGTCTGCTGCCTCTGAGGCTGCGGTCTTCAATCCGCCCGATTCTATACGATCGGGCTGATTGACACCGCCGCAAATTTGCAGGTGGCAGCATTGCACAAGCAGTTCACCAGAACTGCTTGTGCAATGATTAATGCCAACTGCGTATGCTGTCGGCATTCAGCGATGTCTGTCGGACATGATACGCTACAGCGTATTATGTCAGACAGACATTGGTAAATCTACCCCATTGTCTGTGTTACTGTCGGTCTCATGATCTCTGTAGGTGCTGTTGGTAAGTATGGGAGGGAAGATGGGAGGCAGGTGGACGGCCCAGCAGCGGTGGGAGGGGCTGAATCCTATGCTGTTGGGAGGTATGGGAGGGAAGATGGGAGGCAGGTGGGCGGCCCAGCAGTGGTGGGAGGGGCTGAATCCTATGCTGTTGGGAGGTATGGGAGGGAAGATGGGAGGCAGGTGGGCGGCCCAGCAGCGGTGGGAGGGGCTGAATCCTATGCTGTTGGGAGGTATGGGAGGGAAGATGGGAGGTAGGTGGGCGGCCCAGCAGCGGTGGGAGGGGCTGAATCCTATGCTACAGAAAATACATTTTGAAGCTATTGTGCTGGTAAATTACCCACCAGAGCAGAGTAAGCAAGTAAGTGGATGTGCAATATTAAAACAGCCCCAAGAGAATATACAACTGATCATACAGTGGCAGGTTAAGCGCCACTTTTACATAGACCCAGAAATTGGTAATATTTACCACCTCCTCCTGGAAACTTTAAAGAGACATTAAACTGCTGTGAACAGCTACAAAATAATAGTAACTACTCACTATGTTATTTTATTCTGTTCCTGCAGCTCTTTTCAAATCAGTTCTCCTGTTTTAATAGATTAAAGGTGCCAGATACTGAAGCTCCGCCTCTTTGTACTGGGCGCTGCCATCTTAGAGCTCAAGTAGTCTCATATACTGTGACAGAAGCAGTGTGCATTTACATATGAATGAGGTTGTCAAACTGCTTGACAACTGTGTAATGTGCTTCAGGTTAGGGTGCAGGATACAGGAGCTGTATATTTTTGCAGCGGCTGCATTGCTTATTATTGTCGAGTGCTTTTTTAAAATATATTTTGTGCAACTATAAAGCTGTGTACAAAAATGTAAAAATGTAAAGCTCACATTATTATGCACAGTAACTCCAAGCAAATAATACAAATGTAAAAAAGTGGGCAATATTACTGATCTGTGAGTGTGCTCTGCTTCTGTCACAGGCTGTGAGAATACCTGAGCTCCAATATGGCAGCGTCCAGCATGAAGAGGCGGAACTTCTGTATCTGGCACCTTTAAACTATATAAACTGGAACACCCCAGCCTCTCACAGCTACTATTTGTTCTGGTGCTTAAAGGGACAGTATTCACCAAGTTTCATATAACTGCATGTAGTAGACACTACTATAAAGAATAATATGCACAGGTATTGATCTTAAAATCCAGTATAAAACCGTTTAAAAAAAAAAAGCTCCCAATTTAGCTCTGTTGAAAAGGTTAGCTGGAACACCCACTGAAAGGGAATGTATAGCAAAAAGAGCAGACACTACCCCCTCCCCCTTCCTCTGCATATGAAAAGACTCTTTACACAAACAGGAGCAAGCTGGAGTAAGTATTCTCCTAAAACTTTGGGGCTTGGTTAGGATTCAGAAAATCAGTGCAATGTTATTTAAAAATAAGCAAAACTATACTTTTCTTTTAAAAAAAGAAACCTGTATGGGCTATATAAATGGATCATCTACAAAACATTTATGCAAAGAATAATCTAGTGTATAATGTCCCTTTAAAGACCTATCAGACATATACCTATGCCAAAGATGGATTTATTCCTTGCTCTCTCAAACATTCCTATTTTTTTCTCTATTTTTTACATTCTTGTGAAATTATAATCTGCTGCATACTTTGCTAAATAAGATCAACTGTCTGCCCGCAATTTAATGTTAGTAAAATAAACTAGATATCTCTTAACAACAATTGTAATAATAACGGTACAGGGAAATTGTCAGTGTGTGCTGCTAAAAAAACCTAACTGTAATATGTATTGCTGGTTTACATCCACAAGGTGGCGCAGTAAACTAACAATAAAACAACGTAGCGCAACAGTTAAAAAAATGTTGTGTGCAGTATTGTTATATCTTATAAGCCCATTTATTATACTTGAACTGGGGATTCGCTAAGAATATGATCTAACTCTAAACCTTATGTTTTCAGCTGCATCACATTGCAGGTAATATGTTTAACAGTGGCACCTATAGGCCTGGCAGTTTTGAAAAACATATTTCATAGTGTGCACTAATTTGCATATCTGACAATGTCACAAAAGGGCAATAATGATCTGGAAATTAATAACAAATGTGATTAAATTCACCTATATGTTTTGATTTTTAATGGAAATAAATAGCAGATTTATATAGGCATTTTGCAGCTTTTAAAATGACAGAACCTTTTCAGCCAGCTAGTCTGCACAAACAACATCTAAAGAATCAAATCACAAAATGATAAATAATGACGTTTTGTGATGACAGAAAAGGATATTTACATAATATACATCATTTTTTGTGATGCTTATTTCATCTGGAGAGCAGATCCTAAGTTCGGTGTCACACTGTCTCATAGGTACCGATTTATCATAGTGCGAGCGGACATGATCCACCACATCGATGTCAGCATTTATCATTGCACAAGCACTTCTCGTGAAATGCTTGGGCAATGCCGCCCCTTCCACATTTGCGGCCAATCGGCCGCAGACAAGTTAAGGAGCAGCGGTCTTAAGGCCTGAAGGCTCAAACGGAAACAGATGCATACGGGACTTAATAAATCGGCCCCATAGTGTGAGTTAACAGCTCTGCACCTAGCACTGCTATGAACTCTCTGTTCACAAAAACCCCCAAAGCAAAACAAAAGGTTGTAACACAATTTACTTGTATTTCCTTCTAATTTCACATGCATTATTTTGCATTTTAACAAGTTTGTCTTGTATTTCCACATCTAATCACAGCCAATGTGGGTGCAATTAACAGGAGACTGCTTTGGAGGCCAATGGGAAGTGCTGGAGGCAGCAGTAATGCTTTTTTATGTCTTAAACTAGGTTTTATTTCCATCAAAATGAACTGATATAAAAATAATACAAAATACATGGTGTAAAGTAAATAAGACTAAAAACCGATTTTGTACTGTAAAGGGCCTCACAATTATGTATATTGGATAAACTAGTGGGTGTTGGCCCCAGTGTTGGGCCGCCTATACACAATATTCTATAGCAGCTAAAAATTATAGTGAAAACATTATATAAAAATAGAGAGGATTAATTATTTTCTCATCAAATTCACCCCATTTTATGAATAGTGCAAAGGGATAGTTAAGAGATCTTAAATGAGATAAACTTGCCCCAGTCCCATTTACGCTAACTATATGCCGCAGAGAGACAAAAGATGCACAGAGTATGATGTCATCTTTGTATCAGCTATTAAAACCATATTTTGTTTGTAGCGAATCATGTCCGCCCGACATCGCTAAATGTCGACAGCATACGCTCTTGGCATTTAAAATTGCACAAGCATTTCTTGTGAAACGCTTGTGCAATGCTGCCCCCTGCATATCCGTGGCCAATCGGCCGCTAGCAGGGGTTGTCAATCATCTTCTCGATCGGATTGGGATGATTGTAGTCTGCCACTTTAAATCTTAACCTAATTTTCCGGCCAGCCAGAAACCTTGGGGGTAGAAAGCAGCATCCGCTGCTTGTTAAATCTACTCCCAGCCGCTATTTCACTGACATGGCTGGTATTTTTAAGATTCAACTCCATGTTGATTACATAAAATATAGAAATAAAGTTCATGTTATGGTGAAACCTCTTCTAAGGGCAAGGTTTATGACAAGGCAAATTTGCTGATATTTATGAAGCAGTAGTTTAAACCAATGCTTCATAAACTCTCTGCCAAGCTGGAGTTGACGGTTTAAAATTACCCTCTGATTCATTCGACCAGGGCGAATGATAAGCCCTGCTCTCACGCAATTGGTTGTGTGTGGGGGTAGGGGGCAAAATTGCAACAATTGTTCCGTCGTGCAATGATAAATATAAGGAACATATCCGCCCCACAATTTGCGATCAAGTGCAGACAGGTTTACAACTTGTGAATCATGTCCACTTGCAAATTTATAAATCTTGCCCAAAGTGTGTTGGAATTTAATAAGAAATGCTTGTAAAAGTTATCACAGTTTTAGTGTTAACTGTGGCAACAGGATTGACATTCTCACGGCACACCAGCATTTTAAATACTGCAGCTGCACGGTGGGGTTTGTATTATGTCATTAATTAACAAATGTTGTCATTACCAGATGATATAAAAAACCTTAGGCTCTCTTTTAGCAAGTGCTGTGAAAAAGGCATATTTAAATGCATTTTTGAAACAGCTAATACATGTTTATTACAAATATGTATATAATTCGCCTATGTGCATTTTAATTTTGA
The DNA here is from genome assembly GCF_027579735.1 of Bombina bombina. Lineage (NCBI taxonomy): Eukaryota > Metazoa > Chordata > Amphibia > Anura > Bombinatoridae > Bombina > Bombina bombina. Next base: position 215,277,508 of record NC_069501.1, read on the forward strand.
CTGGAATGTCCATTTAAGTCTGCTCTTTGTTCAGTTTAGTCTCTATAATAAGTTTGTTACTCTCATTTACCAATAAATACTGTTTTTTCAATGTTTGTCCTTTTTCAAATTCTCTTCTTTACCTCACACTGGATGGAGACATTGAGGGAGAGAAGCGCGGTAGATACATTGCTGTACCAGAGTTATACTGTATCAGACACAGCATAAGGTAAGTCCAGCCGAAAAATAACTGTGGTATAAAAACAGATAAGCCGCCCAGTAGATTTGACCTGGGGGTGAGACAAGAGGAAAAGAGCTTGTGGATTAGACCGTGTAAAAACCCATGCTATATATCTTGTTATAACCGGGGCTGGGTTACCAAAAATTGTTTACACTGTTAATGTGATACCACATAAAAGTCTCCCCATATGAATAGGGAATTCTAACGTGAAGATCTTAATGGTTAAAGATTAATGGTAAAGAGAAGTTTGGCTATTTAACACATAAGAACCATAATTGGTGCTAAAAACATTTTTCATATCATACTGATATTACACTGATGAACTTGCTGTATTTCCAGGACTTGAGTGCTCTGTTTTTCTCTCTCTCTGTGATACAAAGATATCGTGCTAGTTAGAGAGCTAAACTAAAAGTAGTGGTCAGTGGAAAGAGTTTCTTTATCTTTTTTTTGCCACTGAAAACAGTGGGTGAGATTACAACATAAATATCAATTTGCGTCTTGTTTTGCACAACATAAATACATTATGGTGTTATTTAGCTGCTCTAATTTCTTAAACTAGCGAATTGAACAAGTTCAAGCTCTGCTTAAACAAAGCTCTTTTGAGCTAGAAATGAGGAAATTGACTGACTAATAGCTAGGGGGTTAAACACAAAGCTACTATTTGAATGGACAAATTTATAATCAACTTGAAAATGGCCCCTAAAAGTAAAAATATAGAGAAAATGATCTCTATTATTAGCAGCCACAACACAAAACAAACCAGTCACCTCTCAGCAAAAGGCTCTATGTGTGAATGCTCAACACCAGTTACGGAAGTGGATTCTATTTCTACCCAGCTATCCAATTTAACAATAAAGATTGATAAAATTCAGATGGGATTAGAGACTATAATCCAAGAAGTGAAACAAATCACTCAAAGGCTCAATTTAATGGAGCAAAGAATCTTAGATACAGGACTATCAACTAGAACAGGAAGAGAAAAAAAGACCTAACATTGCAAAATGTTGAACTAATCACAAGAGTAGAAGATTTGGAGAATAAAGCAAGACTTTATTTACAATTTACAGATATAGTTATCAACGTGTCAACTTTCCTGCCTTCGCAGGCCCAATACGCCTGCCTAAGCTCGCCTCACATCGCCGCCGCGGACCTGAAAAATTTCTCCTAAGTTATCAAATAAAGCTGTCAAAAAGCCGCGGGGCGATGAGCAGCGGACTGTGAGAGTTATCACTCATCCGATCTCGCTGCTCTTCGGCTTTTTCCCAGCTTTATTGCTAGCCTGTCACTAAGCACTCACACTAACTACACTGTTCTACCCCCTATACCGGCACCCCCGGAGCCCCCCGCAACTAAATAAAGTTATTAACCCCTAAACCGCCGCTCCTAGACCCTGCCGCAACTCTGATAAATGTATTAACCCCTAAACCGCCGCTCCTAGACCCTGCCGCAACTCTGATAAATGTATTAACCCCTAAACCGCCGCTCCCGGACACCGCTGCCACCTACATTATACCTATTAACCCCTATCCTGCCCCCCTACACCGTCGCCACCTACATTATACCTATTAACCCCTATCCTGCCCCCCTACACCGTCGCCACCTATAATAAATTTATTAACCCCTATCCTGCCCCCCACTACACCGCCGCCACTGTAATAAATTTATTAACCCCTAAACCTAAGTCTAACACTAACCCTAACACCCCTCTAACCTAAATATTAATTAAATAAATCTAAATAATATTTCTATTATGAACTAAATTAATCCTATTTAAAACTAAATACTTACCTTTAAAATAAACCCTAATATAGCTACAATATAAATAATAATTATATTGTAGCTATCTTAGGATTTATTTTTATTTTACAGGCAAATTTCTATTTATTTTAACTAGGTACAATAGCTATTAAATAGTTATTAACTATTTAATAGCTACCTAGCTAAAATAAAGAGAAATTTACCTTTAAAATAAAAACTAACCTAAGTTACAATTACACCTAACACTACACTATACTTTAATAAATTATTCCTATTTAAAACTAAATACTTACCTTTAAAATAAACCCTAATATAGCTACAATATAAACAATAATAAAACAACCCCTTTGTAAAGACCAAGACCAGTAATAATAAGATTTGTGAATCTTCAAGCAAAAATGGACATTCAGAGGGGCCGAATTATCACGCTTGATGCCCCTTGTTCAGGCTCACTGGAAACAGAAGTTATGAAGCGGCGGTCTAAAGACCGCTGCTTCATAACTTATCTGTCTGCTCTGAATACGATCAGGTTGATTGACACCCCCTGCTAGCAGCAGATTGGCCGCAAATCTGCAGGAGGCGGTATTGCTCAAGCAGTTCTGGTGAACTGCTTGTACAATGATAAATGCAGACAGTGTATCATGTCCGTTCGCATACTGTGATAAATATGCCCCTAAGAGCTTACAGGCAAATTCAGTCGCTAGAATTTCAGGGATAAATGATCCTTTTATTCCAGGACTATTCTATGGAAGTCTTGAAGAAAAGAAAGTCATTTACAACTATATGCAATCAACTTTAAAAAGATAAAATAACTTTCTCTCTTATGTTCTTTGCCAAAATAAGGCTAAAAGTTGGAGACAAAACATATGTGTTTGAAACACCTGAATATGCTTCAAAGTTCTTAGAGTCAGAAAAATAAGATTTTTCCCCTTCTTTCTCTTCTTTTTATGTACAAAATCCTTTACTCACTAATTTTTATGCTTGATCAGCTTATGGGGCATATTTATCATTGCGTCAACTATGTTGCATTCGCCGGCGTCAACACGCTTGCCAGACATCGACAGACATCACTGCCGCGAACCTACATACGACACCCTTATTTATAAAAAAAACATGTCAAAAACAAGCGTGTCAAGTTCGACGCGATGAGCATCGGACTGAGCATCCGACTTTTGATAAATAAGAGTCTTCAATGTCACGAATATCCTTATTTATCTAATTCTTTACCTTGCATGTCTATCAAATGAAGACATTTTAGTCTTCTTATTGCAACTTTATTCATACCATTGTACATATCTCTGTTAATATACTCATTGATATATATATATATATATATATATATATATATAGTGTATATATATATTTATAAATATATAACACATGAACGTAGGATGCACAGGAACTTTAACAAACAACTTTCCAAACAGCTAACAAATGCCACAGGTAAAATGTTTCCTCAAAATGTTTGTGTGGATGGTAGTAGGATTCCCATATCTCTAAGTGTCTTGGCTATATGAATATAATGTCCAGTTTAGGGAGAAATGCTCCCACTAGTCTGTTAGGGGAATCCGTGGGAATTAGTGCAGAGATTAGGCCAGCACATGGAGATGTCAAAGGTGGACATTGAGTCAGCGTTTCTCCTTCTCCTGATCCACCCTGAAAGTTTCTATTTAATGGGCTGCACGGTTGAATGCCAGTTTTACGTGGACCGGTGTCTCCCAATGGACTGTTTAATCTCATGTGCTCATTTTGAGTGGTTCAGTTCCTTTTCTACATTGGGCAGTAGCACTGGCCTAAACCAGTTGGTGCATTACTTAGATAACTTCCTGCTCCTAAGGGTCACAGGTTCTGGGCATTGTAGTCACTTGCTTAAGTCAATGGCGGGTTTAATGGATAGACTAGGTGTCCCATTAGCTAATGAAAAAACTTAAGGCCCATCTACTTTTCTGTTTTTTCTCAGGATCGAGATAGAAGACACCGCAGCTAAGGAGTGTAGGCTTCAGATCAGGGTTCCGAAAGATATGGTTTAGGATTTTGAAGGTGTGGGATATATTTCTCCAGGACTTCAATAAGGATGGTGGCTTCCTCCTCCAGTGTCCAACCAGGATTTCCATGTTTTTACTGATGCAGCAGGTAGCCTGGGTTTTGGTGCGAATTTCAACAGGCCTGGTGTGTGGGGGAATGGCCTGTTAAGTGGAAAAGATCTTGGCTTGGTCAGGAACCTAACTTTTGGCTAGATTACGAGTTTTGCATTATGAGCGGCGCGGTGATAACTTGCAAGTTATTGTCACCGCTCACTTACCTACAGCGCTGGTATTACAGGTTTGCAAAAACCCAGCGTTATCAGGCAATATGTGAGCGTAAAGCAAAATTGAGCTCCATACCACACTCCAATACCAGCGCTGCTGTGAGCTGCGGTGAGCTTGTTTTACGTGCTCGTGCACAATTTCCTCATAGACATCAATGGGGAGAGACGGCTGAAAAAAAGCCTAACACCTGCAATAAAGCAGCGTAAAGCTCAGTAATGCAGTCCTATTGATTCCTATGGGAAACTAAATTTATGTTTACACCTAACACCCTAACATAAAGTCTAAACACCCCTAATCTGCCGCCCCCGACATCGCCGACACCTACATTACACTTATTAACCCCTAATCTGCCGCCCCGCCACCGCCTACATTACAGTTATAAACCCCTAATATGCCGCCCCAATGTCGCCATCACCTACATTACACTTATTAACCCCTAATTGGCCGCCCCCGACATCGCCGACATCTACATTATTAACCCCTAATCTTCCGTCCCCAATGTCGCCGCCACCTACACTACACTTATTAACCCCTAATCTGCCGCCCCCAATGTCGCTGCCACCTACCTACACTTATTAACCCCTAATCTGCCGCCCCCCAATGTCACTGCCACCTACCTACACTTATTAACCCCTAATCTGCCACCATCAATGTCGCCGCCACTATACTAAAGTTATTAATCCCTAACCCTAACACCCCCTAACTTTAATGTAATTAAAATAAATCTAAATAAAACCTACTATTAATAACTAAATAATTCCTATTTAAAACTAAATACTTACCTGTAAAATAAACCCTAAGCTAGCTTCAATATAACTATTAGTAATATTGTATCTATCTTAGGTTTTTATTTTATTTAACAGGCAAGTTTGTATTTATTTTAACTAGGTAGAATAGTTAGTAAATAGTTATTAACTATTTACTAACTACCTAGCTAAAATAAATACAAATTTACCTGTAAAATAAAACCTAACCTGTCTTACACTAACACCTAAACTTACACTACAATTAAATAAATTACATCAAATAAATACAATTAACTAAATTACAAACCCCCCCACTAAATTATACAAAATAAAAAATAAATTATCAGATATTTAAACTAATTACACCTAATCTAATAGCCCTATCAAAATAAAAAAGCGCCCCCAAAATAAAAACCTCCCTAGCCTAAACTAAACTACCAATAGCCCTTAAAAGGGCCTTTTGCTGGGCAATGCCCCAAAGAAATCAGCTCTTTTACCTGTAAAAAAAAATACAAACAACCCACCACCCACACAACCAACCCCACAAATAAAATCCTAACTATAACCTAAGCTCCCCATTGCCCTGAAAAGGGCATTTGGGTGGGCATTGCCCTTAAAAGGGCATTTAGCTATTTTTCTGGCCAAAGCCTGAGCTAAAAATAAAACACACCCAATAAACCCTTAAAAAAAAACTAACACTAACCCCCGAAGATCCACTTACAGTTTTTGAAGACCCGACATCCATCGGCAAAAACGAAGCGGCAGAAGTCCTCATCGAAGCCTGCAGAAGTCTACATCCAAGCAGCCGAAGTCTTCATCCAAGCCGGCAGAAGTCTTCATCCAGACGGCATCTTCTATCTTCATCCATCCGGAGCGGAGCGGCTCCATCTTCAAGACATCCAGCGCAATCAGCCAATAGGATTGAGCTTCAATCCTACTGGCTAATCCAATCAGCCAATAGGATTGAGCTCGCATTCTATTGGCTGAAAAGGAACAGCCAATAGAATGCGAGCTCAATCCTATTGGTTGATTGGATCATTGGATTGGATGTAACTATTAGTTATATTGTAGCTAGCTTAGGATTTATTTTACAGGTATTTAGTTTTAAATAGGAATTATTTAGGTAATGATATTAGGTTTTATTTAGATTTATTTTAATTATATTTAAGTTAGGGGGTGTTAGGGTTAGGGTTAGACTTAGGTTTAGGGGTTAATAAATTTGGTATAGTGGCGGCAGATTATGGGTTAATAAATGTAGGTAGGTGGCGGCGATGTTAGGGGCGGCAGATTAGGGGTTAATAATATTTAACTAGTGTTTGTGATGCGGGAGTGCGGTGGTTTAGGGGTTAATATTTTTATTATATTGGCGGCGATGTCCGGAGCGGCAGATTAGGGGTTAATAATTTTATTTTAGTGTTTGCGATGCGGGAGGGCCTCAGTTTAGGGGTTAATAGGTAGTTTATGGGTGTTAGTGTACTTTTTAGCACTTTAGTTATGAGTTTAATGCTACAGCTTTGTAGCGTAAAACCCATAACTACTGACTTTCAATTTACGGTATGGATCTTGGCGGTATAGGTTGTACCGCTCACTTTTTGGCTTTCCAGGCAAACTCGTAATACCAGCGCTATGGAAGTCCCATTGAAAAAAGGACTTTTTGAAAGCTGCGGTAATTACGTTGCATTACGACCAAAAAAGTGTGCGGTACAGCTATACCTGCAAAACTCGTAATACCAGCGGTAGTGAAAAAGAGCCTTAACGCTGCTTTTTCACTCATACCGCAAAACTCATAATCTAGCCATTTGTTAGAGTTATTCCCTATTTTAGCCCTTGAGTTATGATGGAAGAGGCTGCACGTTCTTTTCTATTAATAAGTTGCAGGCCTCTTCCCTACCTGTTGGCAACATTCTTAGACAGTTGGTGCTTTGTTGCTTACACCATTACATATGTTTTAGTGCTATGCATGTCCTGGAGGTTAAGAATGTCATGGTGGTACGCTTTCCCAACTTCAGTAGGGTAGGTTCAGGGAGGCTGTGCCGGGTGCCAATGCCAGAGGTGATGTTTGTCCACTTTATCTCTGACAGGTACTGATTTCTGGGGGACTGCATTGTAACCGCTTTCTCTTTAGCTTACTTTGATGGCCTTAGAATTAAAGAGTTGGTGGATAAAATCTAGGAAAGATTTAGGTTCAGGTCTTAAGGACGGTCAGGGTTGAGAATTCGGCAGTTTTAGTGCTTATTACTAGATCAAAAACTGATCAGATAGTTAAGGGCAGGTGACTCAATCAGAGGTCCTTTGTCATTTATATTTGCTGGTCACTTTTGATGGTACAAGATACATTGTTATATACTGCATGATAACATAATCAGTAGTGGCCCTAGCTTAGGAAGTCCACCACTAAAAGTTACATGGATTCCTTACTTCCAATGAGTCTACATCTTTTAGCCACTTTTATGTCTAGTGGCTGAAGAAAGGAAGGTAAACATGAAGTAAGTAGTTAATGTTTCACTTCCGTATGATGGTCAGGCAGGTAGACAGAGATAGATAGGTAGATTGATAGATAGATAGATAGATAGATAGACAGATAGAGATAAATAGATAGATAGATAGATAGATAGATAGGTAGGTAGGTAGATAGATAGAGATAGATATATCTTTACCCTTTATGTTTCATTTGACCGGACAAATTAGATAATAAATGTCATGTGCTATTAATGCATTGTGATTTGTTAGTAATAGAACTTGACCAAAATGGACAAAAGCAGAACAGACCTTACATGACTCTCACTTGTCTGTTGTATGCATTCAATTTATTCTTCATTCACTATTTCCTCAGCTCAGATCCGTTTTCATGTTTGCAAAGGAGAGATAATAATTGTCAGATATCCAAAATGCTTTTTCTTACCCTGGCACTTAGCAATAAACATGTTTCCTATAACCCATTCGGTGTGAATAACAACTTGGCAGAAAGCATTTTAGCAGTATTAACTTTCATCAGCCTACTGCTATATTTTTTCAGAGCAGCAGATCAGAAAAACACTTTTTTTTTTCCTCACCAAATCCACATAATTCTTTTAGCATCATTTTGCTTTACATTTTAAGCAGAACATAAACAATCAAATTTAAAAAAAGTCACACAATTTTTATTTAAGAAACTTTAAAATAACTGTATATATGTATCGGAAATTAGTCACTGCTATGCAAAAGACCTGTGTTCTGTTATATTTGCCCACTTCGTTATGTTCCCCTACCTCTGGCCACGCCTACCAAATTCTTACAAAGCCATTTGTTGACGCATGCGCTCACTGCAGCATTGAAACAATAAAGTGCAAAATGACACTAAACAGCACGCATGCGCCCATGCTGCAGTCAGCAAATATTACAGAAGCGGGTCAAACACAGTTTTGGCACTAGCTGGGTTAGGTGGCATACAAATTGATCGTGCTTATGGTTTCACAATATAAATAGTTACAAGCACTTAGATGTACAAGTACTTAGTTACAAGTACTTAGATGTTCACAAGTACTTTGATGTCCCCCAGAGTGTTTGTAAATATTTATATTATGTAAAATAGGTAAGATCCATTTGTCTGCCACCCAGCTAGTGTCCAAATTGTGTTGGTCCCCAGAGAGTTTGTAACTATGTATACTGTGAAAACATAAGTACGATCAATTTGTATGTTGGATGTTTTATTTACTCATTGGGCGTACAGCACCTCTCCTTTTTTTGCACAATAAATTTGTATTCCATCTGACCCAGCTAGTGCCAAAACTGTGTTTAACCCGCTTCTGTAATATTTGCTGACTGCGGCATGGGCGCATGTGTGCTATTTAGTGTCATTTTGCACTTTATTGTAGCAATACTGCAGTGAGCGCATGCGTCAGCAACCGGCTTTGTAAGAATTTGGTAGGCGTGGCCGGATGTAAGGTAAAGTAATGAAGTCGGCAAATAATACAGAACACCTGCATACAATTACAAGCCTAGATTACAAATAAAGCGCAAAAATATAAAGTAATATAGGGCAGGATTATGAGTGGAGTGGTAGTTTGTACTTTCATATTACAAATATATATTAAAACGTTTGTGCTCTCCTGTTCACAAAGTATCAGTAACAATTAGACTTTGAGAAGTCACAAACGCAAAATTGCATTACCCCATAGACGTCAATGGAGCCAAAAAAGTTAAAAAAAACACCCACAAGTTATACAAACACAATTGCGGTTATTTAAAAGCGCAACATAAAAAGATAACATGGTATATTTCATAATCCAATGCTCTGCGCATAGCAGAATATGTTCTATTTATTCTTAAAGAGATATTTAGATATATATGTGATGGATTTTTGCACAAATATATATTTATATATATATATATAAACACGATTATTTATAAGTTTCGATAAATACAATATATATATATATATATATATATATATATATATATAAACAAGATAAAGTCCAGCACCAATTCACTTCCAGGTAAGGGTGCAAGCAGCCTCTGTCTCACCTTGACAGGTATTAATATGCAAAATAGAAATGGCTGCAGCACACCAAGTCAGATTTATAACATTTTTATTACAAGCAGTGAAATACAGGCGACGTTTCGGGCTTCTGCCCTTTCTCAAGCCAAGTGATTAGTACATAATCCAACTCCACCTTTTATAGGCAGTACATGTGACAAACTACAGGTGTAGGTAATTACAATTGTAATAGTGCATCTTCTTTTAAAAAAAGAGAGAAAAAGAATAAACTGTGATTTTGTGTCATAATCATAACTATGCATTTCTTATATGAAAAAAACATTGTGATTCTGAACATTTATAATTCTTTAAACACCTTCTTATTGTTTAAAACCTAGTGATAATATGAGAGAAAAAAAATATATAAAGTGACCTAAACGGTCCATTATCTTAACTGTGAATTATGTGAAACATTTTCTTGTTAGTGAATTTCATTACCATCTATTAATGATATTTGGAAAACCTTTATTTTATTAAAAACAGTAATCAAACTAACAACTAAATTCTAATCTTGCAAGATATGTTGTTTCTCTGATGGATGTTAACAGGGGAATGCACACACTCAAATGTTATTTACTATATGAGAACCAGAAAGACAGCGTTCTAAAAGAAAAGCTTATAATCTTTCCAAACAAACTCTTTTTATGTTATGTTATTCAGCACATTTCTTTTTCAAGTTGTTCTTTTTTCTTTATGTGAATCTTGATCTAAATCATGGAGAAAAAGTTTACAATAAATTATCAATTATCAAAATTAACCCATTATAGGAACAAAAACAGGTTATAATCTTTATTTAAACCTTTAGGGTGCATACTTTCTAGTCTATTAATCCAAATGACCTCTCTCTGTTGTAATTTTTTAACCCTATCCTGGCCCCTTCTTTGTATCGGAACATGTTCTAAGATTTGAAACCTTAACTGGTTAACGTTATGATTTTTTTCTTTAGAATGTGCAGATACAGGCAAATCTGAGATGGCTTTACGTATGGTGTATTTATGTTGTGTGAGTCTGTCTTTCATTTTTTGAGTAGTTTCCCCTACATATATCAATCCACAGGGACATTTTAAAGAATATATGACATGATCTGTTTGACAGGTAAACAAACCATTAATCCTATATTTTTTACCCGTATGTGGGTGGACCACCTCGCTACCTTTAATCACACTACTACAATGTGAACAATTATAACAGGGAAAAGTACCTTTCTTTTTTGAAAATGACATCCTTGTCTTACTGCTACCTATGTCCGTTTTAATTAAATAGTCCTGTAAATGTTTAGGTCTTTTATATGACAACAATGGGAAAGATTGAAATTCCTTTATATCCTGATAGTTATTTTTTAAGATATGCCAATGTTTTTTGACTATACCAGATATCCGCTTACTATTAACATTGTATGTGCTCACAAATGGAATTCTATCCATCTGTGTGTTTTTCAATGTTTTTTGTAGAAGTTGATTACGAGGGATTTGATTAACTTTTTTTAATTCATCTTCCAATATTTTTGTCGGGTAACCCCTTTGTTTAAATTTTTGTCCCATTTCAAGCAACCTTCTATTACATACATCCTCATCACTCACTATTCGTTTGACACGAATGTACTGGGACTTAGGTAGAGATTTAATTGTATTTTCTGGATGGCAACTTGTATACGATAGAAACGTATTTTTATCCATTTTTTTAACAAAAAGATCAGTTTTAAACTTATTCTCTTCTATTGATACAGTCACATCCAGAAAATCAATACACTTTCTATCATGCTGCATTGTGAATTCAATATTAGCCGAGTTAGAATTAATTTGTTTGAGGAAAACATTAAGGGTATCCTCATTGCCCAACCATATCATGAAAACGTCATCTATATAGCGCCACCATACGCATGCATGCTGTTTAAACAATTCATTTGGATAGATGAAATCATCTTCAAATGTACCCATGTATATGCCTGCGTATGGTGGCGCCATATTAGCACCCATTGCGGTGCCTCTCTTTTGCCTGTAATACATGTCACCAAATAAAAAATAATTGTTGTTCAATACAAATGCCAATAAATCAATTATAAAATTAATTTGTGAATCTGTATATATTTGTTCCTTAACCAAGTATTGTTTCACTGATTGTATACCCCCTAGATGGGGAATACTGGTGTATAGATTTTTAACATCTAATGTAACCAGAATCGAATTTTGTTGACCATATAATTTAATCTCATTAAGCCTATTGAGGAATTCAGTAGAATCCTCCAAATAAGATGATAGTTTGGACACTATTGGCTGCTTGCACCCTTACCTGGAAGTGAATTGGTGCTGGACTTTATCTTGTTTATGTAATTAATTCACCAGTCAATAGCACAATTCTGATCAAAATTATTCTAAATACAAGCTATGGAGATCCAACAAGATGTGTTCACTTTCTCTGATGTGGAGGCTGCCGCTATTGCCACTCTTGTGAGAGGCCCACGGGATTTTCTGGCTATCCCCGACACAGACATGCTCTAAACAGTGGGAACGTGAAAGAAAGAAAGAGGTGAATTGGGAACTACATTCCTCTACTCTTGCCGAATATTACAAGTTGCGCCGAATCCCGAGAGGCCTGAGAGTGTCATTAAGACCGACACTTTTTATGGAAGACAAAGAATACTGTTCAACCTTTGAAAAGATCCTTAATAAGTGTTCCTTTGATCTTATGATCCTGACGATACAACGCATACAGAAAGAGATACAAACGAATAAACAAAAGATACAAGCATTGGAGGTCAGTTTACAAGAAAAATTATCCATCACTGATTTCAATACCTTAAAAACCGACTTGGATACAAAATTGGATGAATTTCGAAAAAGTAAGAAAAGAAAAGAATCAAATTTTCCAGAGATGCGGACGATTACCTGTATGGTCACGTGTACAGATGGGAGTCCCGCGAGATGCGAATGCCCAGAGGTGACGTCAGACGCCAGAGTCATCGAGGAAGAGAACGCCATACACGATCTGAGGCTAGCGACTCATCACGAAGCAACTCAGTGGGGACTATCTTCCAGTTCCAGTCTCCCTCTCCTTCTTCTTTTTCCCAACAGGTACCAGGCCAAGACGGAGGCGGAGGGGCGGCCGAAAATATCAGAGGCAACGCAAGTCGGCCACCGAGAGGACGTCGGGTGAAACGGTAAATGATCTAGTGATTAATATATCACAGGTACCGTTCACCGAAGGGGAATTGAACTTACTTAATAGGGGTTTGGGCTTTTGCCCTAGTAATACCATTAATTGTATGGACTTGGACATTGAGCTGTATAGATTCTTTAGACAATTGCGTCTTAAAGCTCACTTTTCTAAAATGCCGTATAATGCTGTAAATCTAAATACTGTTAATGATGATTGTTTAAAATTTTCAGATTTTGATTTAATTGCTAAGTCTAGCTTTATTCCGCCTACAAATTACCATCCTATAGAAACGTATATCACATTGGTAAGTAAGGATATAGAAAGACTTAAACATGACATCAGGCTACATAAGGGGATACAAATTAAGTACAATTTAACAGTTGAAGACAAACAATCCCTTAATAAAATTATAAATAACCCTGATATAATTATTAAAAAAGCGGATAAGGGCGGGGCAATTATAATCATGGATAAGATAAAATACATAGAAGAAATAAACAATCAATTAAGAGACACAGAGGTATATGAAAATCTGGAAAATAATCCATTAAAAACAATACAAAATGAATTGAAAGTTATAGTCCAAAATGCCCTTGATAAAGGTATTATTGACCAGAAATTAAGTCAATATTTGCTAAAGAAAGAATGTATCACTCCCCTGATATATGTACTTCCTAAAATTCACAAGTCCCTCATCAATCCACCGGGTCGCCCCATTGTGGCAAGTGTAGACTCAGTTCTATCAAATATAGCCACTTTTCTTGATAAAATACTCAAACCAATAGTGTCCAAACTATCATCTTATTTGGAGGATTCTACTGAATTCCTCAATAGGCTTAATGAGATAAAATTATATGGTCAACAAAATTCGATTCTGGTTACATTAGATGTTAAAAATCTATACACCAGTATTCCCCATCTAGGGGGTATACAATCAGTGAAACAATACTTGGTTAAGGAACAAATATATACAGATTCACAAATTTTATAATTGATTTATTGGCATTTGTATTGAACAACAATTATTTTTTATTTGGTGACATGTATTACAGGCAAAAGAGAGGCACCGCAATGGGTACATGGGTATACATGGGTACATTTGAAGATGATTTCATCTATCCAAATGAATTGTTTAAACAGCATGCATGCGTATGGTGGCGCTATATAGATGACGTTTTCATGATATGGTTGGGCAATGAGGATACCCTTAATGTTTTCCTCAAACAAATTAATTCTAATTCGGCTAATATTGAATTCACAATGCAGCATGATAGAAAGTGTATTGATTTTCTGGATGTGACTGTATCAATAGAAGAGAATAAGTTTAAAACTGATCTTTTTGTTAAAAAAACGGATAAAAATACATTTCTATCGTATACAAGTTGCCATCCAGAAAATACAATTAAATCTCTACCTAAGTCCCAGTACATTCGTGTCAAACGAATAGTGAGTGATGAGGATGTATGTAATAGAAGGTTGCTTGAAATGGGACAAAAATTTAAACAAAGGGGTTACCCGACAAAAATATTGGAAGATGAATTAAAAAAAGTTAATCAAATCCCTCGTAATCAACTTCTACAAAAAACATTGAAAAACACACAGATGGATAGAATTCCATTTGTGAGCACATACAATGTTAATAGTAAGCAGATATCTGGTATAGTCAAAAAACATTGGCATATCTTAAAAAATAACTATCAGGATATAAAGGAATTTCAATCTTTCCCATTGTTGTCATATAAAAGACCTAAAAATTTACAGGACTATTTAATTAAAACGGACATAGGTAGCAGTAAGACAAGGATGTCATTTTCAAAAAAGAAAGGTACTTTTCCCTGTTATAATTGTTCACATTGTAGTAGTGTGATTAAAGGTAGCGAGGTGGTCCACCCACATACGGGTAAAAAATATAGGATTAATGGTTTGTTTACCTGTCAAACAGATCATGTCATATATTCTTTAAAATGTCCCTGTGGATTGATATATGTAGGGGAAACTACTCAAAAAATGAAAGACAGACTCACACAACATAAATACACCATACGTAAAGCCATCTCAGATTTGCCTGTATCTGCACATTTTAAAGAAAAAAATCATAACGTTAACCAGTTAAGGTTTCAAATCTTAGAACATGTTCCGATACAAAGAAGGGGCCAGGATAGGGTTAAAAAATTACAACAGAGAGAGGTCATTTGGATTAATAGACTAGAAAGTATGCACCCTAAAGGTTTAAATAAAGATTATAACCTGTTTTTGTTCCTATAATGGGTTAATTTTGATAATTGATAATTTATTGTAAACTTTTTCTCCATGATTTAGATCAAGATTCACATAAAGAAAAAAGAACAACTTGAAAAAGAAATGTGCTGAATAACATAACATAAAAAGAGTTTGTTTGGAAAGATTATAAGCTTTTCTTTTAGAACGCTGTCTTTCTGGTTCTCATATAGTAAATAACATTTGAGTGTGTGCATTCCCCTGTTAACATCCATCAGAGAAACAACATATCTTGCAAGATTAGAATTTAGTTGTTAGTTTGATTACTGTTTTTAATAAAATAAAGGTTTTCCAAATATCATTAATAGATGGTAATGAAATTCACTAACAAGAAAATGTTTCACATAATTCACAGTTAAGATAATGGACCGTTTAGGTCACTTTATATATTTTTTTTCTCTCATATTATCACTAGGTTTTAAACAATAAGAAGGTGTTTAAAGAATTATAAATGTTCAGAATCACAATGTTTTTTTCATATAAGAAATGCATAGTTATGATTATGACACAAAATCACAGTTTATTCTTTTTCTCTCTTTTTTTAAAAGAAGATGCACTATTACAATTGTAATTACCTACACCTGTAGTTTGTCACATGTACTGCCTATAAAAGGTGGAGTTGGATTATGTACTAATCACTTGGCTTGAGAAAGGGCAGAAGCCCGAAACGTCGCCTGTATTTCACTGCTTGTAATAAAAATGTTATAAATCTGACTTGGTGTGCTGCAGCCATTTCTATTTTGCATATATATATATATATATATATATATATATATATATATATATATATATATATATATATATACTGGGATATCTATTTAAAAATACATAGAACATATTCCCCTATGTGCAAAACATTGGAATATGTAATATTTACATTAAATACACAGTGTAACACTTCATTAACTATGAATATTGCATTAATGATCTTTCATGTTTTTATCTACTTGACGGCAAAGGGCTCCAATGCACTTATATATGTATACAACATGTATGTATATATATACTGATGTGTATATATGTTTATATGTGTATATATGTCTGTAAATACATATAAACACATAGAAATACATAAATACATATGTACACACACACATGCCCATACATACATATTCATATTTAGACTTATATATGTATGTATCTCTATGTTAAACCCCTTTGCCTGCCTTTTTTTTCTAACATATGAGACCTCATATCTTTAAACTTTTATAACTTTTTTGTGCAATTATTTTTTTTTTACTATGAGTGTGACTGTACTTTTAAATGTATTTTTTATGTGTTTTGTGACACTTTTTATTCAAGCGTAACAGGTAACTAGAGCTCTGAAGTCGCAGTAATCATTCTAGGGTAGATCGTTATTGCGCTCATGCTCATGCGTTCTCATTTTCTTTCAACTTGTAATAAGAGCGCAATTTAACTTGTGCGCAAACGGCCATGAAAACCCAATATCGTTCGCTTGCAAACGATAGTGCTCCACTCATAATCTAGCCCACTGTGCGTTAACATGGCTTGAGCACAATCATATTACAAGTCCAATTTTTCTTTTATATTCCTCAAGCGTACAGGGTGAGATACAACTGCATAACAGAGCGTGTAAGCCAAATCCCTCTCATAATAGACTTCTATGTAGAAACATATTAGAATTCATGTTGGATATTGCTGGAGCCCTAAACAGATGGTGTGCTAAGCTGACGGAGTACAAGTAGTAGAGTTATTCATGTACTTCTGTGCTATACTATTTATAATAATAGTTTATTTCAGGTCTAGATTACGAGTCTTGCGTTAGGCTTAAAAAGCAGCGTTGGCCGGTCCCAATGCTGCTTTTTAACGCCCGCTGGTATTACGAGTCTTCCAGGTACAGGTGCACCGCTCACTTTTTTGGCCAGACTCGGAAATACAGCAAATCCACTTACGTCAATTGCGTATCCTATTTTTTCAATGGGACTTGCATAGCGCCGGTATTACGAGTCTGACAAAAAGTGAGCGGTACACCCTCTCCTGTCAAGACTGGTACCGCATTTAAAAGTCAGTATTTAAGAGTTTTACACTACAACGCCGTAGCATAAAACTCTTAACTAAAGTGCTAAAAAGTACACTAACACCCATAAACTACCTATTAACCCCTAAACCGAGGCCCCCCAAATCGCAAACACTTTAAAACATTTTTTAACCCCTAATCTGCCGAACCGGACATTGCCGACACTATAATAAATATATTAACCCCTAAACCGCCACACTCCCGCCTCGCAAACACTAGTTAAATGTTATTAACCTCTAATCTGCCTCCCTAACATCGCCAACACCTACCTACATTTATTAACCCCTAATCTGCTGTCCCCAAAGTCGCCGCCACAATATTAAAGTTATTAACCCCTAAATCTAAGTCTAACCCTAAACCTAACCCCCCCTAACTTAAATATAATTTAAATAAATCTAAATAAAATAACTATCATAAACTAAATTATTCCTATTTAAAACTAAATACTTACCTATAAAATAAACCCTAAGCTAGCTACAATATAACTAATAGTTACATTGTAGCTAGCTTAGGGTTTATCTTTATTTTACAGGCAAGTTTGTATTTATTTTAACTAGGTAGAATAGTTAGTAAATAGTTATTAACTATTTAATAACTACCTAGCTAAAATAAAGACAAAGTACCTGTAAAATAAAACCTAACCTAAGTTACAATTACACCTAACACTACCACTATAATTAAATTAATTCCCTAAATTACAAAAGTACAAAAAAAACAAACACTAAATTACAGAAAATAATAAAAACATTACAAGATTTTTAAACTAATTACACCTAATCTAATCCCCCTAACAAAATAAAAAAGCCCCCCAAAATAAAAAAAAGCCCTACCCTACACTAAATTACAAATAGCACTTAAAAGGGCCTTTTGCGGGGCATTGCCCCAAAGTAATCAGCTCTTTTACCTGTAAAAAAAATTACAGATCCCCCCCAACATTAAAACCCACCACCCACACAACCAACCCTACTCTAAAACCCACCCAATACCCCCTTAAAAAAACCTAACACTAACCCCCTGAAGATCACCCTACCGGGAGACGTCTTCATCCAACCAGACAGAAGTGGTCCTCCAGACGGGCAGAAGTCTTCATTCAAGCCGGGCAGAAGTGGTCCTCCAGACGGGCAGAAGTCTGGCCCTCCAGACGGGCAGAAGTCTTCATCCAGACGGCATCTTCTATCTTCATCCATCCGGCGCGGAGTGGGTCCATCTTCAAGACATCCGTCGCGGAGCATCCTCTTCATCCAGAGTCTTCTTACTAAATGACGGTACCTTTAAGTGATGTCATCCAAGATGGTGTCCCTTCAATTCCGATTGGCTGATAGAATTTTATTAAGGATTAAGGATTTTTTCTACCTTAATTCCGATTGGCTGATAGAATTCGGAATTGAAGGGACGTCGTCTTGGATGACGTCACTTAAAGGTAACATCATTTAGTAAGAAGACTCAAGATGAAGAGGATGCTCCGCATCGTATGTCTTGAAGATGGACCCGCTCGGCGCCGGATGGATGAAGATAGAAGATGCCGTCTGGATGAAGACTTCTGCCCGTCTGGAGGACCACTTCTGCCCGGTTGGATGAAGACATCTCCCGGTAGGGTGATCTTCAGGGGGTTAGTGTTAGGTTTTTTTAAGGGGGTATTGGGTGGGTTTTAGAGTAGGGTTGGTTGTGTGGGTGGTGGGTTTTAATGTTGGGGGGGATCTGTAGTTTTTTTACAGGTAAAAGAGCTGATTACTTTGGGGCAATGCCCCGCAAAAGGCCCTTTTAAGGGCTATTTGTAATTTAGTGTAGGGTAGGGCTTTTTTTAATTTGGGGGGGTTTATTTTATTAGGGGAATTAGATTAGTTGTAAATAGTTTAAAAATCTTGTAATTTTTTTATTATTTTCTGTAATTTAGTGGGTTTTTTTTTTTACTTTAGCTAATTTAATTTAATTTAGGGAATTAATTTAATTACAGTGGTAGTGTAAGGTGTAATTGTAACTTAGGTTAAGTTTTATTTTACAGGTACTTTTGTCTTTATTTTAGCTAGGTAGTTATTAAATAGTTAATAACTATTTAATAACTATTGTACCTAGTTAAAATAAATACAAACTTGTCTGTAAAATAAAAATAAACCCTAAGCTAGATACAATGTAACTTTAATATAGTGGTGGCGATGTTGGGGGCGGCAGATTAGGGGTTAATAAGTGTAGGTAGGTTGTGGCGACATTGGGGGTAGCAGATTAGGGGTTCATAAGTATAAAGTAGGTGTTGGGGATGTTGGGGGCAGCAGATTAGGGGTTCATAAGTATAAAGTAGGTGGCGGCGGTGTCCGGAGCGGCAGATTAGGGGTTAATAATATAATGTAGGTGTCGGCGATGTCGGGGGCAGCAGATTAGGGGTTAATAAGTGTAAGATTAGGGGTGTTTAGACTCGGGGTTCATGTTAGGGTGTTAGGTGTAGACATAAATGTATTTCCCCATAGGAATCAATGGGGCTGCGTTACTAGCTAAACGCTACTTTTTTGCAGGTGTTAGACTTTTTTTCAGCCAGCTCTCCCCCATTGATTCCTATGGGGAAATCGTGAACGAGCACGTTCAGCCAGCTCACCACTAACGTAAGCAGCGCTGGTATTGAGGTGAGATGTGGAGCAAAATTTTGCTCTACGATCACTTTTTTGCGGTTATCGCCGGGTTTGTAAAAACCCATAATACCAGCGCTGTCTATAATTGAGCGGCGAGCATAAACTGCTCGTTAGCACCGCACAGCTTCTAACACCAAACTCGTAATCTAGCCGTATATATATTGAGGTATTTTGTATCGAGCTTGAACATTATGTCCTGTGCTATCCATTAAACGTATAGGCCGCATTAAGATGCCTTATTTAAAATACTTAGTACTGGATTACAAGTGGAGCGCTATCATTAGCGCAAGGAGCATAAACGCTATTGCAAGATCACGGTATGTACTTTATGCTCAAATCAATATTTTTTATTTTATCATTATCACCTCCTCTACCAAGCAAAAGGCCTTTATTGTGAATGGAGCACGGACAAGAAAGGCAAAGAAAGTGTCAGACTTTATTTTAGCCTATAAAGCTGGCCATGTCTAGTTTCTCGTTAAGGCCTAACGGTATTAGAGTCTTTGAGGTAAAAATCCACCTACATTCCTTCTGGAGAAGGCGTTTATCATTATCACCTTCTCTACCATGCAAAAGGCCTTTATCAATACCTGTAAAGACATTCCGGATTGCTATTATGTTTCAACTGAAAGTCTCTAGCTACACTACTTGCTTGGATTTCTCCTTTAATGTCATCCCTATGCTCTTTAATACGATCTTTGAAGATTCTCTTTGCCAACATAAAATCTGGGGCAAGAGGAGACTTCCAGTGGGCAGCTCTAGAAGATGGCTGCGAGCTTCTGTTGCTCTAAAGAACTCTTCTTCTAATCTATACTATATTGCCATTATTCTATGCCATCTGCATCTCCCTTGACAGAGAAGCTGTCCGGGAACCTCAAGCAGATAGAAATATTTCAATCTTTTCTAGTCATTTGACTAAAATAGAACCCACGAGGGACTTTGTACATATTAATTGCATGCCCGCTACTTCAGGGAAATGGATTCAGAGTGCAATGTGGCTGTGCAGATATTTGCAGTTTTCCAGCCTTCATTGGATCACTTACTTATGAGCTATGAGAGGCTACATGAAGCGGTACAAGCTGCTGTGAAGCCTAACCTTACAAACAGTGAGCCGGTAAATATGCAAAGTTACTCTCCAGATCAAAATCCACATAACTTACCCCGTACTCATCTACATGGATTTACCACAACGGACGACTCACCCGTTCCTACCTCGATCTAGTCGACCATTCATCAATATACCAAGAGAAAGAGGATCTGTCCCCTTTGTGCTCATCTTCCGTGACGGCAAGCGGCCCTGAAGGAACTGCTGGGTATTTCACTTCGCTGGAGAACTCTACTCTTACCCAATATGTAGGAAAACTTGCCACTGGGACACTGCCTATGTCTATCCCACCACGGACATTCTCCTCTAAACATGATACGCAGCTGGCCTTTATGATTATAGACTGCCCCAATGACACCCTAATACACATAACTCCTAACTCGAGGATACTTTCTCCTAACATATTACTTGAGAGGGCCGAATATACCAGCAGGATATACCTGTCTGCATTTAGCATCCGTGAACGCAGCGCAGCTGAGCGCTCCCTTCAACTACTGCAGCTAAGATGGCCACCAGATCCATACTACGAACCGCCTGCTCTATCCAAGGAGGGAGTGGGCTAACGCCTGTAGATTCTACTCTAGCTGATTCCTATGCCTTTTGAGTTAGAATGTTACTACAAATTTGATCGGCTAATCTGAACTTTGAATAATACCACAACTTGAGTTTTTTCCATGATGCACACTGTCAGCTAAAATTTAATAAGGCTTCTTACAGTACTCATCTTATTCCATGATGCACGTGGGGGATATAATAAGTTTGTTGAATATGACTTCTAATCCTTTTACACTGCCCTTTGATATAAGGTGGATTGGTATTACAATAATTGATTGGGAGCCAGCCTACAAGCCCACCGCAGTATACTGTTACTATTTTATGTCTTCCGCTACTGTTTTGGCCCTGTTGGCCTCTTCTGTTGTTTTACCTTGTTTTTATTTTCTCATAGTATCTCTAAAATGACAGCAAATTTTATATTACACCTTAACTCCACTAATTCTCAGTACTTGGTCTACTTCATACATGAACCCCTAAACTCCCTCCTTAAAATTAAATTCTTAATAAACACTGCATAAGCGGACAACAAATGTTTATGCTCCTATATTCCTAGGTCTCTAGAATAACCTACTTGTCATGGGAATGTAATAATGGAAGTGTCTATTAGCTTGCATTTTAACTTTGATTGTTCGCCTCTCTTCCTGTACTGATATTAAATATGTACCCTGATCTCATATACTATTGCTCTCACGACTGGGGGATGGGCCCCTTCCCCCTATGGAGAATTAATGTATTAACAGCTTCTAGCTTGAATTCCCTTGTTCTGGTCACTCACAAAGCTTAGATTGCAATCTGTTTGCTGCAGGAATGTATCTAATGGTGACATTCCCAGGGTCACAACTATTATAAGGGGTAATCATAAACTATACACAAACCTCCCCCCACCCTGGGATAGATACCGTACACTTATTTTATGATGTCCAAGAACCTGAACTGGTAAGATTAATTTTCAGACAGGGTTAACTATTACATCAATGGTGTTTGTTATGATTAGTGTCATGCTGCTTACTATTGTTCTGGCATTGCTGTGGTCTGTATGAAATGCTAATCAGCTGAATGGGGTACATCCCTATTAAGTGTCATTCTGATTCTTACTAGCTTAGCATAGTGCTCATACATTACAGGGAGTGCAGAATTATTAGGCACTCCCTGTGAACAACAACCATGTTCTCAATGAACCCAAAAAACTCATTAATATCAAAGCTGAATAGTTTTGGAAGTAGTTTTTAGTTTGTTTTTAGTTATAGCTATTTTAGGGGGATATCTGTGTGTGCAGGTGACTATTACTGTGCATAATTATTAGGCAACTTAATAAAAAACAAATATATACCCATTTCAATTATTTATTTTTACCAGTGAAACCAATATAACATCTCAACATTCACAAATATACATTTCTGACATTCAAAAACAAAACAAAAACAAATCAGTGACCAATATAGCCACCTTTCTTTGCAAGGACACTCAAAAGCCTGCCATCCATGGATTCTGTCAGTGTTTTGATCTGTTCACCATCAACATTGCGTGCAGCAGCAACCACAGCCTCCCAGACACTGTTCAGAGAGGTGTACTGTTTTCCCTCCTTGTAAATCTCACATTTGATGATGGACCACAGGTTCTCAATGGGGTTCAGATCAGGTGAACAAGGAGGCCATGTCATTAGATTTTCTTCTTTTATACCCTTTCTTGCCAGCCACGCTGTGGAGTACTTGGACGCGTGTGATGGAGCATTGTCCTGCATGAAAATCATGTTTTTCTTGAAGGATGCAGACTTCTTTCTGTACCACTGCTTGAAGAAGGTGTCTTCCAGAAATTGGCAGTAGGACTGGGAGTTGAGCTTGACTCCATCCTCAACCCGAAAAGGCCCCACAAGCTCATCTTTGATGATACCAGCCCAAACCAGTACTCCACCTCCACCTTGCTGGCGTGTGAGTCGGACTGGAGCTCTCTGCCCTTTACCAATCCATCCACGGGCCCATCCATCTGGCCCATCAAGACTCACTCTCATTTCATCAGTCCATAAAACCTTAGAAAAATCAGTCTTGAGATATTTCTTGGCCCAGTCTTGACGTTTCAGCTTGTGTGTCTTGTTCAGTGGTGGTCGTCTTTCAGCCTTTCTTACCTTGGCCATGTCTCTGAGTATTGCACACCTTGTGCTTTTGGGCACTCCAGTGATGTTGCAGCTCTGAAATATGGCCAAACTGGTGGCAAGTGGCATCTTGGCAGCTGCACGCTTGACTTTTCTCAGTTCATGGGCAGTTATTTTGCGCCTTGGTTTTTCCACACGCTTCTTGCGACCCTGTTGACTATTTTGAATGAAACGCTTGATTGTTCAATGATCACGCTTCAGAAGCTTTGCAATTTTAAGAGTGCTGCATCCCTCTGCAAGATATCTCACTATTTTTTACTTTTCTGAGCCTGTCAAGTCCTTCTTTTGACCCATTTTGCCAAAGGAAAGGAAGTTGCCTAATAATTATGCACACCTGATATAGGGTGTTGATGTCATTAGACCACACCCCTTCTCATTACAGAGATGCACATCACCTAATATGCTTAATTGGTAGTAGGCTTTCGAGCCTATACAGCTTGGAGTAAGACAACATGCATAAAGAGGATGATGTGGTCAAAATACTAATTTGCCTAATAATTCTGCACTCCCTGTAATGTATAGTAGTACAATATAAACCCTAAAGCTCACAGCCCTACAGATTTAGTTTAGGGATAGGATTGGTTACTACATGTTTGTTTTTGTTTTTTTGTTTGTATTTTAGGTAACGTTAATATAAAACCCCCAATAGTGTGGTACTAACATATATTTTTTAGAACACTCTTGAATCCATTGAAAATGTCCCAATTTTAACTGTGTTCTGTACTTTAACATATATGTCATCTCTACCCTTCCACTCACCCTGCGAGGTGGGCTGATGATACAACTTGCTTTGCTGTACCCTTTATTGGTTATAAATAAAATAAAAATAATAAAATCTGGGGCAAGAGCATTCCAGTAGGTAAACCACCCCTTCACAATTGAAAAAATGATGTATTCAATATACCTTATCACAGTTACCAGAAAATACTTTTGTTCTTTTCATATATTGACATGGAAAATTTCCATTAGGAATATGTTTTTTAATCCAATTTTGTTTAGTAGGGGATGGAACAAATTGGCTTTTAACAAGCTTGTCTCTTAAATTCACGGAACGTTTGGCTGTCAGATTGGGGAACAGACCTACTTCAGCAGCTACATTAGAATCACTGGTAAGCACCGGCCAATGTTTCTGTAGAATCTTTTTAATTTTCTTCCAATGGCAGTTATAATTGGTGATTAGACGAATCGTGGAGTAATTTTTTTTCTTTCTTAGTGAACAGCAGTTCATCCCTGTCTTGCTCTCTTGCTATTGCTCTAGCTTTATTGATGCATCTCCTTGAGTACCCACTCTCCATGAATCTATTCTGCATTTGTTTTGCATGAACATCAAATTTCACTTTTGAAGAACAATTACGGCGTATACGTAAGAATTGTCCCTTGGGGATCCCTTTCATCATAAGGGTGTGGGGGGGGGGGGGGTGATGGCTAGAAGCCATCAAGAGACTTTCAGTGGCAGTTTTCACTAATATCTCATTTACATTACTTATTTTAACATCGAAAAAATCAATTTCCATGAAACTGTATTGTAGAGTAAGACGTATATTATGATTTAATTTGTTAACAAATATTTGTAGCAATTCAAGGCCTCCCTCCCAGATTAAGAGGATGTCGTCCACATATCGAAGCCAAAAATTAACATGTTTGTTAGAAAGGCTATTTTGGTACACAATATCCATCTCCCATTTTCCTAAATGGAGGCAGGCATACGTAGGGGCTCATGTAGCCCCCATTGCAGTGCCTCTTAACTGCTTGAAGATTTTATCATCGAACATGAAAACATCATTGTCTAATATAAATCTCAGTAGTTTACTAACAAAACTAGTATGATGTTCAAAACTGGAGCCTCTACTAGAGAGGAATTCTTCACACACTTTTATCCCAATATCATGGGGAATAGACGAATATAAACTCTCAACGTCCAATTATACTAGAATCACTGGACGTTGAGAGCGGGATAAAAGCATGTGAAGAATTCCTCTCTAGTAGAGGCTCCAGTTTCTTATGTATCTGCTGAAGTAGGTCTGTTCCCCAATCTGACAGCCAAACATGCCGTGAATTTAAGAGACAAGCTTGTTAAAAGCCAATTTGTTCCATCCCCTACTAAACAAAATTGGTTTAAAAAGCACATTCCTAATGGAAATTTTCCATGTGGGAAATGTCTGACATGTGAATATATGAAAAGAACAAAAGTATTTTCTGGTAACAGTGATAAGGTATATCGAATACATCATTTTTTCAATTGCAATATGGAAGGGGTGGTTTACCTACTGGAATGCTCTTGCCCCAGATTTTATGTTGGCAAAACGAAGAGAACCTTTAAAGACCGTATTAAAGAGCATACGGATGACATTAAAGGAGAAATCCAAACAAGTCGTGTAGCTAGACACTTTCAGTTGAAACATAGTAGCAATCTGGAATGTCTTAGATTTACAGGTATTGCATTTTTTTGCCTTTTGCATGGTAGAGGAGGTGATAATGATAAACGCCTTCTCCAGAAGGAATGTAGACTCTAATACCGTTAGACCTTAATGAGAAACTAGACATGGCCAGCTTTATAGGCTAAAATAAAGTTTGACACTTTCTTTGCCTTTCTTGTCTGTGCTCCATTCTCAAATGGTACTTATACTGCAGTATTATGGGCATTGTGTCCACTTTATATTCATCAGAGCTTTCGTCTCTTTCATTTTGCTTAATATATGTAACATGGTATGTGCCATAGAATTTATTTGTTTTCCATACTTATATCACATTGCTTTTAACTTTATTTCTTCTAAGGTTATGCTGTTCCTTTGCTTCACAGACTGGTAAAATTTGTTCCGGGATTGAACTGGGACTAAGTGAACTAACAACACAGATAAGTTGCTGCTAAACACAAATTACATTATGTGTGCCGACTACTATCTTGGGAAATATGTCTAAGGAATTTGATAGGTCTCTACGCTATGCCGCAATGTGGAGGGTCGTATAATTTGTGATCTGCTTATGTAGAGACTGCTATTTCATACATCTACGGATGATTGTGACTTTCCTTATGCCTACATATCTGGTGTTTAGCAATATTGTAACAGCGAAACTCTAAATGGTTACTCTGTCTGTTTATATTGTAGCCTGATGTATGCACAGTTAATCGTTGCAACCTTAAAGGTATCACGCTCCACTTAGATCCCTATATCGAACCTGCCCAGGTTCTTTCCTCCCTGATTGTTTACACAGGGGGGTCCTGTGTGTAGCTGGGGTGTAGTGATAGCGAAGTACCGCATAAGCGGCTAGATTACGATGTCTTGCGTTAGGGTTGAAAAGCAATGGGATTTTCCTAACGCCGGTATTACGAGTCTTCCTAAAAGTGAGCGGTACACCCTCTACCTCCAAGATCCCTAACGCATTTGAAAGTTAGTAGTTAAGAGTTTTATGGGCTAACATCGAAGTATAAAACTCTTAGCTAAAGTGCTAAAAAGTACACTAACACCCATTAACTACCTATTAACCCCTAAACCGAGGCCCCTCCACATTGCAAACACTAAAATAAAAAATGTAACCCCTAATCTGCCGAACCGGACATCGCCGCCACTATAATAAATATATTAACCCCTAAACCGCCGCACTCCCGCCTCGCAAACACTAGTTACATTTTATTAACCCCTAATCTGCCGTCCCTAACATTGCCGCCACTATATTAAATGTATTAACCCCTAAACCTAAGTCTAGCCCTAACCCTAACACCCCCTAACTTAAATATAATTTAAATAAATCTAAATAAAATTACTATAATTAACTCAATTATTCCTATTTAAAACTAAATACTTACCTATAAAATAAACCCTAAAATAGCTGCAATATAACTAATAATTACATTGTAGCTATCTCAGGGTTTATTTTTATTTTACAGGCAACTTTGTAATTATTTTAACTAGGTACAATAATTATTAAATAGTTATTAACTATTTAATAGCTACCTAGTTAAAAAAGACACATTTACCTGTAAAATAAAACCTAACCTAAGTTACAATTACACCTAACACTACACTATAATAAAATTAATTCCTAAATTAACTACAATTAAATACAATTAAATAAAATTATCTAAAGTACGAACCCCCCCCACTAAATTACAGAAAATAATAAAATAATTACAAGTTTTTTAAACTAATTACACCTAATCTAATCCCCCTAATAAAATAAAAAAGCCCACCAAAATAATAAAAAATCCCTACCCTATACTAAATTACAAATAGCCCTTAAAAGGGCTTTTTGCGGGGCATTGCCCCAAAGTAATCAGCTCTTTTACCTGTAAAAAAAGTACAATACCCCCTCAACATTAAAACCCACCACCCACACACCCAACCCTACTCTATAACCTACCCAATCCCCCCTTAATAAAACCTAACACTAACCCCTTGAAGATCACCCTACCTTGAGAGGTCTTTACCCAACCAGGCCGAAGTCCTCAACGAAGCCGAGCGAAGTGGTCCTCCAGACAGGCAGAAGTCTTCATCCAAGCCGGGAAGAAGAGGTCCTCCAGACGGGCAGAAGTCTTCATCCAGATGGCATCTTTTATCTTCATCCATCCGGAGCAGAGGGGGTCCATCTTCAAGACATCCGACGCGGAGCATCCTCTTCATCCGGAGTCTTCTTACTAAATGACGGTACCTTTAAGTGACGTCATCCAAGATGGCGTCCCTTCAATTCCTATTGGCTGATAGAATTCTACCAGCCAATCGGAATTAAGGTAGGAAAAATCCTATTGGCTGATCCAATCAGCTAATAGGATTAAGCTTACATTCTATTGGCTGTTCCAATCAGCCAATAGAATGCGAGCTCAATCCTATTGGCTGATTGGATCAGCCAATAGGATTGAACTTCAATCCTGTTGTCTATTGCATCAGCCAATAGGATTTTTTTCTACCTTAATTCCGATTGGCTGATAGAATTCTATCAGCCAATCAGAATTGAAGGGACGCCATCTTGGATGACATCACTTAAAGATACCGTCATTTAGTAAAAAGACTCCGGATGAAGAGGATGCTCCGCGTCGGATGTTTTGAAGATGGACCCGCTCCGCTCCGGATGGATGAAGATAGAAGATGCTATCTGGATGAAGACTTCTGCCCGGCTTGGATGAAGACTTCTGTCCGTCTGGAGGATCACTTCGCCCAGCTTCGTTGAGGACTTCGACCCGGTTGGGTGAAGACTTTTCAAGGTAGGGTGATCTTCAAGGAGTTAGTGTTAGGTTTTATTAAGGGGGGATTGGGTGGGTTTTAGAGTAGAGTTGGGTGTGTGGGTGGTGGGTTTTAATGTTGGGGGGGTTATTGCACTTTTTTTTACAGGTAAAAGAGCTTATTACTTTGGGACAATGCCCCGCAAAAAGCCCTTTTAAGGGCTATTTGTAATTTAGTATAGGGTAGGGATTTTTATTATTTTGTGGGGCTTTTTATTTTATTAGGGGGATTAGATTAGGTGTAATTAGTTTAAAAAACGTTTTTATTTTCTGTAATTTAGTGTTTTTTTCCGTACTTTAGATAATTGTATTTAATTTTAATTAATTGTAGTTAATTTAGGGATTTAATTTAATTATAGTGTAGTGTTAGGTGTAATTGTAACTTAGGTTAGGTTTTATTTTACAGGTAAATTTGTACTTATTTTAGCTAGATAGTTATTAAATAGTTAATATCTATTTAATAACTATTGTACCTAGTTAAAATAAATACAAAGTTGCCTGTAAAATAAAAATAAACCCTAAGCTAGCTACAATGTAACTATTTTTAATATAGTGGCGGCGACGTTGGGGGCGGCAGATTAGGGGTTAATAAGTGTAGGTAGGTTGCGGCAACATTGAGGGTGGTAGATTAGGGGTTAATAAATATTATGTAGGTGTCGGCGATGTTGGGGGCAGCAGATTAGGGGTTCATAAGTATAATGTAGGTGGCGGCGGTTTCCGGAGCGGCAGATTAGGGGTTAATAATATAATGCAGGTGTCGGCGATGTCGGGGGTGGAAGATTAGGGGTTAATAAGTGTAAGATTAGGGGTGTTTAGACTCAGGGTTCATGTTAGGGTGTTAGCTGTAGACATAAATTTTCTTTCCCTATAGGAATCAATGGGGCTGCGTTTTTTTTGCAGGTGTTAGGTTTTTTTCCAGCCGGCTCTCCCCCATTGATTCCTATGGGGAAATCGTGCACAAGCACGTTTAGCCAGCTCACCACTACCGTAAGCAGCGCTGGTATTACAGTGAGATGTGGAGCTAAATTTTGCTCTCTGCTCACTTTTCTGCAGCTAACGCCGGGTTTGTAAAAACCTGCAATACCAGCGCTGTCTGTAGGTGAGTGGTGAGCAGAAACTGCTCGTTAGCACCGCACAGCTTTACCGACAAAACTCGTAATCTACCCGAAGGTTTGGCTACTAGCCTAAGTTATGCCTATTAACTATAACTGTACTAGACCAAGGGTTTGTCAGTCACGTGAATTAGCAATGTGATTGCATTATTGCACTGCATTTTATTTTGTATACATATTAATGTATGACTTATGAGATAAATGTATATATCCCACACTTGACCTTTTTCTTGGACATCTCGATAATAAGACAGTAATAAATATCTTTATAGTCTTTTTAAAAAGAGTGCTTGACTTCCTATCTTTTTTGAAGGTGCATTTATTATACCGTATACCATGTATCATTCTATCTTCTTATAGTCTTACATTTCAAATAATTTTTATAGGGTTTGCACCACTAGCATTTGCTCATGATATATTAATTAATTATTTACCTATTTAGATTCTCATATATATCAACCATTTGTCCTCTATACCCTATATTTTATTGACATAAATATATATGTATATAAGCATATACATATGTTTACAGGAACACACAGTCTCCATAGACCACAAAGTTTTTTTTTATAACACCCCACACCTGCCAACTTTAACCTCTAAAAACTGCTTTGTGCTGGGGGGGGGGTTTATTTAAAAAAATGCTACATTTTTTTTTTTTTTTTAAATATTTTTTTTTGAGGTAAAACAACATACAGGAAGGTACCTGTTCATACAAATATCATGGCAACATGCCCGCATGACATACATTTAATCAAAATTCAAGAACGAGTATAACAGACATGTCCTTAGGATTATATAGTCTCTCTGAAATCCATCCATGAAGGGTGGTATAAAGCCATGAATAATACCTCTTTTTTGCATAGTTTCATTTTCAACAGACAGGAACAATAACTACATCAGGATGCTCTACTGAGAGCCTACAATCTAACAGTGGTGTTCAATACTATAGGGCTTATCCCTGTCAATGATCATATCAAAAACCATATCTTTAGATAAAGTAACATAAACTCAATAGAAATTAACTAGAAGTCAGCTTAAATCTTGCCTGGGATGAGTCGCCTCCCCAAGCTATAGCTGGAATGAGGAGTAATGATATAAGATTACAGGATACTTAGACCCAGGCAAGTTAAACCTTGGTTAATGATTGAAGGGAATAGGGTCAACAGGGCGGCAGGGCGTCAGAGGGCGAGAAGGGGAGTAGTTATAGAGAGGGGGAGGCGAGAGTGAAGAGGAGAAGAAAGAAAGAGAAAAAAAAATATATATATATATAGGGTGGGGGAGGGGGAGAAGGGAGAAAAAGGTGTCATGGGGGGGAGGATCCAGGAACCCGGTCTATATTTCGTGTACGGCTAGTTTCTCCTATACTGTCCCTGACCTCTCCATGTCATGCGCTGGTGCGCCTTGGTTATCCATCCAATTCTAATTCCCCCCAGCTTCCCATAGTGCCTAGATTTGTCCGTGTAAACCTACTTTACCCATAGATCGTAAAGAAAATTCTTCCATAGAACGAATGTATTCAATAATATCGCGTATCATAGTAAATGAGACCTGTGATTTCCCCAGCCAGCATCTTGCAATAGCTAGTTTCGTGGCTAAGAGGATGACTATGCATAATATTCTCTCCTGCTGGGCTAGCCTCCCCAATCCTAAGTGGAAGAGGGCAGTATCGGGTGTCAATCCGCGTATCAAGCCCAAGCGATCTAACAGTATCGCCACTTGTTCCCAGATTTTCTGAACTCCTGTACAGCTCCACCATATATGGAAGTGAGAGCCTCTTTGGCCACACCCCCTCCAGCATCTGTCTGAGGTCTGTGGGAACATCTTTTTCAGGTTAACTGGTACCCTATGCCAGCGCAGGACCAGTTTTATGTAAAGTTCATATAACGTAACACAATGGATTGCTGCTCTAGTGTGTTGAACTGCTTGTTGCCACTCCAACTCCGTGCGCTCCCACTCCACACTACATTTTATTTTAATAAAAATTGCAATATACTTTATTTGGGGGCAATTGGGGGATATTTTGAAAATTAACCTGAGATCTGATCTCTGATTAATTTGTGGAGTGCTATTACCGAGCGCTACACCTCTCCTGTTTTGCTCTTGTGCAGGTTTCAATGTCTTCTCTGTTAGCCCAGTGACTATGTTGTGATACACTCTCTGATAATAATAATAATATTCGCCCTCTCTCCTCTCACCCACTCTCAAGCAGTGTCACAGTGTATTTCTTTAACACATTTGATTTGTTGTTTTTGATACCAAGCCATGGATAAGCTTTTGGATATCGCAACTGACACAAGGTTCTTGAGAGGTCTGTACAGTTTCTAAGCATGTTGCTTTAAGTTTTGCTGCCTCCCATATGTGCACTGAGAATCTATTTTCCACCGATTTAAAAAAGCCCAGCCGGACAGTGTTCGCTTCTGCAAACTTGTCCGCCCGGGATCACAAAAAGTGGGCAACAATTCACTGCCCCCATTTGACATTGCACAAGTGTCTGCTTGTGCAATGCTGCCCCCTGCTCATACTAGCCCAGTAGGGTCTGTTAATTACCCCGCTGCTCCATAACCCTGTCCGCCTGCTCTGATGAGTACGATCGGGTTGATTGACACCTCCCTACTGGCGGCCCATTGGAGTCTGCAGGGGGCAGCATTGCACCAGCAGCTCTTGTGAGCTGCTGGTGCAATGCTGAATACGGAGAGCGTATTGCTCTCCGCATTCAGCGATGTCTGTCGGACCTGATCCGCACTGTCGAATCAGGTCCGACAGACATTTGATAATTTGGCCTCCATGTATTAATTTTTCGCCCAATATTGCTTATCACACATGGTCACATGCATTAACAAAGTACTACCATCATTGATATACACCGACCAAGTCGGCTTCATACCAGGAAGAGAGGCAAAAGACAACACCTTAAGAGTGTTGCAGATCCTGACAAAAGCATCAATGGAAAACATCCCCCTCATCCTACTATCGACAGATGCTGAGAAGGCCTTTGACAGGGTGGACTGGGATTTTATGTGGTCCATCCTGTCAAAGTTTGGCTTCACTAACCTCTTCCTAGATCGTGTTCACGCTTTGTATAAAGACCCTGTAGCCATGGAACACTTTCCTACACAATCAAGATAAGAAATGGCACGTGTCAGGGATGTCCCCCGTCCCCACTCCTGTTCACCCTCACAGTAAAAAATCAAGATCAGACAAGACCAAGACATTTTAGGAATAGACTTTGGACCTACTCACCAGACATGCCTACTCTACATGGATGACATAATTTTCACAATCCAAGACCCTACACTTTCCATTCCCCACTTATTAAACACACTTGAATGGTACAAGCAAATTTCTAACTTCTTCATTAACATGGACAAGTCAGTATTACTACCTATAAATTTATCAACAGAAGACTCACAGTACCTCACTGCTCACACCTCTTTTCAAATAAAAAACAGCATACACTACACCTAGGAATACACATCTCACCAACCACAGCAGAACTCTACAAAAACAATTATGTCCTCCTACAAAAGGAAACCCAAATGCATTTAACACATGGCACAAACAGGGACACTTATT
This sequence comes from Bombina bombina, assembly GCF_027579735.1. NCBI lineage: Eukaryota > Metazoa > Chordata > Amphibia > Anura > Bombinatoridae > Bombina > Bombina bombina. Next base: position 215,310,858 of record NC_069501.1, read on the forward strand.
CCTCGATGGGACGTATTAATGCCATCAAAATGACCCTCATACCAAAATACTTTTATTTATTCCAAGTGCTTCCACTAGATCTAACAATACTGTACCTGACACAACAACAAAAACTATGTGAATCATTTATTTGGTCCCGACAAATGCCGTACTCACTGCAGTAGTGAGTACAGCGTTCAGCCAAAACGCGTATACTGTGTTCTATTTTTGTGCCCGTATCCTCCATGGATTTTTATACTTTATTACAATAAAGGTTTAAGTTTTATTTACTCCGGTTGTTGCTTCAATCTCTTTCTGGTTGATATTCAATTAGAATCTCACATAGCAGACATGAACCTAGGCGAGCTTTGCTGGACCCTGGCAAAGTATAGACCATCAGAACTATCCAACTACAATATATCTAGTACACTTAAAATATGGGACAGAACAATCCAGACAAATAAAACCATATCAAGTCCTATATAACCTAGGACTTTGCTCTTTGATAATCTGTTATTCGCACAACCTAAACAGGTACCATCACCCCAGCTTAACAACAGACCAACAAATATTCCTACTCACCTCCTAATAACTAATGGGAGTTTCAGAGCACAAACAGACATCACTCAAACTATAGGTCACCCATTTCATAGATGGTTTACTTACTTTCAAGCCCGACATGCAATACTATCTAGCCCTAACAAAGCCAATCTCACAAGACCCCTCACTCCCTTCGAAGAACTTTGCTCCAAACCAAATATAGTGAGATTGCATGTTTCAATAATTTATAAAATGCTGAAGGGTTCATTCCCAGACAGGAAACCAACATAAATAGCAAAATGGGAAAAAAGGGCTGAACATCACATTAACTAGTGCACATTGGGAAAAGATTATTTAGCACAACTAAAAAATCTTCGATATCCCTAGCTATAGCTGAGACAAACTACAAAATGTTATCACGGTGGTACTTAACACCAATTCCACTGCACAGCATATTTCCACAAACGACCCCCAGTTGTTGGAGACACTGTTACGAAATTGGCTCCATGTCCCACATCTGGTGGTCCTGTCCACTACTGAAATCTTACTGGGATGAGATCACCAAATGTATCAATGACACTATAGGAACAACAATAGAGTTAACCCCATAAATGGTACTCTTGAACAACATTCCCAAAATCTCATGTCAACATAGACAGAAACTACTACTTTGCATGTTGAACTGTGCCAAAAGACTCATACCCAGATTCTGGAAAGAAACACAAGTCCCTACATCTACATCATGGATTCAAGAGGTAGAACACATCTTATCCTTAGTAAAATTGTATTATAGTTTTAACGGCAAACAGGAATTTATTTTGGATATAGTATTCCTCTGGGAACAGAAATCGCATACATGATTCACAGTCTAAGCTACTGTAAAAAATTCCATTTCGAATAGTCTTTCAAATGGAAGTCTTCAGATGTTTTGTAGGGAAATTGCCAAAATAAGATGTAAATTGCTTGCGTTTGATAATTGATTACATTAAGAATAGAGTGATTTACTGCATTGTAACTGCATTTAGGAAAAAAGTATTTGATTTAGCCTATACAGTATGTTGTTTTGCACTCCTAACCAACTTAACAAGTCGAGAACTAACCAATGGACTAAGAGAACTTTATTTGCCATAGAAAGGACGATAACTAAAAGATTTAGGAGGACATTATTTATACATTGCTCCTCTAGTGTGAACAACTACTGTAACTGAACTGTTTGCTTTTGCTTCTACATTCAAATTGTATTTCTGTATTTAATTTCAATAAAAATATTTAAAGGGACATAATACTCATATGCTAAATCACTTGAAACTGATGCAGTGTAACTGTAAAAAGCTGACAGGAAAATATCACCTGAGCATCTCTATGTAAAAAAGAAGGGGCTCCATTACATGAAGCCGCCGCCGCCATTTTTTACGCGATTTTGGTATCCTATATACAGCGCCGCATATAAATGCGGCACGTATATTTCACCCGTCGGCCGCAATTTTTACTCCCATAAGCTAACATGGGACTGCGTTGTAAATCGGTATCCAATATTCAGCGCAAGGACTTATGTGGCGAAAATGGAGAAATTTTACTCCATTTTCCCCTTGCCACACAAAGGCAGCCGCAGCAAGCCTTGCGCTGAGTATGGAAGCACCGTAACTCCCGTAACTGCCTGAAAATATTAACTAACACCTAATGGATGCGCAATGTCTATCTACCTGTCAACCGCCAACCCCCACCGCAATAACTAATAAAGTATATTAACCCCTAAATCCGCCATCAAATCCACACCGCAAGTAATAACTAAACTATTAACCCCTATACCTGCCAACCCCAACATCACAAACTACCTAATAAAACTATTAACCCCTAATCCGCCATTAACTCACAACGCAATAAACCTATTAAAGTATTAACCCCTAACCCTCCATACCCACACAACGCAATGCTAAGAAATCTATTAACCCCTAAACCGCCAAAGCCCACAACGCAATTAAATAATTAAATTACTAAGTCCCCTAACCTAACACCCCCTAAATTAACCCAAATTACCTACATTAAAAAATACTAAAGTTACTAACACTTGGCTAATTCGAATTAGCCAATAGAATGAGAGTTGCTTAAATCCTATTGACTGATTTGAATAGCCAATAGGATTTTAGCTAATTCCTATTGGCTGTTTCAAATTTTTCAGCCAATAGGAATGCAAGGGACGCCATCTTGATTCGTGTCCCTTGCATTGAAGAATCAGTGTACGGGGGCGACCGTATGAAGAGGATGCTCTGCACCGGATGTCTTTAGAATGGAGGCCGCCTGGATGAAGTCTTCTTGTCGCCTGGGTGATGACTTCGCCGGCTGGACTTCAAAAACTGTAAGTGCATCGTCAGGGGGTTAGTGTTAGGCTTTTTTAAGGGTTTATTGGGTGGGTTTTATTTTTTAGTTTAGGGTCTGGGCAGTAAAAGAGCTAAATGCCATTTTAAGGGCAATGCTCATACAAATGTCCTTTTCAGGGCAATGGGTAGCTTACGTTTTTTAGATAGTTTTTTCTATTTTGTGGGTTTGGGAGGTGGGGGTTTGTAATGTTAGTGGTTCTTTGTCCTTTTTTTTCAATAAAAGAGCAATGCCCTACAAAAGGCCCTTTTAAGGGCCCCTGGTAGATTGGGGGTGGGGGTTTGTATAGTGTTAGTGGGGGTTTGTATTCTTTTTGGAGCAAAAGAGCTGTTTATCTCAGGGCAATGCCCTACAAAAGGCCCTTTTAAGGGCCCCCCAAAATGCCCTTTTTAGGGCCCTTGGTAGTTAATAATTATAACTTTAATTTAGCTCTATTTTAATTATGTTTAAGCGTTTTAGGGGTTAATAGGTTTATTTAGTTAATAATTGTAAATTTAATTTAGCTATATTTTTAGGGTTAGGTTTAGGGTTACGTTAGGGTTAGGTTTAGGGGTTAATATAGTTTAATTTAGCTTGTTGCGATGTGGGGGGCTGGCGGTTTAGGTGTTAATAAATGTAGTATAGTGGCAGCGATATCCGGAGTGACAGATTAGGGGTTAATAATTTTATTTAGGTAGGGGCAATATCGGGAGCGGCAGATTAGGGGTTAAAGGGACAGTATACTGTAAAATAGTTTTTCCCTTAATGTGTTTACAATTGCTTTTTTTACCAACTGCAGAGTAAAAAATGTATGAAAATGAGCTTTTTAAGGTTTATTTCTGTATATTAAAGCTCTGATTTTGTGTTTTGAAGCCACAGCCTAATAAAATGGGTTGAGCTTGTAGGTATAATCAGATCTCATTACTGTATCACATTGTGCACATATAGCTGCTTCTTTATCTTATATCTGTCCTTAAAACAATCACCAATACTTTGAGAGAACAATGGAAAATCAACATTTTATTACCTTATCTCTGCTTTATCACACTGGGAGTGTAATTTCTTCTGCTGGCTGTGTTTACAAAGCTTATCTATAGCTGGTACGCGTGGCCACAAACTTTCAGAATAGGTGGGGATACCACATGCTAAATTAACAATTTCAAATGCCAATATAAGGGTAAAGGAGCTACTTGTAAACAATTTAATACACTCCAGCAGGTAAGTGGATCATTGGGAACAAATTAAAGGGGAGAACATTTTTGAGTAAACTGTCCCTTTAATAACTGTAGGCAGGCGTCAGCGATGTTGGGGGCAGCAGATTAGGGGTGTTTAGACGTAGGCTAATGAATCAGAAAAGAGCAGACACTACTCGGTTAGTAGAGAAACTAAAAACATTTGTTTATTTGCAACACATTAAAAGAATAAAGTGTTCCCAGACAGAGGGCAGACATACATGCAATGACATACATACAATGGTAAGACTGGCCTTGTATGTATGTCAGCCCTCTGTCTGGGAACACTTTATTCTTTTAATGTATTGCAAATAAACGGATGTTTTTATTTTCTCTACTAACCGAGTAGTGCCTGCTCTTTTCTGGTTCCTTGAACTTCTCACAGCCTGATCTGCCATCGCTACGGCACTCCAGGTAACTTTGAGTAATAGAGCTCACTTCTAATAAGGAAAATATACTTTTTATTTGCACTGACCTGTAGTCAGAACATGTTCCGGATACCCCTCTACGCTTCTGTTTAGACGTAGGGTTTATGTTAGGGTGTTAGGGTTAAACTGTATTTTTATTTCCCCATAGACATCAATAGGGCTGCGTCACGGAACTTTTGTTTCCGTGATTGCAGGTGTTAGTTTTTGTTTTTTTGGCAGCTCTCCCCATTGATGTCTATGGGGAAATCGTGCACGAGCATGTCTCAGCAGCGCTCTGATTGTGTTTGGTATGGAGGTCAATGCAACTATATCGCACACCAAGGGGGCTAGTTATCAAGCCGTCTACTTTTCTGGCTTCGCCGGCCCAATACGTCCGCCTAAGCTCGCCTACCTTCGCCGCCGCGGACCTTGAATACGTTCGCCTAAGTTATCAAATAAAGCTGTCAAAAAGCCGCGGGGCGATGAGCAGCGGACTGTGACAGTTATCACTCATCCGATCTCGCTGCCCTTCGGCTTTTTCCCAGCTTTATTGCTAGCCTGTCACTAAGCACTCACACTAAACTGCACTGTTCTGCCCCCTATACCGGCGCCCCCGGAGCCCCCCGCAACTAAATAAAGTTACTAACCCCTAAACCGCCGCTCCTAGACCCCGCCGCAACTCTTATAAATGTATTAACCCGTAAACCGCCGCTCCTAGACCCTGCCGCAACTCTTATAAATGTATTAACCCCTAAACCGCCGCTCCTAGACCCTGCCGCAACTCTTATAAATGTATTAACCCCTAAACCGCCGCTCCCGGACACCGCTGCCACCTACTTTATACCTAGTAACCCCTATCCTGCCCCCCCTATACCGTCGCCCTCTATTATAAAATTATTAACCCCTATCCTGCTGATCCCGCACCTCTCCGCAACTAAATAAATAGTTTAACCCCTAAACCGCCGCTCCATGAACCCGCCGCAACCCTATAATAAATTTATTAACCCACTATCCTGCCCCCCACTACGCCGCCGCCACTGTAATAAAATGATTAACCCCTAAACCTAAGTCTAACCCTAACCATAACGCCCCCCTAACTTAAATATTAATTAAATAAATCTAAATAAATTAACTCTTATTAACTAAATGAATCCTATTTAAAACTAAATACTTACCTTTAAAATAAACCCTAATATAGCTACAATATAAGTAATAATTATATTCTAGCTATCTTAGGATTTATTTTTATTTTACAGGTACCTTTCAATTTATTTTAACCATGTACAATAACTATTAAATAGTTATTAACTATTTAATAGCTTACCTAGCTAAAATAAAGAGAAATGTACCTGTGAAATAAATCCTAACCTAAGTTACAATTACACCTAACACTACACTATACTTTAATAAATTATTCCTATTTAAAAATAAATACTTACCTGTAAAATAAACCCTAAGATAGCTACAATGTAATTAATAATTATATTATAGCTATCTTAGGATTTATATTTATTTTACAGGTTACTTTGTATTTATTTTAGCTAGTTAGAATAGTTATTAAATAGTTATTAACTATTTAATAACTACCTAGCTAAAAGAAATACAAAATTACCTGTAAAATAAATCCTAACTTAAGTTACAATTAAACCTAATACTACACTATCATTAAATTAACTAAATAAACTACCTACAAAGAACTACAATGAAATACAATTACATAAACTAACTAAAGTACAAAAAATAAAAAAAGCTAAGTTACAAAAAATAAAAAATTAAGTTACAAACATGTTAAAAATATTACAACAATTTTAAGCTACTTACACCTAATCTAAGCCCCCTAATAAAATAACAAACCCCCCCCAAAATAAAAAAAATCCCTACCCTATTCTAAATTACATAAATTTCAAAGCTCTTTTACCTTACCAGCCCTTAAAAGGGCCATTTGTGGGGGCATGCCCCAAAAAGTTCAGCTCTTTTGCCTGTAAAATAAAAATACAACGCCCCCCCAACATTAAAACCCACCACCCACATACCCCTAATCTAACCCAAACCCCCCTTACAAAAACCTAACACTAATCCCCTGAAGATCATCCTACCTTGAGTCGTCTTCACTCAGCCGAGCCACCGATGGAACTGAAGAGGACATCCGGAGCGGAAGAAGTTAATCCTCCAAGCGGCGCTGAAGAAATCTTCCATCCGATGAAGTCATCATCCAGGCGGCGCTGAAGAAGTCTTCGATCCGGCTGATGTCATCTTCAAAGAGGCGCTGAAGAGGTCTTCTATCCGGGCGAAGTCATCTTCCAAGCCGGGTCTTGAATCTTCCTTCCGCCGACGCGGAACCACCTTCTTCACCGACGGACTACGACGAATGACGGCTCCTTTAAGGGACGTCATCCAAGATGGCGTCCCCTCAATTCCGATTGGCTGATAGGATTCTATCAGCCAATCGGAATTAAGGTAGGAAAATCTGATTGGCTGATGGAATCAGCCAATCAGATTCAAGTTCAATCCGATTGGCTGATCCAATCAGCCAATCAGATTGAGCTCACATTCTATTGGCTGATCGGAACAGCCAATAGAATGCGAGCTCAATCTGATTGGCTGATTCCATCAGCCAATCAGATTTTCCTACCTTAATTCCGATTGGCTGATAGAATCCTATCAGCCAATCGGAATTGAGGGGACGCCATCTTGGATGACATCCCTTAAAGGAGCCGTCATTCGTCGTAGTCCGTCGGTGAAGAAGGTGGTTCCGCGTCGGCGGAAGGAAGATTCAAGACCCGGCTTGGAAGATGACTTCGCCCGGATAGAAGACCTCTTCAGCGCCTCTTTGAAGATGACATCGGCCGGATCGAAGACTTCTTCAGCGCCGCCTGGATGATGACTTCATCGGATGGAAGATTTCTTCAGCGCCGCTTGGAGGATTAACTTCTTCCGCTCCGGATGTCCTCTTCAGTTCCATCGGTGGCTCGGCTGAGTGAAGACAACTTTTGTTGCGTTCGTTAATTTCTCTATACCGCTCAAACTCGTAATCTAGCTGTATTAAAATAAAAGTTAAATTTAATCTAAAATGATGGCAAATAAAAAAATCTAATATTACAGAAAATAATAAACAAATTATCAAAATTTAAAAAATTAAAACTAATCCCTATAAAATTAAAAAAGAACCCACAAAATAAAAATAACCCCTAATCTAATTCTAAACTACCAATAGCCCTTACAAGGGCTTTTGTAGGGCATTGCCCTAAGTTAAAAAACTCTTTTACATTAAAAATAAACAAAGTCCCCCCTAATAGTAAAACCCCCCACCCACCAAACCCCCCCAAATAAAAACCTAACACTAATAAACCTAAACTACCCATCGCCCTGAAAATGGCATTTGTTTGGGTATTGTTTGGGTATTGCCCTTAAAAGGGAACGAAGTGCCCACCCTAATCTAAATAAAAACATTTTTTTTCTTTTAAAAAAGACCTACGTCTAACCCCCAGGTTGGTACTTCCTGAAGTTCGGAGGAGAAGGTCCTGTTCCATGCGGTGAAGTCTTCTTCCAAGCGGCTACCTCTTCTTTCTTCTTCCAGGAACAATCCAGCGGGGAGCGGAAGGCGGAGCTGAAGACCGATGACCGCGGAGCTAAAGACCGGCGACCATGGAACTGAAGACCGGCGACCCTGGAACTGAAGACTGGCGACCCTGGAAGAATCAAATCAGCCAATAGGAATTAAAGGGACGCCATTTTTAATCGCATACCTTGAATTCACTAGTCATCGTACGAAGAGGATCCTTCACGCTCCATGGCTCCGTGGTCCCCGGTCTTCAGTTCCAGGGTTGCCGGTCTTCAGTTCCAGGGCCGCCGGTCTTCAGCTCCGCTTGGAAGATGACTTCACTGCATGGAACAGGACCTTCTCCGCCGGACTTCAGGAACGGTGAGTACCAACCTGGGGGTTAGACTTTAGGTCTTTTTAAAAATATTTTTTTTATTTAGATTAGGGTGGGCACTTCGTAAAAGAGCTAAATGCCCTTTTAAGGGCAATACCCAAACAAATGCCCTTTTCAGGGCAAAGGGTAGTTTAGGTTTTTTAGTGTTAGGTTTTTTTATTTGGGGTTTTGGTGTGTGGGGGGTTCTACTGTTAGGGGGACTTTGTTTATTTTGAATGTAAAAGAGCTGTTTAACTTAGGGCAATGCCCTACAAAAAGCCCTTTTAAGGGCTATTGGTAGTTTAGAAATAGATTTGGGGGGTGTTTTTATTTTGGGGGCTTTTTTTATTTTTATAGGGATTAGGTACACTCAAGTCAAAATTAAACTTCATGATTCAGATACAGCATGTAATTTTAAACAACTTTCCAATTCACTTCCATTAACAAAATGTGCAGAGTATTTTAATATTTATACTTTTTGAGTCACCAGTTCCTACTGAGCATGTGCAAGAATTCACAGCATATACGTATATGCATTTGTGATTGGCTGATGGCTGTCACATGATACAGGGGGAGTGGAAATAGACATAACTTTGCAATTTATTTAAAAAAATACACTACTCATTTGAAGTTCAGACTAAGTGCTATTGCATTGTCTTCTTATCATGCATTTGTAATAATGCATTATAATTAATAAGTAATGTTAAGTTTTTTATTTTAATAGTTAGTAACTTAAATATTTTTTAATGCAGGTAATTTGGGTTAATTTAGAGGGTGTTAGGTTAGGGGGCTTAGTAATTTAATTATATAATTGCGTTGTGGGCTTTGGCAATTTAGGGGTTAATAGATTTCTTAGCATTGCGTTGTGTGGGTATGGCGGGTTAGGGTGTTAGTACTTTAATAGATTTATTGCGTTGTGGGTTAATGGCGGATTAGGGGTTAATAGTTTAATTAGGTAGTTTGCGATGTTGGGGTTGGCGGATTTAGGGGTTAATACTTTAGTTATTACTTGCAATGTGGGTTTTGATGGCGGATATAGGGGTTAATTTTTTAATTAGGCATATTGCGTTGATGTAGGGTTGTCGGTTTAGGGGTTAATACTTTTATTACTAGCGATGCGGAATCTGTTGGCGCTCTACAAATAACCGATAATAATAATAATTAGTTAGGATGTGGGTTTGATGGGGGATATAGGGGTTTTACATGTCGGGTTTATTTTTGGGAGGCCGGTTAGACGTTTACGGGAGATTTTGTATTTTTTTTTTCTTCTTAGGTGCCGGCAGTTTCTAAAGTGCCGTAAGTCACTAGCGGTTACAGAAATTTGTATTTATGCTAATTTCTGAACATTGCTAGTTTATCCAACTTATGGCAGTTTATGAACTGCCGGTGGGGTTTATTGGATACCCCAATGTGCGAGGTAAAATTACGGGCGGCGCGGGTTGCAGCGCTTGCGCTGAAGCCTGCACCGTATATGTAATCTTGCCCAAGATATTTTACCTCACAATTTCCTCAGCTCACCAGAGTAAGTTCTGTGTAAAACGTTATACTTTAGCTGCTGTCCAGCTGAAGGTAAAAAAAAAAATTAGGAAATGAACTGCAGCCAATCAGCATCAACAGTGCTGAGGTCATGAACTCTTTTACTGTGATCTCATGAGATTTCACTTAACTTCCTTAAACTGAAAAGGTAAATAACATGAGTGTGCACAAGGCTCACTCTCTTGCCTGTCCCGGGACAGGCATACTGATTTGCTGCTTAAAGTCCTTTACAATGGGGTGTGAATAGTTAGGACATTTTGAGGTAAAAGACTTTCTTTTTTACATAAAGATGTTCAGGTGATATTTTCTAGTCAGCTTTTTACAGCTATGCTGCATCACTTTCAAATGATTCAACATTTGGGTATCATGGCCCTTTAAAAAAAATAAGTAATAATCCTCTCCACAGATGCCGAAAAAGCTTTTGATAGATTGAATTGGCCCTTCCTGTACGCCACCCTACACAAAATAGGTATTGGAAATATCATGATGCAACGCATACAAAGCCTTTATAGCAGTCCTTCAGCTCGTGATAAATTGAATAGTATTCTCTCTGATAGTTTTTACATTAACAACAGGGTTGTCCACTTTCCCCACTACTATTTATAATCAGTAAGGAAGTATTAGCAACTAGAATTAGAAGTGATCCAGGAATTAACTGAGTCCAGATAGGCCCAAGCGAGTATAAATTATCTCTATACTCAGACAATGTCCTCTTTACTCTATCCTCCCCCACGACATCCATACCAGCAACTAACAAAGAAATGTTGGAGAGGTTGTGGAGTGAAAGGTATAATGTACCACATTTGGTGGGGGTGCTCACTTCACCTTATAATCCACACTAGCCCTATTAAACCTCTTACAGAGGAGAGTATGCAGGCTATACCAGTTTGCGCTAAACTCTGCAAGGTCTCTCATTGCGTCCGTATGGAAAACACAAGTCTCACCTACTCCAAACATGTGGATTCAACATGTGGACAACACGATAATGTTGGAGGAGTATGGTTATCTTAAAAAAAATAGATTAGATACTTTCCTAGATATAAAATGATATTGGGAGACTAGCAAACATAAATTTCAAACAACAGTGTCAACAGGAGACTAAAACCCCCCCCAAAGCCTACTTTCCAAATAAAAAATCCCCCCCGGCATCGTCACCCCATCCTTTTCCCCCCTCCCCCGAGTGCACATTAATACTGAGCAACCTATTATGAACCAAATTAATAACATCACTGAGTAAAGAAAATGGACACCAGCAACGACAGTGTATTTGTTAGTTTTTGTTTATTTAAGTTGTTTTTTTTTCTTGTGTTACAAATGTTTACTTAGCAAAAACACATTGGTGAAGCAACAATAATCTCCTTCCTAACACAGCATCCGGAATCAAATACCAGCATCTCTTAATCCTTTTCACCCTGTAACACAGTTGGACCTTTCCTATTTCAAAGTTCCAATTCAACAGTGAATGTAATATCTCAAACTGTCTTTAATGTATAACTTGCTTCTTCCTTGTACAAAAATAAAACATTTAAAAAAAAAAAACATTAAAATCCAACCGATCTCTCCTCTCCTGCTGTACAGTTGCTGAATGGATTAAAATAATAATAGCAGATCGATCATCACTGCAGCACAAACAATCAACTAATTGAAATTCAGCAGACTGACACACACTGCCCTGGCTGCAGCAGCACCACCTCGCTCAATGTTGATGATCTCTGAGTCCCTTAGCGTCAGATCTAGACTTACCCATGGCCAGAGTGGGCCTGACCAGCATCCTCACAGACTCACAGTACCCCACAGTCACTCGTCACTCCACCAGCATGAGTAGACAGAGAGCGGTGTGACTTGTCAGATGTTAGTCCTCCTCGAGACAACACAGTTTTTCACCACAGCACGCAGATCACTCACAGAAGTGAGCCAAAAAGCTGTGACTGGCCACGTGACTGCATAAGTCACTTGTGCACTGACTGTGTGTTGGGTCTGTATGTGGTCACCTAATAACTTATGGGCCCAATAATATTAAATAAAATTTAAAAAAAAATGGAAAACAAAATGCCGAGCAGCCCGGGATTGAAAATCGGGACAGTTGGGCAGGCCTGGCCGGCCGCGATCTACAAGCTGCGCCTTGAACTATTGGGCACCCCTGCTCTAACCCGACATGAAAATATGAATATTTCTCATTCCAATGTTCTTTACATAACAGAATATGTTCTATTTATTCATAAATAAATAAATAAATATTTCTACATAAATTTAATTTTCTTTTTGCACAAATATATGTATACTTATATATAGATTATTATATATAGGTATAGACTATGTTTTTTTGTTTTGTTTTTTTTTAAAGCAAAAACCAATAGCACTACTTCTATAAATCCATGGCCCCTATTAGTGACTGTGAAATTTCACTTTAAATAAAAATTTACATTTATTGAAAAATTAAATGGGTAAGCACACTAAAAACCTTATCTGCAGGCACTTAGTTCTAATATCTAATCTAAATTTAGGAGCCGGACCATTTTTGGTTCAGCACCTGGTTAGCGCTTGCTGATTGGTGGTTACATTTAGCCACCAATCAGCAAGCGCTACCCAGGTGCTGAACAAAAAATGGACTGGCTCCTAAGCTTAGATTCCTGCTTTCCAAATAAAGATAGCAAGAGAACAAAGAAAATTGATAATAATTTAAATAATAAATTAGAAAGTTGCTTAAAATTGCATGCTCTTTCTGTATTATGAAAGAAAAAAAATTGGATTTAGTATCCCTTTAAGAGAAAAGCTGCTTATTGTATCAAGCTGGTGATAAACCAGAAATACTTGTTTAGCTTTGCAAGTATAAAGTAGAATAGCTGGGAGAAGGTTTGAATCACTGCTGGGTGAAGTTGATTTCGGGCAAAAAATCCTCCACTTTGCACAAAATATAGAGAAAATAACTCATTGTGTAGTTCATTCTCAGCTGATGAGTAGCAATAACTACGAAACAGTCTGTCCTGGGATGGTTTTGAATCACTGCACTAACCCTAGCTAAGCTTATAAGCTGTGTGAACAGCAATGCTTTGGCGTTAAGGGAATCTGCTGAAAAGCAGACTTGGAGGCCCATTTATCAAACTCCGTATGGAGCTTGTGGGCCTGTGTTTCTAAAGACCGCTGCTCCATAACCCTGTCCGCCTGCTCTGGCGGGGTTGCACCAGCAGCTCTTGTGAGCTGCTGGTGCAATGCTGTGAGAGCGTATTGCTCTCCGCATTCAGCGAGGTCTTGCGGACCTGATCCGCACTGTCGGATCAGGTCTGCAAAACCTTTAATAAGTAGGCCGCTTGAAGTAAAAAGGTGTGTCATTGTGAACCTTATTTGCATATCTTACCCAGAATCTTTGGCTGCATTGGAAACAATGTATTCCAGAGGTTTTCTGTGGGAAAAACAAGCCTTCTGGCCTGTCTAGATTTGTTAATGAACTACACAATGAGTTATTTTCTCTCTTTATATATATATATATATAAAAAAACAAAAGGTAAAGGACAAACGGTCAATATAAATGTATAGCTCAATTAAGTGGTGCAGACACTATAAGAAATAGTTTAACAAAAGACTATAAGATAAGAGATGGAACATACAAATCAATGTGCCATATAAAAGATAGGGAATCAAGCACTTTTTTATAAATAATCCAACAAATTTATTATCCTAATAATGGAGCTGCATATATAATCCATATGGCGCTTGTAATCAAAACATCACATATGTATACCATCACGTGACAATATTCTCTACCCTAGAGGTGTGCACAACTTGCAAACTTAGCATGAAATATGCATATCATTCAGAAATACTCCACACCCACTACACCCTTACTGCACACGGTACCCAAGAATATACAAGGGATGCTACCGGGCAGACAAAATCGTGGGATCTAAGTGTGGTGGAATATTAATAATTGACAGATAGCACTGAATAAATGATAGCTTAGTATACAATAACATGCATGTAATTTTACTTATTATTTAGAAGTACTCCACACATACTTCACCCTTACTGCACACGGTACCCATGAACATGCAAGGGATGCTACCCGGCAGAAACAATCATGGGATCTAAGTGTGGTGGAATACTAATAATTGACAAGTAGCACTGAATGATTAAATAGCTGTATCAGCCACATTTCATAAATAGATATTCACTAACAAGCATGAAATATTACAAACAGACAGGAATAACAGCAGTTTCCAAACAGCTTTTCCATTTTAATGCAAACTAGGTCAAACCAGGCTGACCCTCCACAAATAGGTTTGGTTACACTTATCTGAATCCAAGATGCCAAATTGTAATCCTCTGGAATCGTTACATTTCTGCTGTAGTATTATTGCAGTACTCATTCGGTTTCACCGGCTTCTGCTATGTACGCTGTACACGCCGAGACACACATGGCATGAGTAACCAGCGTCTTCACTTCCGGGTAGATAATGTGTTTGAGCGATCCAATGCCTACGATCGTTTCACCCCCAACGTCAGATGAGAGACGAGGCTTCCTCAGGGCAGATGGATCTGAGCCCTGCAATTGGAGATTATATCGGCACAACACTCCTCCTACTTTTAACATCTTAAATACTAAACAAAACCTAAATATACGCTAAGAGTATACATACATGGATTCTTGTGTCTGAAAAAACAATTCACAAATATTATTGAATCTTCAAATGTAAATAAAATTATAACCTCTGGAAAACAATGTATTCCAGAGGTTTTCTGTGGGAAAAACAAGCCTTCTGGCCTGTCTAGATTTGTTAATGAACTACACAATGAGTTATTTTCTCTCTTTATATATATATATATAAAAAAACAAAAGGTAAAGGACAAACGGTCAATATAAATGTATAGCTCAATTAAGTGGTGCAGACACTATAAGAAATAGTTTAACAAAAGACTATAAGATAAGAGATGGAACATACAAATCAATGTGCCATATAAAAGATAGGGAATCAAGCACTTTTTTATAAATAATCCAACAAATTTATTATCCTAATAATGGAGCTGCATATATAATCCATATGGCGCTTGTAATCAAAACATCACATATGTATACCATCACGTGACAATATTCTCTACCCTAGAGGTGTGCACAACTTGCAAACTTAGCATGAAATATGCATATCATTCAGAAATACTCCACACCCACTACACCCTTACTGCACACGGTACCCAAGAATATACAAGGGATGCTACCGGGCAGACAAAATCGTGGGATCTAAGTGTGGTGGAATATTAATAATTGACAGATAGCACTGAATAAATGATAGCTTAGTATACAATAACATGCATGTAATTTTACTTATTATTTAGAAGTACTCCACACATACTTCACCCTTACTGCACACGGTACCCATGAACATGCAAGGGATGCTACCCGGCAGAAACAATCATGGGATCTAAGTGTGGTGGAATACTAATAATTGACAAGTAGCACTGAATGATTAAATAGCTGTATCAGCCACATTTCATAAATAGATATTCACTAACAAGCATGAAATATTACAAACAGACAGGAATAACAGCAGTTTCCAAACAGCTTTTCCATTTTAATGCAAACTAGGTCAAACCAGGCTGACCCTCCACAAATAGGTTTGGTTACACTTATCTGAATCCAAGATGCCAAATTGTAATCCTCTGGAATCGTTACATTTCTGCTGTAGTATTATTGCAGTACTCATTCGGTTTCACCGGCTTCTGCTATGTACGCTGTACACGCCGAGACACACATGGCATGAGTAACCAGCGTCTTCACTTCCGGGTAGATAATGTGTTTGAGCGATCCAATGCCTACGATCGTTTCACCCCCAACGTCAGATGAGAGACGAGGCTTCCTCAGGGCAGATGGATCTGAGCCCTGCAATTGGAGATTATATCGGCACAACACTCCTCCTACTTTTAACATCTTAAATACTAAACAAAACCTAAATATACGCTAAGAGTATACATACATGGATTCTTGTGTCTGAAAAAACAATTCACAAATATTATTGAATCTTCAAATGTAAATAAAATTATAACGATACTAGCAGATTTTAATGTTGTCATATGGCATTCACTACTCTAGTCCGAGCAGTCAAAAATTACACATACTGCCTACTAAATACGAACAATAAACAATAGAGAGCAAGGAAGCATCAGAAAAAAAGTATTTTTATCCAGCATAAAACCAGCACTAGATGTGCTTAAATACTTGCATATATACATACACACTCCTCAAGAAGTGTTTTATACTAAGTCACATAAAATAAATTGTTAGGCAAAAACAATTGCACTTTTTTACACATTCACAAGATAATTCTTAAATGAAACTAGCCATGTCTAATTTTTCATTTAACCCAACTGGGGAAAGCGTCCTAAGGGTGTAAATCCACTTGCACTCTTTTTGGAGGAGACATTTATTATTGTCCCCCCCTCTTCCATGCAAAATACCCTTGTCAATTCCTGTGAGTCTTAAGCAACTAGGATTGCTATTGTGTTTCTCTTGGTAATGTCTAGCTACACTGCTCGTTTGGATCTGTCCTTTTATATCATCCCTATGCTCTTTAATACAATCTTTAAAGATCCTTTTCGTTTTGTCCACGGAAAACGCTGGGCATGAGCACTCTAAAAGGTATACAACCCCTTCTGTATTACAGTTAAAGAAGTGATTGATGTGAAAACGTTGTTACAATTACCAGAGAACACTTTCGTCCTTTTCATGTATTCAGAGGTGACACACTTGCCACAGGGAAAGTTACCATTGGGTATGTGTTTTTGTAACCAACCCCCTTTTTGAGTTGACGACTTAAATTGGCTTTTAACCAGGTTGTCCTTTAAATTCATGGCTCTTTTTGCTGTTAAATTGGGGTAACTTCCTATCTCCTCTGCGATGTTTCCATCGCTAAGCAAAATAGGCCAATGTTTTTGTAGGATTGACTTAATGGATTGCCAATGGCAATTATATATAGTAGTTAAACGTATCACTGAATCTGAATTTTTTGTCTTTTTGAACAGAAGATCATCCCTCTTGGCTTTTCTCGTAGAGGTCATAGCCTTGTTTATTTTCCGCTGTGAATAGCCTCGCTCAAGAAATCTATTTTGCATCATCTTGGCATGTACATCAAATTTTTCTTTAGATGAGCAATTTCGCCGCAAACAAAGGAACTGTCCCTTCGGTATGCCCTCAATCAAATGTTGAGGATGGTGACTGCTTGCAAGTAGCAAGCTGTTAGTAGCGGTTGCTTTTCTGTAATTCTCAGTAACCAAAAAGTTATTCACATTCCTAACTTTAATATCTAAGAAATCAATCTCAGTGTTGCTATAATGCATAGTAAGTCGTATGTTAGACTCATTATGATTCAGGTTATCTACAAATTTAAATAACCCAGCACAGTCACCTTCCCATATGAGGAATACGTCGTCCACGTACCTCAGCCAAAAGTTAACATGTTTCACAAATAAATCATTTTGATACACAGTGTCCATTTCCCATTTGCCTAGATGCAGACAAGGATACGTGGGGGTGCATGTAGCCCCCATGGCAGTCCCCCTCATCTGTTTATAAATGTTATTCTCAAACATGAACACATTATTGTTCAAAATGAATCTCAACAGATTGACAACTAATTCCGTGTGTTTCTGAAATTTAGTGCCTCTACTCGACAAAAATTCTTCACATGCCTTTATCCCAATATCATGTGGGATACTGGAATACAACCCTTCCACGTCCATAGTAACCAAAATTGAATCCTTTACTACAGGCATATCATTAATCTTTCTCAAAAAATCAGTCGTGTCCAGAACAAATGAAGGTAATGTTACCAAGAATGGACGTAGAGCATGGTCAATATAATGACCAACATGTTCAATAAGACTCCCAATGCCAGAACTGATGGGGCGTCCCAGAGGATTTTTTAAATTTTTGTGTACCTTCGGTATACAGTAAAAAATGGGCATCACCGGATTATCAACCATCAAATACCCAAATTAAGCACTTGCTATAGTCCCATCATTTCTGGCATCGTTGAGAATCGTGAAAAGCTGGGATTGTAAAGTAGAGATAGGATTGTACCCAAGTTTCAAATATTGATCCTTGTTGGACAGCTGTCTAATCACTTCTCTACAATACATAATTTCATCCCATAGAACATTTCCCCCCTTGTCGGCCGATTTAAACACGACATTGGGGGCCTCTTTGAGCTCTTTCAAAGCCTTTCTTTCTTTTTTTGTTAAATTGTCATTGACAATGCCAATAAGTGTCAACCCTTGAATGTCTTTTTCCACTAATTTAACAAATAAATTAACAGGTGGAGAGAACGACAACTGGGGCATATATGTGGATCTTTTTTTGAAATGGGATGAGACCTTAAATGGTAACTCAATTTCTGACGCCAAAAAAGAATCATCTTGGGAAGTTGACTCTTGGTACAATTCATTCAAATCTTGCAATACCTGTTTATCCTCAGTTGTGAGGCTCAAGTCTTCTATCTCATTTCTTGCTTTATTTTTAAACTTTTGAGACAGAACTATTTTTCTGGGGAATCTGTGAAGGTCTTTCAAAAAGGTAAACTTGTCAAACCCGTTAGTTGGACAAAAAGAAAATCCTCTTTTTAAAACGCTTAAGTGACAGTTATTAAGTCTGAATGAAGATAAGTTAATTACTTGTAAATTCTCATCTGTAGCATCAATATTCAATATGGCCTTCTGCCCCTCCGACCCCTTGGTCTGAAGTTCTGCTGTCTCTCTGAGCTCCGATTGAATTCCCTGTCCCTGGTCTGCTGGAACGGATACCGTCTTCCTCCAATATCTGTATTTGTCCCTATTCCATCTCTTCCTGCCCCCCCCTCCTTCTTGTAGAGGAGTGGGGCCAGGACGTGCCTCGTTTTTTGACACAAGAGTATCATGTTCTAAATATGAACAGTCAGTTCCAGACTCATATGATCCACGAGATTGTCTATAAGTATAGACCTGTTTCTTCCTATAATCCTCCTGGTCTCTTACCAATTTTCTGCCTTTTCTTAATTTAATCTCTAATTGCAATTTTGCAATTTGATCCTTCATCTCACTGTTCAATTTAGCAAAATTTGAATTTTGCTCAAAACTATTCACAGTGATGAGGGCCTCATTTACCTCCAATTTAGTTTTCTCTAGTCTTTCTTTATTTCTTACAACCATTTTTTTCATCAGGATTATGGAACACAAGCTGGTGTTCCAATCTTCCAAAAATGCATCACCACCCTCATCACTTCTTAAATTAGTCCCAGGGTCTAGTTTCAATCTTAAACCTCTTGGAATAATTTCATTTTGTATGTTATTTTCCAAACTAGAGGACTCAGCCCTCAGCCTAATTTGTTTCATAACGAGCTGTTTATAATTTTTAAAAGCTCCAAATATATTTACAGTTTCTCCTTCTCCATCCTTACTCTCAATTGTATTGCTCATAGAAGAAGTTGCAGAAAGTTCTGCTTCCCATGTCTCATCAGACAAAGTGAACGCCATACTGCTAGATTAGTGATATAGATCAAAGTCTCCTAAAAATAAGTAAATAGATACACATCAGCCTAATCCTTGTAAATAAACCTGTAAATAAACCTAGTAAAGGGTGTAAACCCAATTAGACCAGGTATACGTATTTATAAAAAACCAAAAAGGTACAGGACAAACGGTCGATATAAATGTTTTGCTCAATATCATAAGCTGTTAGTAATACAGCCTTTTATAATTAAGTGGTGCAGACCCTATAAGAAATAGTTTAACAAAAGACTATAAGATAAGAGATGGAACATACAGATCAATGTACCATATAAAAGATAGGGAATCAAGCACTCTTTTATAAATAATCCAACAAATGTATCATCCTAATAATGGAGCTGCATCTCTAATCCATATGGCGCTTGTAATCAAAACATCACATATGTATACCATCATGTGACAATATTCTCTACCCTAGAGGTGTGCACACCTTGCAAAATATGCATATCATTCAGAAATACGCCACACCCACTACACCCTTACTGCAGTGCACACGGTACCCAAGAATATACAAGGGATGCTACCTGGCAGACAAAATCGTGGGATCTAAGTGTGGTGGAATATTAATAATTGACAGATAGCACTGAATAAATGATAGCTTAGTATACAATAACATGCATGTAATTTTACATATCATTCAGAAGTACTCCACACATACTTCACCCTTACTGCACACGGTACCCAAGAACATGCAAGGGATGCTAACGGGCAGAAACAATCATGGGATCTAAGTGTGGTGGAATACTAATAATTGACAAGTAGCACTGAATGATTAAATAGCTGTATCAGCCACATTTCATAAATAGATATTCACTAACAAGCATGAAATATTACAAACAGACAGGAATAATAGCAGTTTCCAAACAGCTTTTCCGTTTTAATGCAAACAAGGTCAAACCAGGCTGACCCTCCACAAATAGCGGTTTTGCCAAAGTTCAGTCACTTTCCAAATATGCACAATTGAAGGTGTTAATACACTTATCTGAATCCAAGATGCAAAATTGTAATCCTCTGGGATCGTTAAATTCCTGCTGCAGTATATTATTGCAGTACTCGTTCGGTTTCACCGGCTGCTGCTATGTACGCTGTACACACTGAGACACACATTGCATGAGTAACCAGCGTGTTATTCCTGTCTGTTTGTAATATTTCATGCTTGTTAGTGAATATCTATTTATGAAATGTGGCTGATACAGCTATTTAATCATTCAGTGCTACTTGTCAATTATTAGTATTCCACCACACTTAGATCCCATGATTGTTTCTGCCCGGTAGCATCCCTTGCATGTTCTTGGGTACCGTGTGCAGTAAGGGTGAAGTATGTGTGGAGTACTTCTGAATGATATGTAAAATTACATGCATGTTATTGTATACTAAGCTATCATTTATTCAGTGCTATCTGTCAATTATTAATATTCCACCACACTTAAATCCCACGATTTTGTCTGCCCGGTAGCATCCCTTGTATATTCTTGGGTACCGTGTGCAGTAAGGGTGTAGTGGGTGTGGAGTATTTCTGAATGATATGCATATTTCATGCTAAGTTTGCAAGTTGTGCACACCTCTAGGGTAGAGAATATTGTCACGTGATGGTATACATATGTGATGTTTTGATTACAAGCGCCAAATGCCAGATGCAGCTCCATTATTAGGATAATAAATTTGTTGGATTATTTATAAAAGAGTGCTTGATTCCCTATCTTTTATATGGCACATTGATTTGTATGTTCCATCTCTTATCTTAAAGTCTTTTGTTAAAAAAATATATATATATATATATATATATATATATATTGTAGAATAAAGCACTCGCTGGTCTTCAGACATCTGTGACAAAAGGTTTATTTTGTGACATTTCGGGACCAAATCCTGTCCCTTCCTCTGACAAACAACATATGAAAAAGCCAAACATTTAAAGGCCTATAACACCCACCCCCTGGTCACCACCAATCAAGGCTGACTATGTGCAAAAAAATGCTCCAATGAGAAAAGTGTACCAGTGAAAACATGTGTCTTAAAATCATATCAATCATTATATAACACACTAGCTAAGCTAAAGCAATGCAAAATAGATCTGAATCTAGATGGGACATATCTCTCTGATTACCACAAGAAACGGATGATCCCAAGGGGATTCAGAGTGAGGAACATCCCTACTATAGGTTGATCAAACACAGAATTCTGCCAAAACTGGTGCAAGATACTGAATAAGTATTCTTTTGATCTCATTCTACTGGTCATCAGAAAGGTTGGACGCCTATTAAAAGAGGTGAAGGTAGAAATACAAATCTTTGAACAAGACAAATTAGGTACCTTGGGGACTGACCCTGGTACAGATTGGCTGGGGAAACTGTGACTACAGATAAAAACCAACAAGCAAGAACTTATTTCCTTCAAGAATCGGAAACTACAGACAGTGACCCAGGATAACACCTATAAAAGCATGTACAGATGAATGATGACACCAGATCAAAGGAGAACCTTCCAAACTAGAAGAGGTTCACAAAAAAAGCCATTAACGCGGTCGACAAAAGTTCTGGCGACAAATCTGACCCCGAGGTCCCCACTCTTATTGATGAATCCAATATTTGGGGCGTAATGACCGACTCCAGGGATAACAGAGGGAACCAGCACTGGGAGTATAGTGGGGGCACAACATCTCTACCACCATTGGCCACACACCCCACTACCTCACGTTTTTTAGGCTGAGGTCCAGCCCACACACGCGGAGGATGGGGACACTGCCCGCAGCGCCTCACTCCAGAGAAGATAGAAAATATTGTGTTCAACATCAATTCCTGACAGCTAACTGAGTCTGAAGAGAGTTTGCTTAACAAAGGACTCTCTTTCGTACCGCCAACTTAAAGACTTTGACACAAATATCGATATCCAAAAATTCTGAAGGAATCTACGCCTGAAATAATTTTTTAAAATAGAGTCAGATACCCCTAATAGGTTTAAAAACAAAGGCATGTTCGATCCTGGCTCTAATAATCCCACCATCACCACAGTGACAAACTTTCTGACACATCTGATACAGATGAAATTGCCAAAGAGACACAATGACAATCTCACTAAAGATGATAGATGCGCATTAAGACTCTACAAGATGATTTATCCATTGTGATCCACCCGGCCGATAAAGGGGCTGCGGTGGTGGTTATGGACCTCATAGACTACAAGGCTGAGATCATGAAACAACTTACAGATGATAACACCTATTTACCCCTAAAGGGTGATCCTAACTATCAGCTCAAGAGAAAGATTGATGCGAAACTGAAT
The DNA here is from genome assembly GCF_027579735.1 of Bombina bombina. Taxonomy (NCBI): domain Eukaryota; kingdom Metazoa; phylum Chordata; class Amphibia; order Anura; family Bombinatoridae; genus Bombina; species Bombina bombina. The sequence goes on from NC_069501.1 coordinate 215,333,631, forward strand.
GAGTGGAAAGACTCTGCACTTATCTCACAACTTGAATATAACTTCTTGAGACGTGGCTTTTCAGTGACACCTATTTTGTACACTCATCGAAGCAGATCCTTCCCTACCATTCACCCAGTGGGATGCCCCAAAGATAGCTTACAGGAGAGGCCGAAGCCTGAGGGATTCCTTAATGAAGATTTACATTATGCTTGATACGACCAAACAAACCTGGCTAAAGAAGAAGAACGGGTGCTTAGGTGCACCAGTTATGTTACCTGCAATGGTATGCTTACAGGTACACAATTTTAACACCCTGACCGTAAGAAGAAGTATGAGATAAGATTTTTCCCCATGTGCACCACGCAATACATAATCTACCTACTGAACTGCCCTTGTGGGCAATTTTATACAGGCAAAACGACCAATTATGCCAGAACGAGGATGGCCAACCATCGCTCAAGCATCCGTACAGCCATCTCAACTGGCAAGTCCGATCAACCCATGGCCCGTCATTCAATTTGAGGCCTTAAGGAGTTTGACATCAATGTTGCATGCCCTGTTCTTCGTATAGCGCAGCAGTCTAGTAATATTGAATTTGCTGATTTTGTTTTATTTTAACTTATGGTTGAAGTCTAACATTTGCCTTGGCTCATATTGCTCCAGCTTACTGATTAGTCATGTAGTCAGAGTTACTGAGTTGGTATGGGCATACCAATACTCCTACTCTAGGATTACAGATACGGGCCAACACGCCCCCTGATGTTTGTCAGGTTTTCTTTGTTCCAGTTGGACTGTTGCCTGGATGTAGGTCTCCCGCGTAACCAATGATGGACTTTGTTGTTTTCTTTATTCTTGTTTTTGATTACCCTAAGGGGAGTGCCTGCGCCGTTTTCTCTGTTTACGTCTAGCCTACGACAATTTGTCTAATAAAACTAGTGAGCGGTTCGGCTGAACCAATAGTGCACATACGCCTAGATTTAGAGTTCTGCGTTAGCCGTCAAAAGCAGCGTTAAGGGCTCCTACGCCAATTGCGTATCCTATCTTTTCAATGGGATCTTCCTAACGCCGGTATTTAGAGTCTGAAGTGAGCGGTAAACCCTCTACCAACAAGACTCCAGCCGCAGGAAAAAGTCAGTAGTTAAGAGCTTTCTGGGCTAACGCTGGTTTGTAAAGCTCTTAACTACAGTGCTACAAAGTACACTAACACCCATAAACTACCTATGTACCCCTAAACCGAGGCCCCCCACATCGCCGCCACTCTAATAATTTTTTTTAACCCCTAATCTGCCGACCGCACACTGCCGCCACCTACATTATCCCTATGTACCCCTAATCTGCGGCCCCTAATATCGCCGACACCTACATAATATTTATTAACCCCTAATCTGCCCCCCCCAACGTCGCTGCTACCTACCTACACTTATTAACCCCTAATCTGCCGACCGGACCTCGCCGCTACTCTAATAAATGTATTAACCCCTGAACTGCCTCACTCCCGCCTCAAAAACCCTATAATAAATAGTATTAACACCTAATCTGCCCTCCCTAACATCGCCGACACCTAACTTCAAGTATTAACCCCTAATCTGCCGGACCTCGCCGCTACTATAATAAATGTATTAACCCCTAAAGCTAAGTCTAACCCTAACCCTAACACCCCCCTAAGTGAAATATAATTTTATTCTAACGAAATAAATTAACTCTTATTAAATAAAGTATTCCTATTTAAAGCTAAATACTTACCTGTAAAATAAACCCTAATATAGCTACAATATAACGAATAATTATATTGTAGCTATTTTAAGATTTATATTTATTTTACAGGCAACTTTGTATTTATTTTAACTAGGTACAATCGCTATTAAATAGTTATTTACTATTTAATAGCTACCTAGTTAAAATAATTACAAAATTACCTGTAAAATAAATCCTAACCTAAGTTACAATAAAACCTAACACTACACTATCAATAAATAAATTAAATCAATTAACTACAAGTACCTACAATTAAATAATCTAAACTAAATTACAAAACCCCCCCCACTAAATTACAAAAAATTAAAAAAAAGATTACAAGAATTTTAAGCTAATTACACCTACTCTAAGCCCCCTAATAAAATAACAAAGCCCCCCAAAATAAAAAAATTCCCTACCCTAATCTAAATTAAAATAGTTAACAGCTCTATTACCTTACCAGCCCTTAAAAGGGCTTTTTGTGGGGCATGCCCCAAAGAAATCAGCTCTTTTGCCTGTAAAAAAAAACACAATACCACCCCCCCAACATTACAACCCACCACCCACATACCCCTACTCTAACCCAAACCCCCCTTAAATAAACCTAACACTACCCCCCTGAAGATCTCCCTACCTTGAGTCGTCTTCACTCAGCCGAGCAGCGATGGACCAAAAGAAGGCATCCGGAGCGGCAGAAGTCTTCATCCTATCCGGGCAGAAGAGGACATCCGGACCGGCAAACATCTTCATCCAAGCGGCATCTTCTATCTTCATCCATCCGACGAAGAGCGGCTCCATCTTCAAGACCTCCGGCGCGGAACATCCTCTTCTACCGACGTTCTGATCAGCCAATAGAATGCAAGCTCAATCTGATTGGCTGATTGGATCAGCCAATCCGATTGAACTTGAATCTGATTGGCTGATTCAATCAGCCAATCAGATTTTTCCTACCTTAATTCCGATTGGCTGATAGAATCCTATCAGCCAATCGGAATTCGAGGGACGCCATCTTCGATGACGTCACTTAAAGGAACCTTCATTCGTCGGTAGTCGTTGGTAGAAGAGGATGTTCCGTGCCGGAGGTCTTGAAGATGGAGCTGCTCCTCATCGGATGGATGAAGATAGAAGATGCCGCTTGGATGAAGATGTTTGCCGGTCCGGATGTCCTCTTCTGCCCAGATAGGATGAAGACTTCTGCCGCTCCGGATGTCTTCTTTTGGTCCATCGCTGCTCGGCTGAGTGAAGACGACTAAAGGTAGGGAGATCTTCAGGGGGGTAGTGTTAGGTTTATTTAAGGGGGGTTTGGGTTAGAGTAGGGGTATGTGGGTGGTGGGTTGTAATGTTTGGGGGTGGTATTGTGTTTTTTTTACAGGCAAAAGAGCTGATTTCTTTGGGACATGCCCCACAAAAAGCCCTTTTAAGGGCTGGTAAGGTAATAGAGCTGTTAAATATTTTAATTTAGATTAGGGTAGGGAATTTTTTTTATTTTGGGGGACTTTGTTATTTTATTAGGGGGCTTAGAGTAGGTGTAATTAGCTTAAAATTCTTGTAATCTTTTTTTATTTTTTGTAATTTAGTGGGGGTTTTTTTGTAATTTAGTTTAGTTTATTTAATTGTAGGTACTTGTAGTTAATTCAAAAACAAGAGGTTGCGGCTGCAGCAAGCAGAGCTCAAAGAATGAAGCTGTATTTAAAAGTAAACTACTTTATTGATCCATTTAAAAAGCCAGTAGGCAAAAATACAAAAGGGTTGCAGGAGAAAACCTCCTTACATGTTTCGTGCCTGTACTAGGCACTTAATCATAGGAGTGAGGTTTTTTGGTACAACCCCTACTATTTAAAGGGGAAGTACCCAATGAAGGTCAAGCTATGAAAACACCTGTCAATGTTGTGTTAAAACTGCTTGCCATCACTTAGCACTTTCCAAGAACATAGAAAAAAATGAAATGAATGAAAAATGGGTACATGTAATATGAAATATAAACACAAACCAATACATAATGACAACAATGTGTGGAAACATTCAAATTCCAAACTTGTAACAATAATTCTAATGTTGTTATAGTATAGATATAAAATGTAAATATAAAATGTACATATACATATATCTTTATGAATAAATCTTATTGTTTGTTAACATAGAATATAATATGTAGAATTTGATACCTAGATAGAATATAAATCATAATGTCCACTAGGGGTCAATAACAGATAATGTGCTTATAATAATATACATGAGCTAATGGTATAAGGGCAGAATAATCATGTTCCTACGTTTGCCAGCTTTCAGTATATCGTTTGTATATAGTTAGAAGTGAATAAAAAAAAAAAAAAAAAAAAAAAAAATGTGGATGATTATTCTACAAAATAAGACATGTCCCATTCTCTGTTTAAACCTAAGGGAGCAATTGTTTTTAATTTATAAATCCAAAATAATTCACGTTTAAGCAACATCTTTTGCTTGTTACCCCCTCTGGCTGGAGACTGAATTCTATCAATAACTTTAACAGTAATGTGTGCTATATGGGTCATATGTACTTGGTTAAAATGTACTGCTACCGCCGAGTCTTAATTGTAGTTTTTAGTATCCCTAATATGTTCCCTAATGCGCGATCTGAGCTCTCTGGTCGTCTGACCAATGTATTGAAGGGAACAAAGGGAGCACTCCAATAGATAAACCACAAATTCAGTCCTACAATTGGCATAGAACTCCATATTAAATCTCTCTTTAGTTGCTGAACTTGTAAATGTGTCACTTCTATTGATAACTTCGCATGTTATACAAGGTCTAGTACCGCATTTATTCGTGCCCTTTTTCTTTATCCAATCACTCCCTTGTTTTTTGGATGTATTGACCATACTTGGTGCCAATCTGGTACCTAAAGTCAGAGGTTTTTTGGACACAAATTTGCAGACCTCATAAACATCACCCAAAGATTCATCCTCTTTCAATATGTGTAAGTGTTTTTTGAGAATGGCACTAATATCATTGAATTGTTTTGAATATTCTGTGGTGAACATAATTTTATCCTTACTAAAATCTTTGTTTACTCAAACAGGCCAGAAGGCTTGTTTTTCCCACAGAAAACCTCTGGAATACATTGTTTCCAATGCAGCCAAGGACCAGCGAGTGCTTTATTCTACACTTTATATCTGATTACCATTATAGCACCCTGGCAGATGCAGTTTGATAGTGGGAGTGCATACACATTACTGCTTTGTACACACACACACACACATATATATAAACAACAAACAGATTTGAGCGACGTGCTCTGGCTTACCCTCTTCACATTCACGGCACTATGGAGCGTGGGATGACGTCACACGTCAAGCGATCCGACTCATCAACCGGAACACAGCGCTCTCGTCCCAAGCGATGTAGAAACAGACACAATTCTATAGAAGGATGTTCCAGGAGTCGAAAGAAGTTCCATAAAATGTTCCTTTATTTAGTATTCCACAATAAAAACATTAGTATGCACAGTCAGCATAGATAGCAGAACTCTGTGATAGACACGCTAGGAGACTACTGGGTTAGACTGCAGCAGACATGTTTCGTGCCTTCTGGCACTTGTTCACTGCTCGCAGGTTAACCCAATTACTACACCTTAAATAGGTATTCCTCTTAAAGATACATGCATGTGTTAGCATAGTCACCTTAATTTTCATGAATACATTCTGATTGGCTGGTATTATTAGTTTAACATTAACTGGTTAAGTGCTATACATTTTATCAAACTAAGTCATCTAATTTATCACATAAATTTCTTCATTTTAAAATAAAGGAACATTTTATGGAACTTCTTTCGACTCCTGGAACATCCTTCTATAGAATTATATATATATATATATATATATATACACACACATATATATATATATATATACACACACAAGAATAAAGTCTAGCACTCGCTCACAAGCTCTCAGCTAAGTTTAAAAGAAACTGGAAAAATCAGTTACCGCATTTGGCCAACTGGGACAAGCCCAGGTACCACGTCAAGGTCTCTTCCAAAACTTGGGACCCTACTACAGACACACAAATGCAGGCTCACACCCAGGTGCAAGCTCATATTCAAACAAACTGGGAACTAGTCAGGGTTCAAATACTTTTGTAATCACCCTTAAAGGGACAGTCTACACTAGAATTTTTATTGTTTTAAAAGATAGATAATCACCCATTCCCCAGTTTTGCATAACCAACACAGTTATATTAATATACTTTTTTTTTTTTTTTTTTTTTTTTTTTTTTTTTTTTTCCCAAACAAGCTTTATTGTCAATAAAAAAAAAAGGGAGTACATTGTCTACAAAAGCCGTTGCAACAATCCGGCAAAAGGAGTAGGACATTTGGTTATTGTAGATGAAATAATTAAACAATAAGGTTAAACTGTCCATATGTTTAAATCATTTAAGTCCATACTATCGTAAACAAGGGAGGTTTCCATGAGACCTAAAGCTTGCAGGTGTTTTCAAATTTTCTTCTTCAAAACAGAAAAATAAAATACAATGCAATAAACCTTATAACATTGAAACTTTAAAACTTTGCTGCGCAGCAAGAGATACATGTAGTGATAGTTATTGTGTGAATTTTCTGTCGAATAAGTGATGGCATTTAGCTAGAAGAGCGACTAGCAACATAAAGGGGATATAGAATGCTGGGTTATATACATCATGTCGTAATTTATCATAACAAAGTATATGTGTCACATGTTACTATATCGTATAACAGACCGTCTCACATCATCTCACTCATCTGTCATGCTATTTCCGCATTTATCCCAGGGGTGTCCTGTGTGTGGTGCGGCTTCGGTGTTAGGCCCATATAGATCCCGTTACCTTAATGAGTGTAAAGGTTTGCAATAATTCAGCACGGGGGAACTGTGTTAGAGCTGGAAATCTGGAGAGGTGTCCTGTCGTTTGTATATGTGTATGTTTCCCAGTATAATAACATAGAGCAATAAAAATCCATTCTGTTGGTTTTGAGATAGTGGTATTTTTCTAGGGTTAAAAGGAGTGAGACGTTCTGTGTCCATTCAGTCTTAGAGGGAATCCTACGCTGCCTCCATAGTCTTGGGACTAATTGCTTTGCACTACTAAGCATAATGTACAGTAAAACAGCCTTGTATTTGCATTTAATCTTGGGCGGCTTATTAAATATCATTGTCAAGGGATCAAAAGGTATGTTCTGCGAGAGGACTTTTTGGATTTCTCTATGTACATCTTGCCAGTAAGGTTGAAGTATGGGACAGTCCCACCATATATGGTAAAGGGTACCTAGCTGTTTGCAGTCTCTCCAACAGTGGGGGTCAGATTGTGAGTAGATCTTAGCCAATCTACTGGGGTATAAGTACCACCTTCCCAACAATTTCATGTTGGTCTCTGTGATACTCATTGATGAAGGCGCCTTACCCATTTGTTGGAAAATGATGTCCCAGGTTTCTGGTGGAATAGCCTGGGTCAGCTCGGACTCCCAAGCTTTGGTATATGGTGGGAGATTTTTAGAATGGACAGCAATTAAGATTTTATAGATCGCAGAGAGTGTGCCTCTCGTCGCCAATGAGGACCGGCACAGTTGCTCGAAAGGGGTTAAACTTCGTACTAGGTTGGATTTATTCCTATGACTGGAAAGGAAGTGTGAAAGTTGTAGGTATTCCAGCCACCTGGTAAAAAAGAGGATATTTTTATCTGCTAGAGAAGCTCTAGGTATAATAGTCCCACTTTCCATGACTAGATAACAGGGTAAACCCGCTGAGATAGTGTATAAGTCTCCTGTCCAAAGATGTCTCAGGGGAGGGAAGTCATTGTTGTGAAGTAGGGGGGTTAATGGTGAAGGGATTGAAGAAATGCCCTTCTGTGAGCTGGTGAGTCGATCCCATGTAAAAAGTGTGGCGGTCACTAATGTGGGAGGGAGTGGCGGCAAATCTCTATGATGCTTATATGTCCAACAAAGTGCCCCCAAGCTTCCAGATCCCACCAGATCATGTTCAAGTCTTACCCATTCCTTATCATGAGTATTTTTACACCAGTCAATTATTCTGGTCAACTGTGCCGCCTGGTGGTAAAGTAGAAGACTGGGTACACCCAGGCCCCCTCTATCTCTATTTCTGTAGAGTGTGGACTTAGCCATTCTGGGGTACTTATGTGCCCAGATAAAATCATTTACAAGTGCCTGTGCAGTGGGTATGTATTGGGGAGGAAGCTGGATAGGAACGGTCTGAAACAGGTAGAGGAAGCGAGGCAAAATGCTCATCTTAAAGACTTGTATCTTTCCTAGCCAAGAGAGGCATTTGCTCCTCCATGCCTGTAGATCTAGTCTAATGGATTCAATGAGGTTCTGGTAGTTCAATTGGAGTAGGGAATCCCTGGAAGGCGTAACTTGTATCCCTAGGTATTTTATAGAATCGTGTTTTAATGTGAATTGGAATTGTGAGGAAATTTGTTTAGCCGTTTGTTCTGTGATCCCTATGCCCAAAAATTCAGATTTTGACATGTTTATTTTAAAATTAGATAAGTTACTATACGTCTCTATGGCCGGCATCAATGCAGAAAGAGACTGCAGGGGGGAAGTTAATGAAAACAAAACGTCGTCTGCATAAAGAGTTGCTTTATATTGCGTGTCTGCAATTTGGATTCCACGTATTTCGTCATTTTTCCTAACATTGGAGGCAAGGATTTCCATGGCCAAAATAAAAAGTAGAGGGGAAAGGGGGCAGCCCTGCCTTGTGCCGTTTAATATGGGGAAAGGGTCTGATATGGAGTCATTTAATTTTATACGGGCTTTTGGTGTATTATAAAGAGCGAATATTTTCCCTATTAAGTTCTCTCCCATGCCAAATCGCCTTAGCGTAGATTTCAAAAATAGCCAGTCCAGCCTATCGAAAGCCTTTTCGGCATCGATGGCCAGGAAAATAGAAGGTATATCATGGATTTGAGAATACTCAAGCAGATTAAGGACTTTAAGGGTATTATCTCGTGCCTCCCTATGTGGCACAAAGCCTACTTGGTTTAAATGTATTAATTGTGGCAAAAATTTATTAAGTCTAGAGGCGATGAGTTTTGCATAAAGCTTAACGTCAACATTTAGTAACGATATAGGGCGGAAATTGGAGGGAGTGTCGGGGATCTTGCCAGGTTTGGGAATAACGGCAATATGGGCTTCCAGCATGGAGGGGAGAAAGGGGTGTTCTTGGTCTGCAATATTGAATATAGAGCATAAATGGGGGAGAAGGATCGTTGCAAAATTCTTGTAGTATGAAACGGTGAATCCATCAGGGCCTGGGCTTTTGCCCGTGGGTAGTTGTTTAAGAGCAGTTAGGATCTCTATTGTCGAAAAAGGGGCCTCTAATTCCTTCGCCTGCGCAGGGGTGAGTTGGGGTAGAGGTGTATCCAACAGGTATGCTTTAATGGTGTTCTCTCTATCACCAGGTAGGTCATATTTCGGGAGACCATATAATTTAGAATAATATGCTAAAAATTGGGAGAGGATTTCAGGCGTGGAGTTTACCTTCTGATTTGTAGGGGTTCTTATTTCGTGTATAAAGGATTTCAGTTTTTTGAGTTTAAGAGAGCGTGCAAGAAGCTTTCCCGCCCGATTGCTTTCAAAATAAAATTTTTGTTTAGTTTTTAGGGCTAATGTGTTTGCTTCATTTATTAATTGGTCGTGTACTGTCTTTCTGGCCTTTTCTAGGTCTGCTAAAATGTGGGGGGAGGTGGGGTCCCGCTTGTGCTCATATTCGAGTTTAGAAAGTAGATCAGTGGAAGCTTTGTATAATAATCGTGCTTTTTGTCTGACATGGGCCTGGTATTTAATAAATTCCCCTCTGATAAAGCATTTATGCGCCTCCCAAACTACAAAAGGGTCTGTTTCAGGTAGGGAGTTGAATTGGAAATATTCAGGGAGGAGTTTCTCTATTTTGTCCTTAAAATCAGGGAAATTTAATAGACTTTCATCTAGTCTCCAGTGGTAGGTGGTTTTTGGTATAGAGGGCCAATTGAGTTGCGTGAGTACTGCAGAATGGTCTGACCATACTGTGTGTGAGAGCCTAGAAGATAGAACGTTGGTTAGGCCGTTTTGGTTTGTGAGGTGGTAATCTATCCTGCTGTAAGAGCGGTGTGAGGCTGAAAAAAAGGTATAATCCCTCTTCCCTGGGTGTTTAAATCTCCAGATGTCGAATAATGTCTGCTCTAACATTAGCTTCCAGAGTTGTTTAATTGTGTGTTTTGGTGTTGAAGGCTTGGGGTTAGTAGTGTCAAGGGTCGGTTGGATGGGAATATTAAGGTCTCCCCCTATATAAAGTGCTCCAATTCCTTGGTCAAGGATCTGCGTAAAGCATTTTTTTAAAAAAGGGAGCTGTCTAGTGTTGGGGGCATACATGCTGACTAAAGTCACTGGGGAGCCGAAAAGTAAACCAGTAACACACAGAAACCTGCCTTCTGAGTCCGTGTGGGTCTGCTTGAGTGTGAAGGGTAGGTGCTTACTCATGAGGATACTCACGCCATTGCGTTTATGGTCAAAGGAGCTATGGAAACACTGTGTATAAAACCCTCCAAAATAACTGGGCTCCTTGTTTTTTAAAAAATGAGTCTCTTGCAGGAAGATGATATCGCCTCCCTTCCTGCGGAGGTCTCGCATGGCTAATGAACGTTTCTGAGCAGAGTTAAGGCCCCTGGCATTCTGACTAACCATTGTTATAACTCTATTATTTGCAGCCATGAAGTGACTTTGTGGAATTGCTCGTGAATGTGAGTGGTGGACTGTAAGCTTCACTCTTCAAGTTGGTCTGTGTGTATAAAGAAAGTTCTACATGTGTCTTTGAACCGGTATCTCCGCTGCACAGCTTTAACTTCGCAACCAGAAAACAAAGTTGAAATAAACAGCATAGATTAAATCTGATCAAAAGGTATCTTAATAATATTAGAGTCATATGACAGGAAATATACAAGAGGGGATAGTAATCAGCTCCCACTAAAAATAATTTAACCTTAAATCTTACTAAAGCCCAGCGGCCATTTCGTCTGGCCGCCAGCGCGAGGGTGCCCACTCTCCCGGTCCCCCGCCCTGGCGGCCCGAGGAGATATACCATGAATCTCGATTATAGCTATCATTGTCGTGACAAAGAGAAAAAACAGTTACATACACAGTAAACATACTATTCTGTTAAGCACAGATGTCCATAGCAAAAAACCATACGTTACCAAGATGAAATTCTGATGGGGGAAACAGCGCAGCCATTCTTGGCTGCTATTACAGAGAAAGTTCAGTTTGAGGGAAAACCCTCCAAGTCCTGTTCTAGTGTAAAGAGCTCTAAGGCTCTGTCAGCGGGCGAGTCTTAGATTTGGAGGTCACCCTTCGCCAATTTCCAGGTTCGGCTCTAGTAGATCTCTTCTTAGGAGGTTCCACAGGTTCTTCCATGGAAAGTCCCGCCGGAGGGTCAATTTCTAGAGCAGTACAAAAGTCGATGATGTCATCTTGGGATTTGCAGATTAATTTTCTGTTTCCATGCAGTACATACAGGTGAAATGGGAATCCCCATCTATAAAGAATCTTCTTCTGACGAAGAAGTGTGGTCAAGCAGGATAGATCCCTTCTCCTTTGTAGTGTCCTTTGAGACAGGTCTTGGTAGAATTGGAGGACAACCCCCCTGAACTTCACCGGCTGATTTTTTCTTGAGAGGTTCAGAAGTTCCTCCTTTTCTCGGAACTCCCTGAACTTCATGATGATATCTCTAGGAGGTGCCGTATCGGGAGGTTTCGGTCTGAGAGCTCTGTGAGCTCTGACCCATGGGATATCAGTGGTGGGAGAGGTATTCCTAAGATGTGCGAACAAGGCTGGAAGATAGGTTGGGAAATCTTTAGGTAACACCGACTCAGGTACTCCGCGGATTCTAAGGTTCTTCCGACGGCTACGATTTTCGAGATCTTCGATTTTATCATGAAGATCAGCTATGAGTTCCGTATGGTGGTTTGTGGTGTCTTGGGTCACATTAATTTCCTCTTGTAAATGATCGGTAAATTCTTCGAGCGCCTCCACTCTATTACCTACAGAGTGTAGGTCTTGCTTTATTTCGGCGATTTCTTCTCTTATACAAGAGCGGATTATATCCGCGATATCCTGTTTGGAGGCAAGTGTAGAGAGAATGGTGTTTGGTACTGGGGTGCTTTCCTCTGCATTCTCCATATTCTTCGGTGGTGTTGGCGCCTTTTTTAGTGGGGACACACTGACTTCTCCACTCACCGTGGTCTTTGAGCTTGAAGGGGAGAAAAACTGATCCACCGAGCCATCTTTATGACTGGACAGCTTCGGTAGTTTATTAGGCCTTGTTGAACGTTTTACATTCATGTTGGGCTGTGGCCTTATAGTTATCAGTGATATGAGCTCTTCTGCTGAGGGTTTAACCTAATGGATTGACAGGGTAATGTGAAAGTCTGCTTAGGCTTAAACTTCTTCCTTTTTTATTAAGTTTTTTATTTGTTTTTTATTTTTTATTGAAAGGTTTTACACTAGTCTCTATAAAAGGCTTTTCCTGAGGTTAGCAGTGTAAAGTATCCAACTAGTAGAGGCTCTTGAGTGCGTTGGGGCTGCAAGAGAAGGGAGAAAGTGGACTCAGCTAAGGATGACTCCGGGTAGGTGCTGGGGAGTCTATAGTAAAAAAGTCAAAGCAGTCAGGGATCCGCTGCAGCGGTGATCTTATACTCCTCCCCAGTAGAGATCTTATAGAGATGCCGGGTGATAAGTGTCTGTGGCGCGCCACACAAGGGAGGACCTAGGGTATTAGTAAACTAAGCATTTCAGCTGTTGTACTAAACAGCGATCGGTCACAGCAGCTGCTCCGGCTCCCAATATGGCGGCTTATAGCCTGTTTGGCTTACTGCCAGATTGCGCTCTGCCTCTGTGTCTCGGCGGAGGTGTAAGCTGAAGGCGCTCTCTGAATACCTCCCTAGGCTGCCGCAAACCCCCTTGTCAGGTAAGGATTGCTTTGCTCTTACCCTTCAGGGCTGATACTTCCGTTGGTAGCCGTGCTGTTGCCTGCGGGAGGAAGTGTAGCTGCGACACTGTTGGTGGTATCGGGTGCCTCTGGCAGCGCTGTCAGTCACCCCAAATAACTTATAATTTGCTGTTCCTAGTGCACCTTGTAGTTTAAGCAGTTATCTGCCCGTCTTTTGAGAGTGTTGTGCTTCGGTGGCCAGGCTAAATTAGGTGTTACTGTGGGACTGATTAACGGAGCTCTGGAATTATGCAGCCATCTTAGCTGCGGCCAAGCTCCGCCCCCTATTAATATACTTTTAACCTCTATGATTACCTTGTATCTAAGCCTCTGCAAACTGCCCCCTTATTTCAGTTCTTTTGACAGACTTGCAGTTTAGCCAATCAGTGCCTGCTCCCAGATAACTTCACGTGCACGAGCACAGTGTTATCTATATGAAATACATGAACTATCACCCTCTAGTGGTGAAAAACTGTTAAAATGCATTCTGAAAAGAGGTGGCCTTCAAGGTCTAAGAAATTAGCATATGAACCTCCTAGGTTAAGCTTTCAACTAAGAATACCAAGAGAACAAAGCAAAATTGGTGATAAAAGTAAATTGGAAAATTGTTTAAAATTACATGCTCTATCTGAAACATGAAAGTTTTTTTTGGCCTAGACTGTCCCTTTAAGTACTGTTCCACTTTCCTTGTTTTGCTTATATATATATATATATATATATATATATATACTGTATATATATATATATATATATACACACACCCACATATATATATATATATATACATACAGTACATAGACATATTTAGGCATGTATATGTATGTATCTCTATGTTAAAGCCCTTTGCTGTCCCCCCCCCCCCAACACCGAGATCTCATATCTTTGAACCCTTATAACTTTTTTCTACAATTTTTTTCTAATAATTTTTATTAGACAGTGTTCTTATGAGTGTAAGTGTACTTTCTAATGTATTTTTTTATGTGTTTTATTTTCATGAAACACATAACCACAGCTCTGAGATTGCGGTAATGATTCTAATATAATTTGCGATTGCACTCACACGATCGCGTTTACTTTCAACTTATAATGCAAGCGGTAAGCCAGGTGAGCGCAAACCCTTGCAATATCCCCCTTATCTCTCAGGCGCAAACACTTGCACTCCACTTAAAATGTAGCCCTTAAAGGGGCACTGTACACTGGATTTTTCTTTGTATAAATGTTTTGAATATGATCCATTGATATAGCCCATCTGGGGTGTTTTTAAAACAATGTATAGTTTTGCTTATTTTTTAATAACATTGTACTGATTTTCAGACACCTAACCAAGCCCCAAAGTATCAGATGTAGACCCAAGTTTACAAAATCCAGTTAGTGTAAAGGGTCTTTTGACTCTTTTCATATGCAGGGGAAGGGGGGGTCTGCTTTACTGGCTTTCTCAGCCCCTTTCAGTGGGTGCCCAAGCCTAACCTAATCAACAGTGCTAAACGGGGAGCTTCTAAGTAAATGTTTTTTGTTGTTGTTTTTTTAAATAATAATTTTTTTTTATTTCGGTTTACACATAACAATAGGAAAAAATACAGGGTATACATTGGTAGTGATTTAGTGTTTAGTGAGAGTCCAGAAAAATACATATTTTTTTACAATGTCCTTTCGATTCATGGCTATTGTATCATGTTGTGTATCCAGGTCTGATTGCCGGGTTTGATAAAAGTTCAAGAAGCATTAAAGTCCCTGTGTTGTTGGTTATACACTGATTTACCAGTTTCAAGAAAAATCACTCCATTAGTTCAACATATTTGTGTAGAACAACAATAAATAGCAATGAAACAAAAATAAACATATAACAAATAAACATTTTTGGTATGAGTAAGTACACCGATTTTGGTGATACTGTGTGGTTTTGCAGGGTGTAAGTTGGCCTTAAGTTTACTTGGGATTGTTGACCTTGGTGATGTTCATGACCTAAAATGGTGTTGGGGTTTCCTACTTTAAGCATGGAAATCAACCTCTTTATGGTAGCGGTCAATATTCCCAGGGGAACAATATGTTGTGGTATGCATCCAAGGTGTTGGATGTTAAGTAATGGTATCTCTCTAGTTTGAGATTACTGTGAATTTCTTGTTTCCACATTTGGATAGTGGGAATTGTGTCTTTTTTTTACATGCGCAGAATCAATCGGTTTGTACTATTTATCATAAGTTGACAGAGTTTCTTCTGAGCTTTGGATTGGAGTTTTGGGTATTTGTGGAATAGGAATAAAAAGTGGGTCTAATGATATGGGAGTTCCTATTGCTTCCTGTGTGTATTGTGATACTGCTTTCCAGAAGGGTTGTTATTTGGGGCAAGACCACCAGATATAATATAATGTTCCTTCTTGTACACAGTCTCCAACATCAGTTGGATGAGTTTGGGAATATGTATTTCAGCCTTTGTGGTGTCAGATACCATCTGGTCATTAATTTAGTGTTGGTTTCTAAAAGTTTGGATGAGTGGGCTGACTTGTGTATATTCAAAAAAATTTAATTCCAATCTTTTGTTGGTATCAGGAAGGTTAGTTCTTTATCCCTTGACTTAGTAAAAGTGGGGATACTGTCTGCTTTAGGTTTATTTAAGAGTTTATAAATTAGTGAGATTATATGGTGAATTGGTGAGGACGAACTGCATAACTTTTAAAATGGGGTTTGGGCTCTGGTAAGTTTGTTCTTTTGGGAGGAGTGTATAAAGTGGTTAAGTTAAGGATACCTAAACCATTTGGCAAGGAATCTGTCTCCTAGGTGTACTATGATCTGTTTAGGTAATATGCTGCTATCTTCCACTAGCACATAGGTCGGTAGGAGAAGGTGTATGTCTTTTGGTCCTGATGGGGTGGTGTTGGTGCCAGGTTGAAAGTTTTGGTTATGTAGAATCGGTGTTAATGGGGAAGGTATTGAGGAGATGTCAGGGTTTTTAAAAAAATGTTTTTCCAGACTTTGAAAGTCTCTGAAATGATGGGATTTTTGTTATGTGTAAGTCTGTCTTGAGATCCTTCCAGCCAACATAGAGAACTGAGTTGGGGAAAGTCATGTTCTCTAAGTTTTTAAAAGGTTTTATACTGGATTTTTAGATCAGATCCTTCAAATCAATCTTATTTTGTAACAGTGTGCTATACACTTGTTCTTAAATATATACATGTCATCTAAAATAGAACATTTTAAGTATTGCAATTTTTTCCTTGTAAAACAGATTTTCCTGTACTGAGAAAAAAATATATTAAGTAAGGCATCTCAATGACCACCAATAAAGCAGTGGGAATTTGATTATTGGCCAACTAGCAATCATTCTGTAAGGATGACATGCACTTCCTGTTAGCTTCAAAGTCAGACTAAATAACTTTAACTTAACCTTTTTTATTATACAAAAAATATTTTATCATGTGTAAACGGTGCTCTTTTGTATGCATAATATATATATTTTTTAGCTTTACTATCCCTTTAAGCACTGGTTGCTGCCACAGCTTATTCTTTTAATACTAATGGCTGATCAATAGATCAGTATTGATTTAGACAAAAGAATAATCTCTGAAAAGGCTTACCTTTTAATATGAAATGTTAGTTCAATAAAGTGAATCCTCATTTTTTTCCATTACCCAGTTATTTTGCCTGTTTATTACTTTACGAGTGTGACTACTTCACCTTATATCATCAATTTCCTATACATTTTGCCCTTTTAACCCATATAATGTAAACATGCAGATAATCTACCGCAGAATGTATTTTTTAATCCATTGAGTTGCTGTAGTGGTAGATATTGTCTTTGTTAACTGATTTTACATTGACATCCAAAGTACTTATGCATGTTTCTCATATTGACAACAGATAATGGTTAACTGATGCTTCTAGACTTGTATACTCCTACTTTGTTCTGCTTTCATTTCTATCCATTTGAAAACATAGCAAAAATCAGCATATTTATTATAGTGTCTTTATACCTTGTTAACTCCCCTAATACATATCAACAGATAAGATTCAGCACTAAGGCAAATATCCAAGGGTGCAAGCTGTCAGGGTCAACACCAGGTACCTTAAATTATACGTCGGTTTGTCAAATACAGTTGCAGCAGCACCACAAATTCATAAATCAAATTTATTGAGCCAAAGACATAAAAAAACAATGTTTTGGACACATGTCCTTAAAGGAACAGTCTACACCAGATTTTTTGTTGTTTAAAAAGATTGATAATCCCTTTATTACCCATTCCCTAGTTTTGCACAACCAACACTGTTATATAAATACACTTTTAACCTCTGTGATTACCTTGTATCTAAGCCTCTGCAAACTGCCCCATTATTTCAGTTCTTTTGACAGACATTCAATTTAGCCAATCAGAGCTGGCTCACCTGAACTCCACGTGTGTGAGCACAGTGTTATCTATATGACACACATGAACTAACACCCTCTAGTGGTGAAAAACGGTCAACATGCCCTGAGAGAAGAGGCGGCCTTCAAGGGCTTAGAAATTAGCATATGAATCTCTTAGGTTTAGCTTTCAACTAAGAAATCGCAAGCAGTGTCCTATGAGACAATGAAGAGAGAGGCGCCAAATAGTGTGACAACGTAACAACTCCGGTGTGAAGGTGGGGATGCACAAAATGAGTACTCACAAGAGACGTTGCACATCCAGTGCAATAGTAGGCAGACCGAGACTTCTGAGTCGCTCGGCTGACTCTGAAGATCAAGCAAGAAAGCTGGATAACCACAGAGCTCCTCTCCGGTATCGTATCTCAACCTGTTAGATATATACCAAATAGGTTATGATTCCAAACATAATCAGCCAAATTGGGAGTCGACAATTTCAATCTAAAAATACCAATATAAAAATGGTTAATCAGTATGATTAAAAATATTTAAAAAACCCGTTAAAATATTGATTCTAATTGATCATGAAACCGGGGGGAATGTGAAGGACCAAAAAAAGGAGTTATGATAAATGCTAGCGTGTGCTAGATATAAAGGCCAACAACAGAATGTTGGTGTCTGAATTGCTATATGACATGTTAATCTGAGGCAATCAGTGTAGTGTATGTGAATGATAGGAAGGATACTATATGTGTATCTGTTAATGCCTTGGCGACCTAGTGATATTAAATGTGAACGTAATAAATCTAACAGGTGATAAAGTGTAAATGTGATAACTACAATATGTTTATAGTATAAAGTGGTGTAAGTGACTATACATACTATTTAAAACTCAACAAGAATCTAATATGTGATGCTAATAGAAAATAATAATTAATGAACAATTAGAATCAAAATAAAAAGATAATAGATGAATGAAAGAAAAAACAACATACTCGAGTACCAATTAGACAACAATTAATAGAAATCGATACATATAGGTAGTCCTACAGAGATCTCATTACAGTACAGGACATATTTAAGTTCAATTCATTGATGATCATATTCATCAAATTATCAAATTCATGTTAATACATTAAAATTTAAAAAATTGGAATTAAAATACAAAAAATAAAATTTAAAATAGAACCTGAATAGACACTTTATCAGTGGGGCCCATCAGACCCACAAGCCAAAGACCCCCCCCCCAGCTGCTAAAAGGTGGCAAGATCCACATTCATGTTCAATCCTAGAGGATGGAGTCTCTTTAGCTTGTGGATCCAATATGTTTCCCTCTGTCTAAGTCTCAAGAATCTATTATAAAGATACTTATAATTATACTTTCTATAGGAATGATAGTGTAACAACCAGGATTGCCCCAATGTTTTAGATGACAGTGTCGAATAACACTATGTGATTTTTTATTTTTGGCGATACTGCGATAGTGTTCGGACCATCTATGTCTAAGGCGCCTAATGGTGCGAACTATACATTGAATCCCACATTTGCAGGACAATAAATAAATCACATAATGTGATGTGCAGGTTAGTTGGTCTTTAATGGGGTAGCTTTTGTTACTCGTATGAGAGATGCAATGGGTCTGCCCATGTCCAATATGATTACACATTTTACAGTTCTTAATCTTACACTTAAAAGCTCCCTTACTGATTTTTTGTTTATTTAATAGTCTCGGTCCATTTAATGATCTTCCGTTATTAGTGGATCTAGGGTTCATTGTTGCCTGTTTATTTTTCACTATCCTACTAGGTGCAAGGATGTTCTTAAGATTATGTGCTCTCGTAAAAACAACCCCAGGTCTATCTCCAATGAACTCATTCAAAATAGGATCTCTCTTAATGATCCTCCAATGATTAGTTAATGCTTGGCGAATCTGTGAGTGATTCAAATTGTACTGTGTTATGAATCTAAGTGTAGGTTTGTCTGGTTTATGTGTAGATGCTACATCGGTCTTCTTCTGCTGTTTTTTTAAATAATCATCCCTATTCTCATTTCTAGCCCGAATATAGCCTTTATCAATAATTTCTATGTGATAATGTTTTTCTTTAAATCTCTCCTTCAGGGTAGCACTTTGTTCTTCATATTGAAGTAAAGAGCTGCAATTCTTTCTGATTCTTTTAAATTGTCTGTATTGGACATTTTGTTTCCATGGATGATAATGGTTGCTAGAGAAGTCTAGGTAGCTATTGCAGTCTACAGTTTTAAAATGAGTAGAACTTTCAATCCCTCCTTGATTATTAAAGCGTAGACATAAGTCCAAGAAGACAATGCTCTCATCATGAATACAACTGGTAAAAATTAAACCTCTATCATTAGTATTAAGATGATCTATGAATTCCTCTGCCAATTCCTTAGAGCCATTCCACAGGAAAATAAGGTCATCGATAAACCTACCATAGAATACTAGGTTCGCTCCGAATAAATATATTGTTGTTCAAAACATCCCATAAAGAGATTAGCAAAACTCGGGGCGAACCTGGTATCCATGGCGGTTCACCTGCAAATAAAAATTATCTTGGAACAGAAAATAATTGTGTTTGAGTGATTACCTTGTATCTAAGCCTCTGTAAACTGCCCCCTTATTTCCGTACTTTTGACACACATCCAATTTAGCCAATCAGAGCTGGCTCACCTGAACTCCACGTGAGTGAGCACAGTGTTATCTATATGACACACATGAACTAACACCCTCTAGTGGTGAAAAACTGTCAACATACACTGAGAGAAGAGGCGGCCTTCAAGGACTTAGAAATTAGCATATGAACCTCCTAGGTTTAGCTTTCAACTAAGAATACCAACCAATAGAACAAAGCAAAATTGGTGCTAAAAGTAAATTGGAAAATTGTTTAAAATTACATTCTCTATCTGAATCATGAAAGTTTATTTTGGACTAGACTGTCCCTTTAATAATTTCAGAGATTAAAAAAGACCAAACAAATTAAAGCACCTTTATACGTCCAAAGAAAGATGAGAACTCTGACCACAATTACAAATAAAATCTAGTATAAACAATAAAAACTATAAAACACTAAATATACAAACACAAATCCGAGTGGTTATATAATTAAGTATACCTCTCAATCTAAGGGATACCACTTGCAATAATTCAAATCCCAAATATATTATATAAATCATCCATGCTAAGTTTTGTTTGTCTTTACCAAAACCTTGAATACAAAAGAGACCCAGACCAGCTATTCCATGAAAGACGATTTATTGGTAAAGTTATAAAAACAAAACCTGCTACAAAAGAAATAAACAGAAAAAGCTCAAACAAGATTAAAGCTAGTAATTTTAAACCTTAAATTTTGGATGCCATCTGTTGATAATAAAGTGATAAAACATATATGAATAAGACTTCTAATGTATTAATCGTGTCAATGTGTTATCTGTAGTAGGAAATACATTGGTTAAACACCATCAATATAACTGTAAAATACATCAATGTCACATTATCATACTGAACATTGTTGCACATTTATAAAAAAAAAATCATTAATAGGGCAAAGAAAACCCCCCATAAATGATATAGACAGGGCAGTCAGTATAAGAGGGATCCTGCTATATTAGTTCATTTCACATTGTTGTGGAGATAGAGAGTAGCACAGCATGCAAGTCGGATGGTGGACGGAGAGGACTGAGCTGGGCACAGGTTATGGTTGAACTTCATTTTGAGGCTTTGTCAATGAGAGGGAGAGTAGGTGAGGGTCAGCCTACTAAAGAGAGATGGATGAGGGGGCACAGCCTTTGGTAACAGAGCAATGGATGGCCATGCAAATTAGTATACTTGGCAGGTTGTGTGCACAGTGGTAGCTTTTACAGCAAGATTTATGCAACTAGAAATAATATCTATTCAAGTTTGAAATGCATTGCTAAATATTTTACATTTGCCTTTCATGTCCCTTTAATTGTGATGCATGGATCATGTACAGTAAGGGTTGAGACAGTGGACGTAATTTGTTGTTATTATTGTGGAAGGGTGTTGGGCGAGAATGAGTTAACTGCAATGAGGGGTATGGGAGAGGGGGGGGGTTGTGTTTATGTTTATTGTGGCAATAGGTGTCTAGGGTGATCAGAGAATCTCCTTATTTAACAATAACATAGGAACCTATCTAATATAAGTATTAGCGTTTATTACATGCAAAGTGGTTTTATTTGTGCTGCTGTCAAACAGAGCATATGGGTGGTGGTTACAGCTAAACAGAAGGAGCTGCTACTCATTAAAGTGCTCTCCATACTGTAATGAGGCACCAGCTAATGGAATCTATCCCTAAGCATAGAGTGAATAACATTCACATTCATTGAGTAAATATGTTGCTCTGTGTTTCTCTCACCTTGTCATTTAGAGATAATATAAATACCTCTGGGCTTAACAGCTTCCAGTGAAATTGGAAATTTTAGAAATGTTGTGCTGCACACCTGGCACATTGTGTAGTAGCAGTTAATTTTATTAAAATAATCCTAAACTGTGTTACTCTATTGAAATAAAATAAAATGTAAAAAATAATAAATAATAATAATATCCCCTTAAAGGGCCACTAAACCCAAAATCTTTCTTTCATGATTCAGATAGAGAATAGAAATTTAAACAACATTACAATTTACTTCCATAATTTATTTTGCTTAATTTTTTAAATATCCTTATTTGAAGAAAAAGCAATGCATATGGTGAGCCAATCACATGATGCCTCTATGTGCAGCAACCAATCAGCAGCTAGTGAGCATATCTATGCTTTTCATCAAAGAATATCAAGAGAATAAAACAAATTAGATAATATAAGTAAATTAGAAAGATGTTTAACATTGCATTCTCTTTCTAAATCATAAAAGAAAAAATGTGGCTGGCATGTCCCTTTAAGGACCAAGCTTCAGATGCTTGTTTTTCGGTTAAAGGCCAAAGCAATTTTTGCTATGTGTGTGTTCAACCAAAATTTCCATCTTTCTCATTTATTGCACCAACACATATTATATAATGTTTTTTAAAGGACAAAGGGGGCTTTATTTGATGGGACATATACATATATAAGTTCTCATTTATTATAAACAAAATACAAAAAAAACACAACTTTTTTCACAGTTTTGGTGATAATAATGTGTACATGCATTGGGCCATATTTATCAAGTTCCGTATGGAGTTTGATGCCCCTTGTCCACCTGCTCTGAGGACGCAGACAGAAATCAACGATTGGGTTGATTGACACCCCCTGCTAGCGGCTGATTGGCCGCGAATCTGCAGGGAGCGGCATTGCCCCAGCAGTTCACAAGAACTGCTGGTGCAATGATAACAGCGGACATGATATGCTACTTTGTATCATGTCTGCTCGAACATTGATAAATATGCCTCTTAGGGCAGCTTAAAGGGACACTGAACCCAATTTTTTTCTTTTGTGATTCAGATAGAGCATGCAATTTTAAGCAACTTTCTAATGTACTCCTATTATTATTTTTTCTTCGTTCTCTTGCTATCTTTATTTGAAAAAGAATGCATCTAAGTTTTTTTTTTGCTTCAGTACTCTGGACAGCACTATTTTATTGGTGGATGAATTTAGCCACCAATCAGCAAGAACAACCCAGGTTGTTCACCAAAAATGGTCCGGCATCTAAACTTACATTCTTGCATTTCAAATAAAGATACCAAGAGAATGAAGAAAATTTGATAATAGGAGTAAATTAGAAAGATGCTTAAAATGTCATGCTCTATCTGAATCACGAAAGAAAAAATTTGGGTTCAGTGTCCCTTTAAGAAAAGTGATTCAAAATAAATTTAAGGACTGGGTAAAGGGGATATTTTAACTTTTATTAATACGTTGTTTTTTGTTTTACAGCATTCAAAGTAACAAATATCCATCTCTCTCCACTTCACAAACTTAACAGAGGTGGAGGGAGGCAGATCTGATGTCCCAGCAACATTGTGACCACTGTGATTGGCTGTCACAGCGATCACGTGGGCTGGGACATTGTGATTTGCTGTTGCTAGTCTGCCTCAGACGCTGAGGCAGCTAGCAAGAGCATCAACCCAGCGATCGTCCGTACCACAGCGATCTGGGGCTAATTTTAGCACATGACAGAATAATTCCATCATTGGTCCTTAAGGGGATAATGCAGGTATCCAAAAAACTAAATTGCAAATAAAAGAAAAAAGAAAGTGGGCCTATACGAAACACAAGTCCCAGGTTTACAATATATTGTGCCCTAAATTATCACTGCACATTATATATATATATATAGAACAGTTATAGCATTTGGACAAATGGTGAAAATGGTGGAAGGCCCAGGACCACATACATAAACATATTGAACACACATATATAGAACACACACACACACATATACATAACACACACACACACATATTTATAACACACACACATATTTATAACACACACACATATTTATAACACACACACACATATATAACACACACATATTTATAACACACACACACATATATAACACACACACACATATATAACACACACATATTTATAACACACACACACATATATAACACACACATATTTATAACACACACACACATATATAACACACACATATTTATAACACACACACACACATATATAACACACACATATTTATAACACACACACACATATATAACACACACATATTTATAACACACACACACATATATATAACACACATATTTATAACACACACACACATATATAACACACACATATTTATAACACACACATATACATAACACACACACACACATATTTATAACACACACACACACACATATATAACACACACATATTTATAACACACACACACATATTTATAACACACACACACATATATATATATTGTACATTATTATACTATACAAATTGTATGTACCTCATTACATAAAAAGTGTTTGCTGCAATTTTTACATATGCATATTAAGAAGCATATACATATGTGATGCACTAGTGTTTCCTTATTACATTGCATAACCAACAATGCTGCCACAACTTTGACCCACATCTGCAGCCAGGGATCCTTTAAACATTTGCATTTGCTAAAATCTCATGAGACATATTAACAAAGCCCCTCCGGTGCACGGCATACTGCAGCTGAAAAGCCATGCCAACCTCACAGGAGTGCGGCTAAAGCCCATATGCAAGAAAACTTCAGCTGCAAATCTCCCAGGTGGACGCACTGTGAAATAAAAAAATGTGCCTTCCTCATCCCTCCCGTGTTTTTGTGCGGCCTGATGTGCTGCCTGCGCTACACCGAGAGGGAGGATGCGCGGCCGCGCTGCCGTGCGCCTTAGAAGGAACATTGCCCACAACATATATATATATATATATATATATATATATATATATATATATACAATATATATATATATATACATATATATATATATATATATATACATAAATAAATAAACATCATTAGACATGTATATCTATGTATCTCAATGTTAAATCCATTTGCCTGCTTTTTTTCTAACACCCGAGATCTCATATCTTTGAGCCCTTATACCTTTTTAATGCAATATATTTTTAAAATAATTTTTATTAAAAACGTGTTATTATGAGTGTAAGTGGGGATCGCAGTAAGGATTCTAGCAGGGTCGGCTCTAAGGGGGGGCATTGGGGGGCAATGCCCCCCCAAATTGAATGCGGTGCCCCCCAGGGCAAAATAAGTGATTTCAAATTTTTTATTTTTTTTTTACATTTTTAAAGTAATCTATTTACTCTCCTCTATTTACAACCAGATAACAAATAAAGTTGCATTTCCCTGCTGGTGCTCTCACAGTTAACCTAGGGCTTGCAATGCCCCTCCTCCTGCTAGCCCACTTACTACAGAGCTGAAGTGAGATGATGACATCATCAGACCTCTGCAGGAAGTGCTGGGAGAAGCTAACAGTCAGTGAGAGGGGAGGCAGAAGTAATTTTGTGAAAACACAGCTGTATAACCAATGTGTGTGTCAGAGTAGTATCCCTTCCCTATTGTGCTTTATATCATGGCAGCAGCAGATAAAGAAGAATTGTGAATTCCTTGGTTTCCCCACTGCAGGTCACACAAAACAAGTGTGCATTGTGCCTGCTTTAGCTGCAGTGATCAGTGTAAAATGTGTGTCAGATTATAGGTGCTCAAATACACACACTTCAAATGTAGCTGTGGGACAATGAGTGAAATAGCCTTATGTTTATTATTTACATGTTTCAAAACATCTCCTATTTGTCCCCAAGGTTGTTTTATTTTATATATATATATATATATATATATATATATATATATATATATATATATATATATATATATATATATATATATATATATACACACACAGACACATAGATACATACATACACAAAATACACACACTGTGTATATATATATATATATATATATATATATATATTGTTTGTGTGTATATATATATATGTGTTTGTATATACATATATACCGTGTGTATGTGTGTGTGTGTGTATATATATATATATATATATATATATATATACTGTGTGTGTATATGTGTGAGTGTGAATATGTATGTGTGTATATATATATATATAATTTGTGTGTATATACATACTGTATATACTGTGTGTGTGCTGGTAAATATCATTAATAATATCTGTACAAGTAATGTACTGCTTGGCACTCAAACTTATTGTCACGTAAAAGCATATTTGATCATTAGTAGGGTCATTGGTAGAGCTACACATGCAAACAGTGTCCACTGGCTGTGTCATATGTGGGAGACATTCCTGAGATATGACAAATGTAACCCCTACACTGCCATAAATCTGGTAAATGTAACTGCTGCGGCACTGCCAGACATCTTATAAACGTAACCCCTATACTCCTTGAAATATGACACATGTAACCACTGCACTTCCAGAAATATAAACAAATCTAACTCCTGCACAGCCAGAGATCTGATAAATGTAACCCCTGGACTGCCACAGTAGGCCTGCTCTTATTTTGACTCTCATACATGCTTTTTAAATGCGTGCCCCCTCGTGAAAAAAAAATGCCCCCCCATTTCATTTGTTCTGGAGCCGACCCTGGATTCTAGCATAAATCGCTCAACTTGTAATATGGGTGCAATTAAAATGAAGCAAAAACCCTTGCAAAATCGTTTGCGCCTCACTTGTAATCTAGCCCTTTATATTCTAGAGAAAATGAGCAGATTTATAGGTTAAATGCAAAATATGCCATTTGTTCCAGTAAATTATGAAAGTCCAGTACTCCATATAGTACTTTAAATATGTGAAGTGCAAACCTTGCTGAATCCCCACCTAATAAATAATAAGTGAGTTGGCTAATGCAGAAATGGCACACCCACATTACTGGATAATCACGGTTCACATAATGCAGCCAACGGTCATAAAGGGAAAAGGTGCATGCCAGGGTTAACAGTAATAGTAAACATGCTGGGAAACGTAAACCAATACTGTGAGAATTTGCTTCACTCATAAGATCACTGATTTGATTTACTTGTGTACTTACAAATGATATTTACATTTAATACTAGTATACTGTATATATTTCCTGAGTGTGGTGCTAATTCCTCTTCTTCCCTTGTATTGTATTGGTCTACTTTCTTTTTTGTGTAATTTTAATAAAGACATATTAAATAAAGCACAATGTCTCCACTGATGTTGTCAACAAAATCAATTTCTGTTGGACTTTACATCAATCTAAGTGATGTTAATATATATACAAGTGATACAGTCAATGTCCCTATTGCTGACATTAATCAATACTCTTCTATGCTATGTCAAGTATAAATTACATCAATATTTGCCCTAATTGTGACCCCAAATAAATAGGAAAAGTCCTACTCAGTATCTTGTATAGCTTTTTGCAAGGTTTTCTAATCTGAGACCCTTCCAATCAATTAGAAAACCTCCTTGTCATGTAGATTCCAAATAGTTTTATGCAGAATGAACCAATACTTCTCATTGAGAGAATTTGACAGCTATGTTCAAATCATTTAGAAACCATCTTTTTAAGCAGATTTTTTTAATTTACCAGCCTAAACCCCATTTTGACCTGTTTCAAGTGGAATTTCTTGTTTCAAGGGACATTTATCTACACGCTCAGTTTACATTTTAACACACACAGGGCTAGATTACAAGTGGCTGTATTTTTTTTTCCGTAAGTGAAAACTCCGCTAGGATTTTCAGTTTTGCGCTTGTCGGGTTGCATTCATATTACAAGTTCCCAAAAAACTTATTTTGCGCTAGTGTTAATCCAAATATCGCACTTGCATGTATTCCCCCATAGAGATCAATAGAGAAAAAAGTGGGCAAAAAAATACCCCACTCTTGCACAAAAACAATTGCATATATTAATTTGCGCTAACACAACATGAAAATATGAATATTTCATATTCCAATTTTATTTACATAGCATATTTATTCATAAATACATATTTCTACATATATCTGATGGTGTTTTGGTAAAATATATATCTATACCTATATATAGATGATTATATATAGTTATAGATATATACAGGAATATCTATTTAGAAATACGTAGAACATATTCTGCCATGTGCAGAACATTGGAATGTGAAATATTTACAATAAATACATAGTTAAAACCTTTATTTAATATGAATATTGCATAAATATGCTATTACATGTTTTCATCTGCTTAACGGCAAAGGGCTCCAATGCACTAATTTATATGTATATACAGTTTATGTATACATATGTATTTTTGTATATATGTCTGTAAATACATATGTACACATTTATAAATATATTTAAAAATACATATCCATCTTTAGACATGTATATGTATGTACTGTATCTCAATGTTACTTAAAGCCCTTTGCCTGCCTTTTTTTTTTCTAACAGCCGAGATTTCATATCTTTGAGCCTTTATAACTTTTGCATGCTATATTTTTAAAAATAATTTTTATTAGTGTTATTATGAATGTAACTATACTTTGTAATGCATTTTTGATGTTTTTTTGTGCAACTTTTTAGTTTTGTAAAACAGTTAACCAGAGTTCTGAAGTCGTGGTAATGATTCTAACATAAACCGCAATCGCGTTTCCATTCAACTCATAATACGAGCGGTAAGCCCCAATATACCCTATATTGCTCGGGTGCAAACATTTGCGCTCCACTTGTAATCTAGCCCTATATGAATACTTTTTATCAGATAGTGTAACAGTTTATTTAAATGTATTTATGTTGTGTTTGGTGCAACTTTTTTCTAGCCCTAACCCTTTACGCGAAGTCTCATATGTAAATGTTAAGACCACTTATGATATGTGCATTTCTATGATTGGTGATTAGTAACCTACTTACTAAAACATTATGAATAGTATAAAGAAATGTATAATAAAAAAATATATTTTTATAACAAATGCTCTATAATGCAAGGCAGAGCTGTACTCATTTAATAAACTATATAGCAAATTTATAAAACTCAATATGTTTATAATGTTTATGTATATAATCCTTAATTAAACCTGCAGTTTTTATCATGGATAGAAAATTATAACTTTTAGCTTGAACCAACATAGACTTATCATAACCTCATAAGAAAAAAAGAAAGGACTAGATTACAAGTAAGACTTTTTTGTGCAACCGATATCGTCTTTTTTTTTACTTTTAAAGTCTTTTATTGAGGTTTTAAGTCAAAATAACAGCAGAGATTATATGCACACTTGTGTTGAAAGTACAATCATAAAATAAACATATATATGCAAAGAGTAAACAAGCTAACATAAGTGAACTATAATTTAGACATAATTAGTTCTAGTTATATTAATGACAGCTAAGCTAAACTACATAAATAGCAATTAATGCAGTGCACTGTACGTATAGCGGACAAATTATTAAGATGCAAATGCAGCCGTTTCCACGCGAGCCTTCATGCTCACCGGAAACAAAAGTTAAGAAGCAGCGGTCTTAAGACCGCTGCTCCTTAACTCATCCACAACCTCTGAGGTGGCGGATAGCAATCATTCTGATTGGATACGATCGCGATGATTGACACCTCCCGATATGGCCCTGAATCTGCAGGGGGCGGCATTGCACAAGCATTTCATTAGATTTAATTAGCAGACCAAAAGCTGCGCTGCCTGTTCGATATCCTAGCTGGGGGGGGAGGTTGACAAGGTGTTGTAGGCCGCCACCTTCAAGCTCTGGAGTTCCGATTAAAGTGTTCTACTTGTCAGAGCTCAAAATAAATAGATTTGGCGAACTCTGAGTCTTTCCTTTATTGAGCATTTGGAACTTTTGGTTAGATTAATGTGCTCAAAAAAGAGATATTCAATAAAATATTAAAATTTTAGTCGGAGCTACAGAGTTTTGCAACTTAGCATGGCCGCAGCTTAGACATGCCCCCATATATTCTTTTTTAAATTGCGCAGATATTACAAGTGGAGCGAAAATGCAATTTTGTTAGCGAGATATTGAATTACGGAAGAATCCTTACCGTGATCTCAGAGCTATGGTTCACTGTTTTCCAACATTAAAAAGTTGCACAAAACACTCATAATAACACTGTCTAAAAAAAATTATTCACAAAAATATTGCATTAAAAAGTTATAAAGGTTTAAAGATATGAGATCTTGGGTGTTAAAAAAAAAAGCAGCTGAAGGGCTTAAACATTAAGATACATACATATACATATCTCTCTCTCTCTCTCTCTCTATATATATATATATATATATATATATATATATATATATATATATATATATGTATACATATGTATTAATGTATTATAATGTGTATATATATATATATATATATATATTTACAGACATATATACACATATAAATACATTAATATATATGTATACATATTTTTCATGTTAGGTATGCACATATTACCGTATGCGATTATGTTTGAGCATAGTAAAGTAAAGTATTGCAAAAAAACAAAGAACATTGTAATATGAACTATTCATATTTTCATATTGGGTTAGCGCTATTGCGCATATGTCATGGTGTTTGCACTTTTTTTTCTCCATTGACTTCTATGGGGGAATGCGAAAAATTGATTGAGATTTTCAATTTCAAGTACAATTTGGGTTACCGCTAGTGCAAAATAAATTGTTGATTTTTTAACTTGTAACATGAACTGAACCCGACTAGTACAAAACACTTAACTCTAGTGGAGTTTTCGTGATCAAAATATACCGCGCCATATGTAATCTGGCCCAAAGTGTTTTAAATTCATATACTTCTATGATAATGATATTTCAGCACAATTAAAAACAGAAAACTATGGGCCCCATGTACAAAGATCTGCCAACTCAGAGGTGGCGGAGAGGATAAGAAGCAGCCATATTAAACTGGTTCCATAATTACATAAAAGAGCTTGCATTCTATTGGCTGTTCCGATCAGCCAATAGAATGCGAGCTCAATCTGATTGGCTGATTGGATCATCCAATCGGATTGAACTTGAATCTGATTGGCTGATTCCATCAGCCAATCAGAATTTTCCTACCTTAATTCCGATTGGCTGATAGAATCCTATCAGCCAATCGGAATTCGAGGGACGCCAGGATGGATGTTCCGCATCGGCGGGATGAAGATGGATCCGGAAGAAAGAAGATTGAAGATGCCGCTTGATAGAAGACTTCAGCCGGATGATGGACCTCTTCAGCCCCCGCTTGGATAAAGACTTCAGCCGGATGATGGACCTCTTCAGCCCCCGCTTGGATAAAGACTTCAGCCGGATGATGGACCTCTTCAGCCCCGGATAGGAGGAAGACTTTGGACCCTCTTCTGGACGGATCGGTGATACCCGGCGTGGTGAAGACAAGGTAGGAAGATCTTCAGGGGCTTAGTGTTAGGTTTATTTAAGGGGGGTTTGGGTTAGATTAGGGGTATGTGGGTGGTGGGTTGTAATGTTGGGGGGTATTGTATGTTTTTTTTACAGGCAAAAGAGCAGAATTCTTTGGGGCATGCCCCGCAAAAGGCCCTTTTAAGGGCTGGTAAGGTAAAAGAGCTTTTCAATTTTTATTTTAGAATAGGGTAGGGAATTTTTTTTATTTTGGGAGGGCTTTGTTATTTTATTAAGGGGCTTAGAGTAGGTGTAATTAGCTTAAAATTGTTGTAATATTTTTATAATGTTTGTAAATTATCTTTTTATTTTTTGTAACTTAGTTCTTTTTTTATTTTTTGTAACTTAGTTCTTTTTTTATTTTTTGTACTTTAGTTAGTGTATTTATTTGTATTTATTTGAAGGTATTTGTATTTAATTTATTTATTGATAGTGTAATGTTAGGTTTAATTGTAGATAATTGTAGGTAGTTTATTTAATAAATTTATTGATAGTGTAGTGTTAGGTTTAATTGTAACTTAGGTTAGGATTTATTTTACAGGTACTTTTGTAATTATTTTAACTAGGTAACTATTAAATAGCTATTAACTATTTAATAGCTATAGTACCTGGTTAAAATAAATACAAAGTTGCCTGTAAAATATATATTAATCCTAAAATAGCTACAATATAATTATTATTTATATTGTAGCTATATTAGGGTTTATTTAACAGGTAAGTATTTAGCTTTAAATAGGAATAATTTATTTAATAAGAGTTATTTTATTTTGTTAGATAAAAATTATATTTAACTTAGGGGGGTGTTAGGGTTAGGTTTAGACTTAGCTTTAGGGGTTAATACATTTATTAGAGTAGCGGTGAGGTCCGGTCGGCAGATTAGGGGTTAATAAGTGTAGGTAAGGTAGTGGCGACGTTGGGGGGGCAGATTAGGGGTTAATAAATATTATGTAGGGGTCGGCGGTGTTAGGGGCAGCAGATTAGGGGTACATAGGGATAATGTAGGTGGCGGCGGTGTGCAGTCGGCAGATTAGGGGTTAAAAAAATTTAATAGAGTGGCGGCGATGTGGGGGGACCTCGGTTTAGGGGTACATAGGTAGTTTATGGGTGTTAGTGTACTTTAGAGCACAGTAGTTAAGAGCTTTATGAACCGGCGTTAGCCCAGAAAGCTCTTAATGCCTGGCTTTTCTCTGCGGCTGGAGTCTTGTCGTTAGATTTCTAACGCTCACGTCAGCCAAGACTCTAAATACCAGCGTTAGAAAGATCCCATTGAAAAGATAGGCTATGCAATTGGCGTATGGGGATCTGCGGTATGGAAAAGTCGCGGCTGGAAAGTGAGCATTAGACCCTTTCCTGACTGACTCTAAATACCAGCGAGCGGCCAAAACCAGCGTTAGGACCCCCTAACGCTGGTTTTGGCGGCTAACGCAGAACTCTAAATCTAGGCGTTAGGTAGAAGAAGTCAAGATCACTGAAGTTCACATGAAGAGATGCCAGATATATTGAGATGATGATATCATAGTAGGTAAAGAGCAAAGGCACTTTGAGGAATGCAAATCTTGTGTATAAAGTATGCCAAAAAGTCTCTGTAAGCAGTAAGGCAGCAGAAGGTTTTCCGGCAATTATGCTGTTACATGAAAGAAAATAAATGGGTCAGGTTGCAGTAAGTTAACAGAAATATGTAAGGTAGTGATAGAAAGGAAAAAAGAACAAGAATCCAAGGAAAATCGCCTTCTTCATGCAGAAACTTGTATTTACTAATTTATTTATTTTTTAAATTCCTGCCTTTATAACATTAACTTTAACATAAATTAGAGAATAAGTAGGTGTTGCCATGGTAACAGTAACAGCCATTGCCAGCACATTTACAAACTGTTTTTTAAACACCTATTTTATTTGGATTCACTTTTTTATCTCAGCTTTAGCTGCTACTATATATACAATCTCCCACACTCCACTTATTGGTCTATTTAAACTTCTGCCCATTAAAATCCATATATTATAAATTATCTTTTATGACACATCAATATTATATTTTATACAAATAATATTTAATTAAATATATATATATATATATATATATATATATATTATTAATTAATAATACAATACAGTTAATTTATTATTCAACATTTAAATATAATAAATGGGCGAAGCCTGGACACACTCAGAGATGGTCGCATGAACTCTGAGCTCCGGCCCGGGGAGATGTAGATTAAAACATCAAATTAGGCAGCAAGCAGACTAAAGGAAACTGCCTTTCAAATTCCTAGACTAGGATTAAGCCAGCTCTGATATCGGAGACACCCGGAAAGCTTTAATATACCATGGCTTAACAACGTCTCTGGGTAGGAGATTTAGCAACGAGGCGATATGACGGCGGGTGATTCCGGGAGGAAAAGCTTTTGAGTGAGACCCTGTATACATAACCTGTCATGGCAACCCGCTCCTTACGATTCCTATCTCACATCGTAGGGGACCCTTAGGATAAAAGTAGATGCGCTGCAAGACCGTCTTGGATGCACGACCTATACAACATAACCACATAGAGGAATAGCTTGACTGGAGAGGCCAGAACAAAGAGCAGATACGGAGCAGCACCGGAGAGTAAAACGGCCCATGGAGGAAGCTAATAGTTCCACTTTTGTGGATTATTGACAATGGCCTTTAGTTATCAAGCCGTCAACCGAAAATACGCTGGAATTCCGCAGCGTATTTGAGGCGAGGCTGATTCGCCTTAGTTATCAAAGGCTAGAGACCGGCAAAAGTAGAATATAGTGACGTAAGCTACGATCCGCTGGTCTCAGTCCGACACAGATCGATTCTTAGGTCACTCCAGATGTGCCGAACTCAAGTTCGGCACAATCTGACTACTTTTGGTAGTTATCAAATAACTAGCAGGTACGCTCTGCACTATTCCGGCCCAGCGTACCTGGTTTTCAATCCGCTGCCCTGGAAGCGGCGGATCCCATAGGAATCAATGGGAGTCTGACAGCAGCGAAAGCTCATGTTCGCTGCTGCCCGATATCCCATTGATTTCTATGGGAGATGTCTGCACCTAACACCCTAACATGTACCCCGAGTCTAAACACCCCTAATCTGCCCCCCCTACACCGCCACCACCTAAATAAAGTTATTACCCCCTAAACCGCCGCTCCTGTACCCCGCCGCAACTATAATAAATATATTAACCCCTAAACCGCCGCTCCCGGACCCCGCCGACACCTACATTATACCTATTAACCCCTAATCTGCCGCCCCCTATACCGCCACCACCTATATTAAAGTTATTAACCCCTATCCTGCGGATCCCGGACCCAGCCGCAATTAAATAAATTGTTTAACCCCTAAACCGCTGCTCCCGGACCCCGCCGCAAATAAATTAAATGTTTAACCCCTAAACCACCGCTCCCGGACGCCGCCGCCACCTATATTAAGCTTATTAACCACTAAACCTAAGTCTAACACTAACACTAACACCCCCCTAACTTAAATATTATTTAAATAAATCTAAATACATATTACAATTATTAACTAAATTATTCCTATTTAAAACTAAATACTTACCTGTAAAATAAACCCTAAAATAGCTACAATATAACTAATAATAATATTGTAGCTATTTTAGGATTTATTTTTATTTTACAGGCAAATTTGTATTTATTCTAACTAGGTACAATAGCTATTAAATAGTTATTAACTATTTAATAGCTACCTAGTTAAAATAACTACAAAATTACCTGTAAAATAAATCCTAACCTAAGTTACAATTACACCTAACACTACACTATCATTAAATTAATTAAAAAAAATAACTACAATTACCTACAATTAAATACAATTAAACAAACTAAACTATAGTACAAAAAACAAAACACTAAATTACAGAAAATACATTTTTTTACAAGAACTTTAAACTAATTACACCTAATCTAAGTCCCCTAATAAAATAAAAAAAAAACCAAAATAATAAAATGCCCTACCCTATACTAAATTACAAAGTAATCATCTCTTTTACCAGCCCTTAAAAGGGCTTTTTGCGGAGCATTGCCCCAAAGTAATCAGCTCTTTTACCTGTAAAAAAAAAAAATACAACCCCCCCACAACATTAAAACCCACCACCCACACACCCCTACTCTAAAACCCACCCAAACCCCCCCTTAAAAAAAAACCTAACACTAACCCCCTGAAGATCACCCTACCTTGAGCCGTGTTCACCCAGTCGGGCCGAATTCTTCATCCAAGTGGGGCAGAAGAGGTCCTCCATCCAGCCGATGTCTTCATCCAAGCGGCATCTTCTATCTTCAATCATCCTGAGCGGAGCAGAGCCATCTTACATCCAGCTGACGCGGAGCAATCTTCTTCCCATGACGTCCTAACACTGAATGCCTGGTCCTTTAAATTACGTCATCCAAGATGGCGTCCATCGAATTCCAATTGGCTGATAGGATTCTATCAGCCAATCGGAATTAAAGTAAGAAAAATACGATTGGTTGATTTAATCAGCCAATCGGATTGAAGTTCAATCCGATTGGCTGATTAGATAAGCCAATAGAATGCAAGGTCAATTCTATTGGCTGATCCAATCAACCAATTGGATTGAACTTCAATCCGATTGGCTGATTAAATCAACCAATCGGATTTTTCCTACCTTAATTCCGAATGGCTGATAGAATCCTATCAGCCAATCGGAATTCAACGGACACCATCTTGGATGACGTCATTTAAAGGACCAGGCATTCAGTGTTAGGACGTCATGGGAAGAAGATGGCTCCGCGTCGGCTGGATGGAAGATGGCTCTGCTCCGCTCCGCTCCGGATGATTGAAGATATAAGACGCTGCTTGGATGAAGATATCGGCCAGATGGAGGACCTCTTCTGCCCCGCTTGGATGAAGAATTCGGCCCGGCTGGGTGAACACGGCTCAAGGTAGGGTGATCTTCAGGGGGTTAGTGTTAGGTTTTTTTAAGGGGGGGTTGGGTGGGTTTAAAAGTAGGGGTGTGTGGGTGGTGGGTTGTAATGTTGGGGGGGTTGTATTTTTTTTTACAGGTAAAAGAGCTGATTACTTTGGGGCAATGCCCCGCAAAAAGCCCTTTTAAGGGCTGGTAAAAGAGCTTATTACTTTGTAATTTAGTATAGGGTAGGGCATTTTATTATTTTGGGGGGCTTTTTTATTTTATTAGGGGGCTTAGATTAGGTGTAATTAGTTTAAAGTTCTTGTAATTTTTTTTATTTTCTGTAATTTAGTGTTTGTTTGTTTTTGTACTATAGTTTAGTTTATTTAATTGTATTTAATTTTAGGTAATTGTAGTTAATTTTTTAAATTAATTTAATGATAGTGTAGTGTTAGGTGTAATTGTAACTTAGGTTAGGATTTATTTTACAGGTAATTTTGTAGTTATTTTAACTAGGTAGCTATTAAATAGTTAATAACTATTTAATAGCTATGGTACCTATTTAAAATAAATACAAAGTTGCCTGTAAAATAAAAATAAATCCTAAAATAGCTACAATATAATTATTAGTTATAGTGTAGCTATTTTAGGGTTTATTTTACAGGTAAGTATTTAGTTTTAAATAGGAATAATTTAGTCAATAATTGTTTGTAATATGTATTTAGATTTATTTAAATAATATTTAAGTTAGGGAGGTGTTAGTGTTAGTGTTAGACTTAGGTTTAGGGGTTAATAAGTTTAATATAGGTGGCGGCAAGGTCCGGGAGCGGTGGTTTAGGGGTTAAACATTTAATTTAGTTGCGGCGGGGTCCGGGAGCGGCGGTTTAGGGGTTAAACATTTAATTTAGTTGCAGCGGGGTCAGGGAGCGGCGTTTTTGGGGTTAAACAATTTATTTAGTTGCGGCAGGGTCCGGGATCCGCAGGATAGGGGTTAATAACTTTAATATAGGTTGCGGCGGTATAGGGGGCGGCAGATTATGGGTTAATAGGTATAATGTAGGTCCGGGAGTGGCGGTTTAGGGGTTAATATATTTATTATAGTTGCGGCGGGGTCCAGGAGGTGCAGTTTAGGGGGTAATAACCTTATTTAGGTGCGGGGGGCTCCGAAAGCGGTGGTTTAGGGGGTAAAACAGTATAGTTTAGTGTGGGTGCTTAGTGACAGGCTAGCAAGAAAGCTGCGAAGAAGCCGATGAGCAGCGAGATCGATGACTGTTAGTTAACAACAGTCCGCTGCTCATCGCTCCGTACTTGGTGCGTGGCTTCTTGACAGCTTTCTTGATAACTTTGGCGAACGTATTCAGGTCCGCGGCGATGGTAGGCAAGCTTAGGCAAGCTTATTTGGCTGGCGTATGCAGGTAAGTAGACGGCAATAATCGCACTGATATCAAGGTAGGCCGGAAGGGAACACAAAGGGCTGAATTACATGGCGCTGCAGCTCACAATATAACCCACGTGGAAAATTTCATAATGTAGCAAGACACACAAGGCTGCCCAAGGGGAAAAAACGTTATCAGAGGAAAATGGTAATCTGTAAAGATTGAAGCACTGTTAAGGAACATGGGGCAAATATAAATAAACTATCCAAGAATCACTATTAATGTTATATACATTAAGCCCTATAGAGGTATAATAAGCCACAACGCACTTCCCAAATGCAGATATATTTTAGAGTGGTCAGTCATATTGTTTAAGGACTCAAAAGATATAGTGCCTTGGAGATTACTATACATATAGTACGCATAAACAACATATATCAAGAGGAAGGTTATATAAATATCTACACTGGCTAGGGGATATTTTACAATTCACTCACTGGCTAATTAAAATTGAAGTCACCTCCTAGAGGACAATAATAGCACACTATACAAATAGTAGCAACCATGTCTACTAGAAGACCTCCAAAGACAGATAAAACTAATAAGGCCACTTCTCTAAACACCTTTTTCAAACCAACTAAAATAAACAAACAAACAGAACAGAGACGGGGATTGAGGAAGATCCAGACTCAGATCAGCAGAACTCAGAAATGGATCAGACACCAGTGACAAAGGCTGATATAAAAAACCTAGTCTCAAAGCAGGATATCTCATCCAATTTTGACAAATTATGGTACAAAATTGATAAAATGCACACGGCACTTTCACCACCCACCCTCCCTCTTTTCACGACCCCGCAACCATTTGCCTCTTCCTTTCCCTGCCCACCCCCCCTGTCTGTGCTTGCGTTACAACTTACTCCTCACCACCCCTTAACCATGAGCAGACCCATAACATTCACATCCTCCCCATTAAATAAGATTTAACTTATATTCCTGGAATGTTGGGGGTATCCACTCCCCTATTAAGAGGAAATCGATTCTAACCCACCTACAGAAAAAAAGTGCAGAAATTGTATTCTTGCAGGAGACCCACCTCTCAGATTTAGAACATGGCAAACTACAGACGGGCTGGGTGGGGCGAGTTGAGTTTGTTTCCTATAAGTCAGCGAGTAGGGGATTGTCTATACTATTCGGTAAACAACTGGAATATGAGATTTTAGATGTGCTAAAGGACCCAGAAAGTAGATACCTAGTAGTGCAGATTAGAATTCTAAACAACACCTACACCTTGTGTAACATCTATGCCCCGAATCAAAAAGACAAAAAATTTTGGGACTCCATTATTACCTTACTCACACCTTACCTGGATACTCACATCATCCTGGGTGGGGACTTCAACCTAGCCCCCAATCCCCATTGCGATAGACTAAGAGACCCTAATAGATGCGCACCGAAAAGCTTGCCTAAAGTGTCAGACAAATTCGAGAGAGAAATCTTCGAGAATCTGGGAAGCGCCCTGAATGTCTCTGACATCTGGCGTCAACTTAACCCCGATGGCAGGGATTATACCTGCGTCTCCAGGGCAACACCCTCTATGTCACGCATTGATCTATTTATGATCTCCAACTCGATGATTACTCAGGTCATAGATACAAAGATAGGTGAAATTATCGTCTCTGATCACGCCCCCATAGCACTCTTTCTAGATACCACCCCCAGGGTTCCCAACAGGCGTACCTTGCGCTTCCCAAAATATCTGGTAACTTCCCAAGAATTTCAGTCCTATCTGGTACACTGTTGGGATGATTATAAGGCAAACAACATCCAACATTTAAACTCGCCGGAACTCTTCTGGCACACGGCTAAAGCTGCTCTCTCGGGCAACATCATTGCGTTCCTGGCCCGTAGAAAAAAGCAATGCATGGAGAAAATCTCAGGACTGAGAGATAAACTGGCGGAGGCTTACTGTGCATATTGCACTAACCCCTCCCAAACCACCTATCGCGCCTACACCGGCGTCAAACTGGAATATGACTCACTACTTGCGCACCAGGCCTCTCAGACACTTATGCGAACCCAGGGTAGATATTATCGGTACGGAGACAAATCGGGGAAACTCTTGGCCACTTTAGTGAAACATAGTACCTCCTCCAAGCACATTGCAGCGATCAAGGTCGGGGGCAGAGTCCTAAGGGACCCAGAAGCCATTGCAGAAGCCTTTGCTTCCTACTACTCCTCTCTCTATGCAAGCGAACGCCCCTCGGGGAACGAGGTGAGGGATCGTTTTTGGGAGGAGATCAACCTCCCAAAGCTCTCGGAGGAACAAACAGATACACTGAATGCTCCCATAACAAAAGAAGAAGTAGAAAAAACTATTATGAGCCTGTCACTGGGTAAGGCGCCTGGCCCTGATGGCCTGCCGATTGAACTTTACCGTCTACTCAAAACACAAGTGGCCCCCACTCTCGCGGACTTGTTCACAGCCTACTCTGAAGGGGAAAAAACCCCCTCCCCGGAATTCCTATCGGCCTCTATCACGTTAATCCATAAAACGGGAAAAGTCTCTCTGCTTCCTGAGTCGTATAGGCCGATTTCTTTATTGAACTCGGACTACAAGATTCTCACCAAGTTGTTCGCGGAGAGGCTGAAGTTTATTCTACCCAATATCATTCATGAAGACCAGACGGGCTTCATGTACGCACGCTCATCGACGGTTAATGTGCGAAGGGTCCTTCAGATTGTCCAACACTTCTGGACGGGTAACCGCGCGCATAAGGAAGACAGACCGGAGGCCTTTCTGCTGTCCCTGGACGCGGAAAAGGCCTTTGACCGTGTGGAATGGGACCATCTATTCCACACCATGGCTCAAGCCAACTTCACTGGTCCCTTCCTTACCCTTGTCAAAAATCTCTACCAGTCACCAAAGACAAACGTGCTAGTGAATAATATATTCTCTCCCAACCTTCTTCTACAAAGGGGTACTAGACAGGGGTGCCCTCTATTGCCCCTCCTTTTCAACATGGCCCTGGAACCGTTGGCCATCAAACTCCGTCAAACCTTTCCGGGTATTGATGTCGCGGGTGCCCCACAGCACTTGGCTTTATATGCAGATGATATGCTCTTATTTGTACAGGACCCCCAAATACACCTACCTAACATTCTGCAAACCCTCTCCGAATTCGGCCTCTTCTCCGGCTATAAAGTCAACGTGCAGAAATCGGAGATCCTCTGGTTGAACCGCACTAGGGGCTCAAATATGCAATACCCCTTCTCGGTAGCCACACAAGATATCACATATCTGGGCATTAGGATCTCGGCCAACCCCAATAAATTATATGTTAATAATCTGACCCCGGTCTGCGCGAAACTCAGGGCTCAGATGAACAGTTGGAGATCTCTCCCACTTTCGTTATCAGGAAGGGTGGCCCTACTTAAGATGGTGGTACTCCCTAGATTACTTTACCCGTTGCTCATGCTCCCCTTACTTGTGAGCAAATCTGATCTAAAACTCTTAAACTCAGCAGCGAGAGCCTTTATCTGGCAGGGGAAAAAGTCGAGGATCTCAAGAGATAAGCTTAGCCTACCCTTTTGCCATGGAGGTCTGGCGCTTCCAGATTTCCGGCTATACAACTGGGCCGCACTGATCAGGTTGGTAATAGACTGGCAGGTTGGTTCGGGTCACTTTTGCCGTACAAACTTAGAACAGGCGGTGTTGGGTGATGTCTCTTTAGCTTATCTCCCACATGTCTCGGACACTAAATCCCTAAGACTCCTGGGTCTCAACATGCTATACAAAGATCCCTTAAAAGCCTGGCTACTATCTCACAAATACCTGGGTAAAACCTGCCATGCCTCTCCCTACTTGCCAATTAGAAGAAACCCTGATTTCACGGCAGGCTCTGAGACCCTGCCTTTTCGTATTTGGGAGACACGGGGGCTATCCTCCCTTAAACACCTGTTGGCCCCCCTATCAAAAACAATTAAAACTTTCGGCACCCTGCAGAGAGATTATCTTATACCAAGGACTCATTTTTATGCCTACTTACAGGTTCGACACTATATGGGGACACTGATCAGAGACGATACAGACTTTTGGGAGGGCTCTCCCTTCCGCCTCACTCAGACACAGCTGGGCTGGGTTAGAGAGGGTTTGAGAGAGGTCTCCTGGGAGGAGGTGAGGAACAGCCTGGACAAAACCAGGAAAGCTACTTTATCAGCTTCATACAGAGAATCCCAAATACGTTTTCTCCACAGGGCCTACCTCACTCCAAGGACACTGGCAAAATGGGCTCCATCCTTCCCTAACACGTGCACTAAATGCACTTTAGCTAACCCCGGGCTCCTCCACTGCATATGGGAATGCCCCCCAATAAGGCAATATTGGGGAAAGATACAATTCTGGCTCCGAAGGCAGCTGCAGATACAGATTGATTTACTCCCTGAAACTATAATATTCCTGTTGTGGGATGAGAGGCTACGACAACAAAACTCAGTGTTGAGCCTAATTATCTTAGTGGCCAGGAAACATATACTACAACATTGGATAGCAGACAGAGGCCCTTCCTTCAGGGGTTTCAAAAACCTGCTGAAATCACAAATTTTCATAGAACAGATGGACGTGAGATTTGACGTTCAGAATAGATTGGGCCATTTCCTACGTAAATGGCGCAGACTTATACTCACTTTTGAACTAGAGGTCCAGAGGCTTATCCTTAGACCTTTTAGGGACTCGGTTGCCTTCCTGGAAGACACACTTAGAGGAGACTGGGACCACCTACTTAACTAAAAAACCTTTAAGAGATCTTGGACCAATCTCCATGCCTTACCTATACTCCCGCCCTTCTCCTCCTCCCCTACCATCACCACTACAATACCCCCCCTTCCTTCAACCCCCCCCCCTTTCTTTTTCTTTTTTTTTTTTTTCTTTTTTCCAGCCAGGCCTCCGTACCCCAATGGCCTTGTCCCACAAGGTCCATGACAACCACCTCTAATAGAGGTTGTACTTTTTGTATTTGTTAGATAGTAATATATTGTTTAGTTAGGTTTATAGTTATGTTTGTTATGCAGAAAAAGGAAAAACAAGTGGAGTTTGGACTAGGACTGATGCAACACTGCTCTGATCTCTACCTGAAATAAATTGAGACTCAGTTTTCAACTGTTATTTTCCTTCAGTAGATAACATGCTAAAATTGAAATTGTTACCCTAACTGAGATCTTTGTACTGTACAATCACTCTCTGCTGTAATGTATCAAATTCATGTTCTTCTGATTGTTATATGTGTGCATTTTGTCCTACCGAATAAAAATGATATTGTAAAAAAAAAAATGCACACGGCAGTTACCAACAGCCTCACAGAAATTAAGTCTGAGATCTCCAAGCTGGGGAGCAGAATTGACTCCTTAGAGGAGCAGAAAGAAGCCATTACTGAGGATCTTACTGACGTCTCCAATACTATCTCATCTCAACAACAAATCCTATAAGAAATTCAAGAGAAACTATTTAAACACATAACAGGTGAAACAAGCCGATCTGACTTTAATATTGAGAGAGCCCACAGAGCCTTGAAGGTGAAACCTAAAAGAGAAGTTCTACCAAGGGATATAATAGTAAAGATAGAAAAGGAAGAGATATTAACAGCAGCCAGGAAGAATCCCATATTTAAACTTTAAGGAACTGTAATACAGTTTTACCAAGACCTGGGCCTCAGAACCCTACAGAGACGCAATTCTTTGCGTCCTTTGACGCAGCTCCTGAGGAAACAACAAATCCAGTACAAATAGGGATTTCCATTTGCCCTTCACATAGTTCAGGATAACAAGTCTGTTACTATCAAGGAAGCAGAAAACATCCCAGAGGTATGCCAGCTACTGTACCTGGAAGTTCCACAGATCCCAACAACAAGTACAGCCTCTCCAACCTCAGACCAACCATCAACAATACGATCCGCCAGACTCCTCAAATGGCAGACAGTAAATTGACAGAGACAGAAGAACAAATAATATAAAGACCCTCCAGAGAAGAAGTACTTCTCAAACATCAACACATTAAGGGATAAAGAAGAATTGGGAAAAAGTGAACACTTTCAGCTATGTATCCTTTAAAAGTATTAACTGACTAGAGGAGGGAAGTGAAGTTTCCATTCTGGGGACCACAGGATGTGGGCTCTTGGGAGTGAGGCCCTTTCTTCTGTTTCTCCTTTTTTTCCCGACCCTAACATGCCTTGGTTAACTCTACATCTAGAAGTGGACTTGTATGGTATGTCTTTAGCAGAAACAATCACAAAAGTTTTCATTGAATATATGCTGCTACTGTCAACATAGAAACTTGACGATACATCATACCCACCCCTACTAAGACCCCCACCCAAAACAATGTGAATTTGATACATATCTTTTTTTATTATTATTAATAATAATTTTTACATTTAACACAGGAAAAAAAAATGTGAATCAGATTACATTTCTGCAAAAGGAGGTACCCTGTGCCCACAGTCTTTGAGATGGTCTGACCCCCTATTACTGTATATAGTGACACTGTTTAACCCACCAGTACTGTATAAAGTAAGTTAGTGACACAGTCTGTAATCTGCCGGTGAGATGGCTGGCCTGACCCTACCCGCCCCAGTACTTTATAAAGTGACCACAGTAGTCAGTGACATGGTCCAGCCCCCCGTACTGTATATTAGGGTTGCCACCCGTTCCTTAAAATACAGAACACTTATAAGTTACACATGCTGCAGGGTGTGCAGGGAGGAATATGAATAGTGCTGTCCAGAAACACAATACATGTTCATCCCTGCACACCCTGCAGCATGTGTAACTCATAAGTGTCCAGGAAAACATGGCTGAGGTGGCATCCCTAACTGTATATAGTGGTACTGTATAGTGACACTGTTTACTCCCTGCCCCCCCCCCCATACTGTAGTAACAGGGTCTGTAATTTGCTGGTTCCACAAACATACCCACACACATACAGTACATGCATAAATACACACACAGTCACATACATACATACACACATACACATACACATATACACACACACACATAAACACCAATCGGTAAAACAGAAACACTAACCCCTGTAGTCAGAGACACTAGTAAAGCATCATGTCACACTCACATGATATCAGTGCAGGCAGTGGCACGTCAACGTTTTTTATTGAAGAAAAAAAAAGATTTCTTTTTTTTTTAAAGCTGGGCCCCCACCCTCAGGGGCCCAGTTACAGTGGCGACCCTGCACCCCCTGTAGTTTCGCCCCTGTCTCAAAGTAAAATCATACTGGCAGGAGACTTCAATGTCACCATGTCCCCTATGATTCCCACCACACATGGATCACTATCCACAAAACAACAAAGAAATAATCGCACTGTTAAAGCTTTACAGGATCTTTTAGCACCCCACTCATTAATTGATACATGGCAAACATTATATGGAGCTACTTCAGATACCACCTTTTATTCGGCAGCCCATAAAAGATACACCAGAAATGATTACATCTACACTAGCCAAATTTTCCAACCCCTCCTACTAACCTCAACAATTCATTCATGTGTGTGGTCTGACCACTCTATGGTTTCTGTTCTTCTTGACGGTGTACAGGATAAGATGAGGGAAAAATCATAGACATATGACCCTAGCTTCTTTAAGCATCTTTTATCTTATGAGAAAACACTGCAGCA
Source organism: Bombina bombina (assembly GCF_027579735.1). Lineage (NCBI taxonomy): Eukaryota > Metazoa > Chordata > Amphibia > Anura > Bombinatoridae > Bombina > Bombina bombina. Next base: position 215,378,470 of record NC_069501.1, read on the forward strand.
ACTTACAGAATATTGGTACATAAACATGGACACTACATGTAATCCCTAAATACATGGTCAGCCCACAAAGCATATATAAGAGGCATATTGATCCAGGGCAAGACAAAATCCATTAAACAGAAAAAAGCACAAATAACCCAAATACAAAATGAAATTGAAACATTAGCTAAACAGCATAGGCTAACACAAAACCAGTCAATACTGTCAACCTTCAAACCAAAAGCAATGCACTAGCAATTCTTCTAAATACACATGCTACTAGAGCTATACAAAAACTGAAAGTTCAATACAACATTTACACCAACAAACCTGATAAAATTTTAGCTCATAAGATTTGTGAAAGAAATAAATCACTAGCCACAACCTCTATACAAAAAACTAATGGCCTATCGACCACACATCCCCAGGAAATAGTAGATGAGTTTGTTCTGTTCTATGGGAAATTATATGATGGAAAAAAAGGTAACACATTTTCTACAATTAGATAAAGCTACCACACAGTTGTAGTTAGATGTTTTTGCTTTTCACAAATGCGGCTTTTATAGTTGTTCCAACACTTGAAATTGTGGTAAATCTCACCTCCTGAAAAGTAGTTAGAAAAACACTTATATTACCTGACCCTGGTAACTTCCGTATGTCTGGAGCTCACAAACAGCCGGTGTCACATCTCCCAAGCCGTATAAACACTTTGTGTGAACATGGTGAGACTCCGTGCTTCCTCAGGGTAGCGTTCCACTTGGCTTAACGGTTACTTTTGATAGTGGTCAACTGACCTGGGATTGTCTTTTTATTGGTTTAAAAGCGGACTTTTGAAAATTTGACAACACAGGCAGTGTAGTTTCCTTTTGCATGCAAGTGTTGACAGTAAACACATAGGGGCCTAGTTATCAAGCCGTCAACCTCAAATACGCTGGAATTCCGCAGCGTATTTGTGGCGAGGCTGATACGCCTTAGTTATCAAAGGCTCGAGACCGGCAAAAGTAGAATTTTGTGACGTAAACATCGATCCGCCGGACTCAGTCTGACACAGATCGATTCTTATATCACTCCAGATGTTCCGCACACAAGTGCGGCACATTCTCACTACTTTTGCTAGTTATCAAAAAACTAGCAGGTACGCTCAGCACTTTTACGGCCCAGCGTACCTGGTTTTCAAACCGCCACCCCTGGAGGCGGCGGATCCCATAGGAATCAATGGGAGTCTGACCATAGCGAAAGTACAAGTTCGCTGCTGACAGACATCCCATTCATTCCTATGGGAGCTGTCTACACCTAACACCCTAACATGTACCCCGAGTCTAAACACCACTAATCTGTCCCCCCTACACCGCCGCAACTAAATAAAGTTATTACCCCCTAAACCGCCGCTCCCGGAGCCCACCGCAAGCTACTCTATACATATTAACCCCTAAACCGCCGCTCCCGGAGCCCACCGCAACTATAATAAATGTATTAACCCCTAAACCGCCGCTCCCTGAACCCGCCGCAACCTATATTAAATGTATTAACCCCTATCCTGCCCCCCCTACACCGTCGCCACCTATAATAAATTTAATAACCCCTAATCTGCCCCCCCCCACACTGTCGCCACCTATAATAAATTTATTAACCCCTATCCTGCCCCCCACTACACCACCGCCACTGTAATAAAATTATTAACCCCTAAACCTAAGTCTAACCCTAACCCTAACGCCCCCCTAGCTTAAATATTAATTAAATAAATCTAAATAAATTAACTCTTATTAACTAAATGAATCCTATTTAAAACTAAATACTTACCTTTAAAATATACCCTAATATAGCTACAATATAAATAATAATTATATTCTAGCTATCTTAGGATTTATTTTTATTTTACAGGCACCTTTCAATTTATTTTAACTAGGTACAATAGCTATTAAATAGTTATTAACTATTTAATAGCTTACCTAGCTAAAATAAAGAGAAATTTACCTGTAAAATAAAAACTAACCTAAGTTACAATTACACCTAACACTACACTATACTTTAATAAATTATTCCTATTTAAAACTAAATACTTACCTGTAAAATAAACCCTAAGATAGCTACAATATAATTAATAATTATATTGTAGCTATCTTAGGATTTATCTTTATTTTACAGGTAACTTTGTATTTATTTTAGCTAGTTAGAATAGTTATTAAATAGTTATTAACTATTTAATAACTACCTAGCTAAAAGAAATACAAAATTACCTGTAAAATAAATCCTAACTTAAGTTACAATTAAACCTAATACTACACTATCATTAAATTAATTAAATAAACTACCTACAAATAACTACAATTAAATACAATTACATAAACTAACTAAAGTGCAAAAAATAAAAAAAGCTAAGTTACAAAAAATAAAAAAATAAGTTACAAACATGTTAAAAATATTACAACAATTTTAAGCTACTTACACCTAATCTAAGCCCCCTAATAAAATAACAAACCCCCCCAAAATAAAAAAATGCCCTACCCTATTCTAAATTAAATAAACTTCAAAGCTCTTTTACCTTACCAGCCCTTAAAAGGGCCATTTGTGGGGGCATGCCCCAAAGAAAACAGCTCTTTTGCCTGTAAAAGAAAAATACAACCCCCCCCAACATTAAAACCCACCACCCACATACCCCTAATCTAACCCAAACCCCCCTTACAAAAACCTAACACTAATCCCCTGAAGATCATCCTACCTTGTCTTCACTCAGCCGAGCAGAGATGGAACCGAAGTGGACATCCGGAGCGGAAGAAGTTAATCCTCCAAGCGGCGCTGAAGAAATCTTCCATCCGATGAAGTCATCATCCAGGCGGCGCTGAAGAAAAGTCTTCGATCCGGCCGATGTCATCTTCAAAGAGGCGCTGAAGAGGTTTTCTATCCGGGCTATGTCATCTTCCAAGCCGGGTCTTGAATCTTCCTTCCGCTGACGCGGAACCTCCTTCTTCACCGACGGACTACGACGAATGAAGGCTCCTTTAAGGGACGTCATCCAAGATGGCGTCCCCTCAATTCCGATTGGCTGATAGGATTCTATCAGCCAATCGGAATTAAGGTAGGAAAAATCTGATTGGCTGATGGAATCAGCCAATCAGATTGAGCTCGCATTCTATTGGCTATCAGCCAATCGGAATTGAGGGGACGCCATCTTGGATGACGTCCCTTAAAGGATCTTAAGGTTTTCACTAAGATCCTAGCCAATTGCCTTCAACTGATTCTGCCATCACTTATACATCCTGATCAAGTTGGATTCTTTAGGGACAGGGAGGCACTCGACAACATCAGAAGGATGATAGGGATCATAGACTATCTTAATAGTACGAGAACGCCTTCTCTGCTTCTATCATTGGATGCGGAGAAGGCATTTGATAAAAGGCTGGAGATATATGAATGGGGTACATCACCACATGGGGTTTGGAGGGCCCTTTCTCACTGCGATACAGGAAATATATTCTACCCCAACAGCACAGGTGGTATCACCTGGGTATAAATCTAGAGTGTTCCCAATTCTCAATGTAACAAGACTGTCCACTGTCGCCCCTAATATTTGCGTTATGCATTGAACCTCTGGCGGCTAGAGTTAGACTCTCACCAGATATAACTGGAGCAAAAATTAGAAATGTAGACTACAAACTAACTCTATTTGCGTACGACATTCTCCTTACTATTACTAGACCACTTATCTCCCTACCAAATCTGTACTCTACAGGGAGTGCAGAATTATTAGGCAAATGAGTATTTTGACCACATCATCCTCTTTATGCATGTTGTCTTACTCCAAGCTGTATAGGCTCGAAAGCCTACTACCAATTAAGCATATTAGGTGATGTGCATCTCTGTAATGAGAAGGGGTGTGGTCTAATGACATGAACACCCTATATAAGGTGTGCATAATTATTAGGCAACTTCCTTTCCTTTGGCAAAATGGGTCAAAAGAAGGACTTGACAGGCTCAGAAAAGTCAAAAATAGTGAGATATCTTGCAGAGGGATGCAGCACTCTTAAAATTGCAAAGCTTCTGAAGCGTGATCATCGAACAATCAAGCGTTTCATTCAAAATAGTCAACAGGGTCGCAAGAAGCGTGTCAAAAAACCAAGGCGCAAAATAACTGCCCATGAACTGAGAAAAGTCAAGCGTGCAGCTGCCAAGATGCCACTTGCCACCAGTTTGGCCATATTTCAGAGCTGTAACATCACTGGAGTGCCCAAAAGCACAAGGTGTGCAATACTCAGAGACATGGCCAAGGTAAGAAAGGCTGAAAGACGACCACCACTGAACAAGACACACAAGCTGAAACGTCAAGACTGGGCCAAGAAATATCTCAAGACTGATTTTTCTAAGGTTTTATGGACTGATGAAATGAGAGTGAGTCTTGATGGGCCAGATGGATGGGCCCGTGGCTGGATTGTTAAAGGGCAGAGAGCTCCAGTCCGACTCAGACGCCAGCAAGGTGGAGGTGGAGTACTGGTTTGGGCTGGTATCATCAAAGATGAGCTTGTGGGGCCTTTTCAGGTTGAGGATGGAGTCAAGCTCAACTCCCAGTCCTACTGCCAGTTTCTGGAAGACACCTTATTCAAGCAGTGGTACAGGAAGAAGTCTGCATCCTTCAAGAAAAACATGATTTTCATGCAGGACAATGCTCCATCACACGCGTCCAAGTACTCCACAGCGTGGCTGGCAAGAAAGGGTATAAAAGAAGAAAATCTAATGACATGGCCTCATTGTTCACCTGATCTGAACCCCATTGAGAACCTGTGGTCCATCATCAAATGTGAGATTTACAAGGAGGGAAAACAGTACACCTCTCTGAACAGTGTCTGGGAGGCTGTGGTTGCTGCTGCATGCAATGTTGATGGTGAACAGATCAAAACACTGACAGAATCCATGGATGGCAGGCTTTTGAGTGTCCTTGCAAAGAAAGGTGGCTATATTGGTCACTGATTTGTTTTTGTTTTGTTTTTGAATGTCAGAAATGTATATTTGTGAATGTTGAGATGTTATATTGGTTTCACTGGTAAAAATAAATAATTGAAATGGGTATATATTTGTTTTTTGTTAAGTTGCCTAATAATTATGCACAGTAATAGTCACCTGCACACACAGATATCCCCCTAAAATAGCTATAACTAAAAACAAACTAAAAACTACTTCCAAAACTATTCAGCTTTGATATTAATGAGTTTTTTGGGTTGTTGTTCAATAATAAAATTAATCCTCAAAAATACAACTTGCCTAATAATTCTGCACTCCCTGTATATTAGATAAATTCTCACATATCTGGGGATATTAAATTAACTTAGATAAATGTAAAGCAATGGCAGTGGCCCTACCATCCCACACAAAAAAAACATATAGAGATTAATTTTGACCTCAAATGGGTGAAACATTCCTTAAAATATGTAGGCATTAATTTGACATCCCAACTAGATCAGCTTTATAAATATAATTATACTCCGCTAATCAAAACCATCAAACAAGACATTCAAAAATGGAAAACATACAGGTTTTCATGGGATGGAAGGCTTTCAGTGGTTAAAATGAACATTTTCCCTTGCCTCCTATATCTCTTTCGGGCCCTCCCACTGAAAATTCAATTATCAGAACTAGCTATATTACAGTCCGAATTAGTAACCTATATTAGAGGTAACAAATCAACAAGTATATCTTGCACAATTCTGACACAACATAAACAACTGGGGTGGGGGGGTGGGAATGGCTAGACCAAAACAGTCCATCACTAGGATGTACTTAGATATCCAGACCATATCTTATAAATATAAAAACTCGATAATACTTAGATTGGAGGTGGATATGGGAGTAAACTTTGAAAATAATATATGGGATGGTATATTTAGCTCCATTAGTAAAGGTCTCCTAAGTGCAGACTTACAAGAAAATGCAATAAAGACATCTTAAAGGTGGTATTTGACTCCGATCAGAACATCACATATATCACACTCACATACCAGACTCTGTTATAGAGGATGCAGGGAAGTGGGCACCTATAGACACATGTGGTGGTAAGGTTGAGAGAGAGTGGGAGATAAAGAGGTCATGGATAGAAGTCAGCTTGTTGCAAACAGAGCGAGAGTTCCAGAGTGGACAAGTGAAGGAGTGGCGGCTTTAGATGCAAGAGGAATTAGAATAAGGTTACCAGAGTTTTGTTTTTGAAGTCTATTGAAAGGCACACATTGATGTGCAAGGCTAGGAAGTTGTGGGGGGGCAGGATTAGGGGAGATGTCACTAGCAGCTAGTATGAGCAAGAGGGAGAGTGACATGAGATGCAGATTTGCAGTAATGAGACTGTTTTTGGGCTGAAGTGCAAGGGGGAGAGAGTCTTTAGGAATGTGTGAAGTTCATGAATACAAAAGTAAGGTGAGGTTAAGAGAGATGGTGAGGGGGAAGGAGTAATAGAATAAAGTAGTTTGTTATAGAGACAAAAGGTAGCAAAAGGAATGTAAAGATATTGAACATTATTACAAACTAAGCAAAGAGTGGATCAAACACAGTGTTACACAGACCTTGCCTTATCCCTTGTCCAATCCTTGTTCAATTCTTGTGTAATTCTTTTGCCCAATTGTTAATTAATGTTGATGTGTTATGTTTTGCTTTTTTCTGAAAAAAGGAACTGTTCTTTTGTGCGGCACCTTTCTTTCTCACCTAACACTGACTTTTTTGTGTTTCCTTTTTGTTACACAATGATCCCGTGGGGGGTGCTGTATTGTGGTGTGGGGGTGTGACTAGGAGTGCAATCACAATCTACACTAGAATGGTTACCGCAACTTCAGAGATCTGGTTAATTGTTTTGCGAAACATAAAAGTTGCAGAAAATACATTACAAAGTACAGTTACACTAATAATAACACTATCTAAAAAATTATGAAAAAAAATATTGCACACAAAAGTTATAAAGGCTCAAACATATGAGGTGTTAGAAGAAAAAAAAGGCAGTCAAAGGCCATAGAGATACATGCATATACATGTCTAAAGATGGATGGATGGATATATATATATATATATATATATATATATATATATATATATATATGTGTTTGTGTACATATGTATTTATGTATTTATAATATTATATATGTATATATGGATTTAAAGACATATGCACATATAAATACATAAATACATATGTACACATATATAGACATATATACAAGTGCATTGGAGCCCTTTGCAGTTAAGTAGATGTAAAAGCATATTTATGCAATAATCAATATTAATTTTTAATAGAGGTATTAACTATGTATTTAATCTATATATTTTACATTCCAATGTTCTGAACATAGCAGAATATGTTCTATGTATTTATAAAGATATTCCTATATATATATATATCTATACATATATCTTATATATATATATATATATATATATATATATATATTTATATGTTTGTAGTTATATATTGTACTAAAAGAAACATCAGATATATGTAGAAATATGTATTTATGAAAAAATAGAATATAGTCAGTTATTTAAAGAACATTGGAATGTGAAATAGTCATATTTTCACGTTGGGTTAGCGCAAAGGAAAATATGCAATCGGGTGGGGTGTTTGGTTTTTTTTCACTTTTTTTTCTCCATCTTTTTGCGCTTGTTGGGTTAGCGCAAGAGTGAAAACAGTTTACTTTCAACTCGTAATATGAGCGCAACCTGATAATGGCAAAAAGATTACTTTTAGCATAATTAACGCTCAAGCTGAAATAACAAAAAAACCTAACCGCCCGCACAAAATAATAAAAAAATCTCACCGCCTGCACGAAACAATAAAAAAACCTAACCGCCCGCACGAAATAAAAAAACCTAACCACCCGTATGAATTATTAACAAAAAAAACCTAACCGCCCGTACGAATTATTAATAAAAAAAACCTAACCGCCCGTACGAAGTATTAACAAAAAACACCTAAGCACCCGCAAGAAATATTAACAAACACCTAAACCGCCAACCCCCACATTGCAAAATAATAAAGTAATTAACCCCTAATCTGCAAATTAAACAATGCAAATAACCTAATTAAACTATTAACCCCTAAACCACCAACCCCCTACATCGCAATAGACCTAATTAACCTATTAACTCCTAAACCGCCAACCCCCCACAAGGCAAATAGAGGGCTTTAATTACTAAGCCCTCTAACCTAACACCCCCTAATTTAACCCCAATTACACAAAATTACATAAAATAAAATAAATGGTTACAATTAAATTTTTTTATCAAAAATAAAAACAATAAACCTAATCTAATACCCCTATGAAAATAAAAATCCCCCCAAAATAAAAACAACCCTAAACTAAACTACCAATAGCCCTTAAAAGGGCCTTTTTTTACCTAAACAAATTACCAATTACTCCCTAACAGTAAAAACCCCCACCCAACAAACCCCCAAAATAAAAAACCTAAGTCTAAAAAAACTTAAGCTACCCATTGACCCTAAAGGGTCATTTGTATGGGCATTACCCTTAAAAGGGCAATCAGCTCTTTTACAAACAGCTCTTTTGCACCCATAAAAAATAATAATCCCAAATCTAAAAAAAAACACCTAAAAAATAAAATAAAATATATAAGAAATAGGTACACACAGTTCCTGAAGGTCTTCTTCCAGACGATGAAGGTCTTCATCCAGCACGGGGACATCAGGTGGCCCGGAGCAGAGGTGATTGTGGAGTGGAGATGACCGTTGAGCAGGACCGGCGATCGCGGAGCAGGACCGGCCGACGTGGAGCAGGACCGGCATGGAGGTTCCTCTTCATGCAGTCGCTTCCGCACACTGAAGCTTGAATACAAGGTACCCCATTTATATTGGGGTACCTTGTATTCCTATAAGCTGAAATTTTGAAATCAGCCAATAGGATGAGAGCTACTGAAATCCTATTGGCTGATTTGAACAGCCAATACGATTTCTGTAGCTCTCATCCTATTGGCTGATTTCAAAATTTCAGCCAATTGGAATGCAAGCTACCTAAATGAGGTACCTTGCATTCAATATTCAGTATGCGGCGGCGACTGCATGAAGAGTCTTGCTCCGCTATCGTCGGTCCTGCTCTGCGACAGCTGGTCCTGCTCCGTGGTCATCTCCGCGATCACCTCCTCTCCGTGCTGCCTTCGCTCCGGATGAAGAAATAAGATGTCCCTGTGCTGGATGAAGACCTTCACCGCCTGGAAGAAGACCTTCGCTGCCGGACTACAGGAACTGTGAGTACCTATTTCGGGGTTAGACTTATTTTTATGGGCGCAAAAGAGCTGTTTGTAAAACATGTCCATACAAATGCCCCAAATGGGTAGCTTAGGTTTTTTAAAACTTAGGTTTTTTTATTTTGGGGGTTTTACTGTTAGGGTTTTTTTTAAGGTGAAAGCTGTTTAACTTAGGGCAATGCCCTACAAAAGGCCCTTTTAAGGTCTATTGGTAGTTTAGTTTAGGGGGTGTTTTATTTGTTTTGGGGGGGGTATTTTTTATAGGGGTATAAGATTAGGTTTATTTTTTATTTTTTTTATCATTTTGTTTATTATTTTCAGTAATTTTCAATAGACTGCCCTCTGGGCAGGCTTATCACCTAATATATATATATATATATATATATTGTACATATACACACACACACACACACACACACAGGGCTCTTTTTCTGAGGGTACTCACCAATACTAAGTGCTACAACCTCTGCCATCTCATAACATATAGATGTAAATACTCTAGTTTTCACAAGAGGGGGCTGCAAAATATATCAAACATTGTAAATTCTTTGGCCCTTTGCTTTTCTAAGAGCTACTGAGCATAATATATCATGCAATAATCAATGAGTCTCGTGTGTCCTGTCTATTTTTGCTACCCACCGAATTTTGCTACCCTCTCAGTGCGCATGCGCACACTTATGTTGGTCTTTTTTGCAGTGATGTGCAGTGAGGTCAGAGACTGGTGAGGCACTAGATATGATACGCCGGAGAAACACATGTACAGAGGGCCGCAAGTACCCCCAACAGGGCAGCTTTAAATGATAGTTGAACCAGTGAAGAGTGACATAATTAGATGATGGGTGAGAGCAAGTTAGTAACCACTGAGTTACTGATCAGCTGATTACTTCACCTGTGCACTGATTCAGCTATAATGAAAACCTGGCCTGTTGGGGGTACTTGAGGACCATTGTTGAGAAACACTGCACTAAAGCACCAGCTCATCGGAAATGTTTTGATTACCTGGAGAATGAAGCACACATACTCTGCTCACTGACCCCCACACACACTTTGCTCACATACACACTCACACAATTCTATGGCACAGTGCCAGTTACTAAGCAATTAGAATGATCCACAATCTCTTCTCTACTCACTACAGTATTGTAAAAATAGAAATAATTTACCATACAAGTTTTACACAAAGGACAAGTTATCAATACTGAAAACACAGCTGCTGCAATATGGTGTTCAAGAAACGCACGTGCACATCCCACTTAGGTATGCTCTTCAACAAAGGACACCAAAGGATACCAAAAGAATGAAGTACATAATAAAAGTAAAATAGAAAGTTTATTTATTTATTTTTTGTGTGCAATTTCTATCTGAATGATGGAAATGTAATTATGACTTTCATGTTCCTTTCAAAAACTAATTTGATTTGCTAACATGGGGCCAGTAACAGTTGATGCTAATTCTCAAAATATAATTAACTAGAAAAATCTATTAAAATAGCATGCTCTACCTCAGTCATGAAAGTTTAATTTTAAATGTCTCCCTTTGACTATGTGTTTAACCAGTTACTTTACGGTGGCATTATTTCTAAAAACATTTAACTGCAATAATTACATATATTTTTTAAATGACTCATTATCTCCTTTTTATTAATATAAAGTTGTATAAAAGCAGCACATATTAAAAACACAATGCAACAGCTTTGATTTGTGAATTACAAGTTAACAGCAGTCTTTAAATAAATGGAGACACAGAGAAAAATAAAAATAGATACTGCATCCTCTGACTGAACAGACATAACATATATGGAGTTTGTACCTAATTAAATCAAATAACCATGAAAAAGGGAGGCTTAGCAATATTCAATGTCAAAAACTTTAATTTAAATAATGTGGACACTGCACACAACTTCAAACTCTGGGTTTTAAATTATGGATTTAAATTTGAATTGACCCTTTGACTTCCTGTCAGTATTGGGTTATGCTCACTTACTGTCCCCCCCTGTTAATGAGCTGTATCTGAACACAATTTGTGAATCACAAGAGATGTAGAATATTACTTTACTCTTCTGCTTGGTGTCATCTGTTCTTAGGTTACCTCAGCTTCCAGTTGTGTCACATGACCCTGCTCACTGCATTCTCCTTCTGATTATTCTATATATCCTTCACTTGCTAGGAGGCATCAAGAGGGGTGCCTCCTATTGGTCCCAATTTTTGCTGCTAATATATTGACAGAACACAGGTGGCGCTGCAGCACAGCTTTTCCTTTGACCCATGTACTGCAATGGAGAGAAGCGTTCCTGTACCTGCCTCTCCATAGCATTACATGGGGGGAAAATTTTTTTTTTTTACTTTTTTGTTTTTTGTTTTAATTAAAATATAATTAAGCTTTGGCCACATATGGCAGGGTAGGGACTGCCTCCCCTGCCTCCTATGAGTGCACGTCCCTGCTTTTTTGACATTCTTATCCATGTGTTGCAGTTTCTACGATACTAATAGCAGCATGTGAAGGTGTTTAATTGAAAAAATAAAGTAGTGTTATTGGTGGGCCTAATTAACTTTAAAAATAATATAATAATAATAATAATATTTAAAAATGGCTTAAATCTTGTAATTTCAAATTTCACTGGACTACTTCCTATTGTTTTATGTGATTGCAGAAAGTTCTGAAAATACAAGATTTCAGCCATTTTTAAATATTTTTTATCAGGAAGCAACACAATATAGGTTTTATATGAGGATCATTTTAAGCATTGTTTTAGGTACAACATCACTTTTTATGTAAGAAATGTTTGTGTTTTAAAACCCAGGTCAGATGTGTTTTTAAGAAACAAATAAATTGATATTTTAAGTTTTTTTTAACCAAAATAAACATCTATTTATCTTATAACAGTGCACCTTGATACATATATAGGCTATTAAGTGTATTTACAAAGAGAAGATTACCCACCTCATTTCTTATACTTGATAAAGATTGGTTATCTATTACGTTAATAAGGTGCACCAATAACACTACTTTATTTTAACAATCTTCAAATACCATTTTTTGTTTTTTTGTTTTTTTTGGGTTCTAGTATTTATTTGTGATTAGAGAATTTCTTCTATCTTTGCACACAGCTAAATTTTACCTTTCTTTAATGGGTTTAATTGATAGTGTGGTCCCTTTAATTTATTTAGAAGAAGAATATAAAATGCAAATATATATAGTTAAACTCTCTCTGCTGGCTAAGCTTCCTAAGCACAATACATTTCATGTACATTCAGCAATGAATCTAAAAGACTGTATAAATTCTTATTTAAGTAAATCATTTGTACTCATTATTTATTCCTTCTGTACAAATTAAACACTTTGCACTATTAAGGAAAAGAAAACTGCTGATGCGGCTATCAGAAGAAGGCACATTCATTAATGTTCATTTTCTTTGGCGCGCATTTAATACGACTATTCTATTAGAATTCTTTTGTGTGTTAACCTGATTTTATTTGTATGTGCAAATAAAGGATTGATTTTTAGGAGACAGAAGGTATACATATATATATATATTTTTTGTTTTGTTTTCCTTTTTTTTTTCTTTTTAAATGAACAAAATAAAATGATGTGGCTCCATTATAAACAGTATAAAACAGGTCCCAGTTCTTTTAAATCAGCAAATTCCGTATTCTTCAATAATCACAACTCTTTTTAGCCATTTCTTAGTATAACCAATTTGTCTATAAAATATATTTTCATATTAGTATATAGATACAAACAAAAATAAGTCTATTATTTTAGTTCCCTTTAAAGAGATATGAAACCCCAACATTTTCTTTTATGATTCTAAGTATACAATTTTTAAAAAGTTTTCAATTTACGGAGCACTATATAACAGGAAATGGTGTTGATATCTATGCTCCTTAGCTTGCATCCATGCTTTTCAACAAAAGATACCAAGAGAACAAAGAGAGTGTCCCTTTGCTGAGCCAACTTATCGTGCCCACTCTTTCAGGATTTTTCTTGCAGTGTCATGTGGACCTGCAAGAATATTTCCATAGGGGAGAGTAAAATGAATATGGCCCAACTATAATATTATCAGTGTAGAGGAAAATCTAAATATATATATATATACAGGGAGTGCAGAATTATTAGGCAAATGAGTATTTTGACCACATCATCCTCTTTATGCATGTTGTCTTACTCCAAGCTGTATAGGCTCGAAAGCCTACTATCAATTAAGCATATTAGGTGATGTGCATCTCTGTAAGGAGAAGGGGTGTGGTCTAATTACATCAAAGCCTATATCAGGTGTGCATAATTATTAGGCAACTTCCTTTCCTTTGGCAAAATGGGTCAAAAGAAGGACTTGACAGGCTCAGAAAAGTCAAAAATAGTGAGATATCTTGCAGAGGGATGCAGCACTCTTAAAATTGCAAAGCTTCTGAAGCGTGATCCTCGAACAATCAAGCGTTTCATTCAAAATAGTCAACAGGGTCGCAAGAAGCGTGTGGAAAAACCAAGGCGCAAAATAACTGCCCATGAACTGAGAAAAGTCAAGCGTGCAGCTGCCAAGATGCCACTTGCCACCAGTTTGGCCATATTTCAGAGCTGCAACATCACTGGAGTGCCCAAAAGCACAAGGTGTGCAATACTCAGAGACATGGCCAAGGTAAGAAAGGCTGAAAGACGACCACCACTGAACAAGCTGAAACGTCAAGACTGGGCCAAGAAATATCTCAAGACTGATTTTTCTAAGGTTTTATGGACTGATGAAATGAGAGTGAGTCTTGATGGGCCAGATGGATGGGCCCGTGGCTGGATTGGTAAAGGGAAGAGAGCTCCAGTCCGACTCAGACGCCAGCAAGGTGGAGGTGGAGTACTGGTTTGGGCTGGTATCATCAAAGATGAGCTTGTGGGGCCTTTTCGGGTTGAGGATGGAGTCAAGCTCAACTCCCAGTCCTACTGCCAGTTTCTGGAAGACACCTTCTTCAAGCAGTGGTACAGGAAGAAGTCTGCATCCTTCAAAAAAAACATGATTTTCATGCAGGACAATGCTCCATCACACGCGTCCAAGTACTCCACAGCGTGGCTGGCAAGAAAGGGTATAAAAGAAGATAATCTAATGACATGGCCTCCTTGTTCACCTGATCTGAACCCCATTGAGAACCTGTGGTCCATCATCAAACGTGAGATTTACAAGGAGGGAAAACAGTACACCTCTCTGAACAGTGTCTGGGAGGCTGTGGTTGCTGCTGCACGCAATGTTGATGGTGAACAGATCAAAACACTGACAGAATCCATGGATGGCAGGCTTTTGAGTGTCCTTGCAAAGAAAGGTGGCTATATTGGTCACTGATTTGTTTTTGTTTTGTTTTTTAATGTCAGAAATGTATATTTGTGAATGTTGAGATGTTATATTGGTTTCACTGGTAAAAATAAATAATTGAAATGGGTATATATTTGTTTTTTGTTAAGTTGCCTAATAATTATGCACAGTAATAGTCACCTGCACACACAGATATCCCCCGAAAATAGCTATAACTAAAAACAAACTAAAAACTACTTCCAAAACTATTCAGCTTTGATATTAATGAGTTTTTTGGGTTCATTGAGAACATGGTTGTTGTTCAATAATAAAATTAATCCTCAAAAATACAATTTGCCTAATAATTCTGCACTCCCTGTATACGTATAACTTTACAAGGTAATTCTACATAGTAAATATGTCTTAACAGATACATAATTGCCATTTTTCATATTCAGAGCAGGAGCAAGTTGCTTGTTATAAACATGGGGCACAGCACACTAATTTTTCTTTTGCTCGAGCACTGACTGAGCTGAAAGTAAAAAATGAACACGGCAGGATTAGCACTCGTATTACAAAATGAAAGAATTAGGTGCACCTACTTCAGAAGTTTGGATATCACGACCCCGCTAACTCCCTCTCCCTATAGACTTCTATGGGATGTGCCAAAAGAAACCTTTTACGTTATCGCTCGTGAGCTAACCTAAAACTGCGCTAGAATAACTGCTTGCATTCATATGTTCTTCACATAGACTATATATATTTATATATATAAATATATATATGATTTTTTTTTGTAAAATATTTATCTATATGAATATATACCCCTATAAAGATATATATATATATATATATATATATATATATATATATATATATACTCACCGGCCACTTTATTAGGTACACCTTGCTAGTATCGGGTTGGACCAACTTTTGCCTTCAGAACTGCCTTAATTCTTCATGGCATAGATTCAACAAGGTTCCTCAGAGATTTTGGTCCATATTGACTTGATAGCATCACCCAGTCTCTGCAGATTTGTCATCTGCACATCCATGATGTGAATCTCCCGTTCCACCACATACCAAAGGTGCTCTATATTGGATTGAGATCTGGTGACTGTGGAGGCCATTGGAGTACAGTGAACTCCTTGTCCTGTTCAAGAAACCTATTTGAGATAATTTGAGCTTTGTGACATGATGCATTATCCTGCTGAAAGTAGCCATCAGAAGATGTGTACTCTGTAGTCATAAAGGGATCGACATGATCAGCAACAATACTCAGGTAGGCTGTGGCGATTAAGCAATGCTCAATTGGTACTAAGGAGCCCAAAGTGTGCCACAAAGTATCCCCCACACCATTACACCACCAGCCTGAACCATTGATACTAGGATGGATCCATGCTTTCATGTTGTTTACGCCAAATTCTGACCCTTCCATCTGAATTTCGCAGCTGAAATCGAGACTCATCAGACCAGGCAACATTTTTCCAATCTTCTGTCGTCCAATTTTGGTGAGCCTGTGCGAATTGTAGCCTCAGTTTCCTGTTCTTAGCTGACAGGAGTGGCACCTGGTGTGGTCTTCTGCTGCTGTAGCCCATCTGCTTCAAGGTTTGATGTGTTGTGCGTTCAGAGATGGTATTCTGTGTATCTTGGTTGTAGCGAGTGGTTATTTGAGTTACTGTTGCCTTTCTATCATCTCGAACCAGTCTGCCCATTCTCCTCTGACATCAACAAGGCATTTTTGTCCATACAACTGCCACTCACTGAATATTTTCACTTTTTCTGACCATTCTCTGTAAACCCAAGACATGGTTGTGTGTGAAAATCCCAGTAGATCAGCAGCTTTTTAAATACTCAGACCAGCCCGTCTAGTACCAACAACAACCATGCCATGCTCAAAGTCTCTTAAATCCCCTTTCTTACCCATTTTGATGCTCGGTTTGAACTTCAGCAAATCTTCTTCACCACGTCTAGATGCCTAAATGCTTTGAGTTGCTGCCATGTGATTGGCTGATTAGCAATATGTGTTACCAAGCAATTGAACAGGTGTACCTAATAAAGTGGCCAGTGAGTGTATATATATATATATATATATATATATATATATTAATATATATATATATATATATATATATATACACATTTATGAATAAAACATGTTGCATGTTTAAAGATATTTAACTGGGAAGGGCTCAAAAGTGTATATATATTTTCTACATATATTGAAAATTGTATATGTGTATATATGTATGTGTGCACATATAGACACATGTATAAACATATATAGACATGTATACATAAACATACACATATTTAGACATATTTATATACATTGCAGCCTTTTTCCAGTAAAACACTTTGACATTTACCATATCCCTTTTTGACCATTTAAAAACCTTTTTTTAACAATATTAAAATATATTTTTAATAAAAAGTGTATATATGAGTGTAATAGTTTATTTTATTATTTTTATTTAATAGTTTATTTTAATGTGTTTTTGATGTAACGCTAAATATTCTAGCGCAGTTTCTGTTTGCACATCTCTAGCGCAACCTATAACTTTCAACTTTAAAAATTTACAGGGGTCGCAAAATCTATTGAAACTATAGGTTGCGCTAGAGCGATGTGGGGTGCCCTAATCATTTCTAGTATATGGGATTTACCATGGACTTGTAATATCAAGTTGCACTCTAATATTAGCTTGGTCAAGCGATATTGTTTATCGTGATCAGCCCTATCATTAGCACGCCACTTGTAATCCCATGATCTGAACACTGTTTTAAAAAATAGTGGCTAATTGTTACAGAAAATTATTTAACTGGATGATTATGCTTGATTAAAATCTCATAGGGCAAGATTACAAGTCACACGGAAAATTTGTTTTGCAATTGCCAAAACACAGTGCACGTTGCGCAGCTGTTATAAGTTGCAAAATAACATATTCCGCATGCATTAACCCACGTAATCCATAAAGCCTGATCACGTGCACGTTCACGTATTCCCCCATAGAAGTCAATGGAGAAGACAAAGAGAAAAAAACTAAAACCCTACTAAAACTAAAAAATCTGTTGCACAAAGCCCATGACGTAAATGTGAATATTTCATATTGCAAGAATGGTTTGTTGTTCTATTTATTTCTAAATAAATATTTCTCTATATATGTGAAGATTTTTGGACAGATATATCTATTTATAGCGAGATATGTATATTAATATATATATGTCTAGATATCTTGAGATCTATATGTGAATATCTTTAAAAATCCATCTGAGATATTGTTTAATGTGCATAAGATTGTAATGTGAAATCTTTCATTATCTCCATAGATAAACATATCTCTATACATATAAATGCATGTGTCCTTATGTATGTGTATGTTTGTCAATGTAAAATCCCTGCGTCAGCTTCTTTTTCTAACACCTGTAAGCCCTTATAACTTTTGTGTGCAATAATTTTTAAAAATATTTTTTAATAGACAGTGTTAATATGAGTGCAACTGTACTTTTTAATGTATTTTTGAAGTGTTTTGTGAAACTTTTATGCTGCTGAAAACTGTTAACTACAGCTCTTTGAGCACGGAAAGGATTGTTGTGTAAAAGTATTTTCCAAGACTTGTAATATCAGGGCAATGAAAAATGCTTACGAAAAGACCATATCATGCGCTGAAAAGACATACCGCGTGATTTGTAATCTTACCCATAGACTCATAGGGCGCGATCCGATATCGATCGCAGTTTGCGGCGCAAGCGAGGGAACCGGCGTCGCCCGCAGTTTCAGCTCGCAACTCGAGCCATCCCATATAGGTCGCCGTCAGATGCTAACGTGCCGTAAGTCTCACAAACCAGCGATGTCCAGAAATCTGCGTAAGTACAAATTTCTGGCGTCGCCAGTGACTTGCGCCACGTTAGAATCTGCCGGCGCCTATAAAACCTGACTAAAGTCTAAAACACCCGCACTGTCTAACACGCCTCCCTAACATAGCCCGCACTGTCTAACACGCCTCCCTAACATAGCCCGCACTGTCTAACACGCCTCCCTAACATAGCCCGCACTGTCTAACACGCCTCCCTAACATAGCCCGCACTGTCTAACACGCCTCCCTAACATAGCCCGCACTGTCTAACACGCCTCCCTAACATAGCCCGCACTGTCTAACCCTCTATCCGCTATCCCCCCTCACTATCCTAACAATAAAAAAGCTATTAACCCCTAAACCGCCGCTCCTTTACCCCGCCGCAACCTAATAAAGTTATTAACCCCTAAACCGCCGCTCCCGTACCCCGCCGCCAGCTATATTATATCTATAACCCCCTAAAGTGAGCCCTTAACACCGCCGCCATCTATATTAAAATTATTAACCCCTAATCTAAGCACCTTACACCGCCGCCATCTTTATTAAAATGATTAACCCCTAATTTAATCTACCTACCCTGCCGCCAGCTATATTATCTATATTAACCCTAAGTATATTATAGTTAATATAGGTATTACATTATATATATTAACTATATTAACCCTAATTATATTAGGGTTAATATAGTTAATATAGTTACTATAGTATTTATATTAACTATATTAACTCTATCTAACCCTAACTAAATTTATATTAAATTAATCTAATTCATTTATAAACTAAAATATTCCTATTTAAATCTAAATACTTACCTATAAAATAAACCATAAGATAGCTACAATATAATTAATAAT
The DNA here is from genome assembly GCF_027579735.1 of Bombina bombina. Taxonomy (NCBI): domain Eukaryota; kingdom Metazoa; phylum Chordata; class Amphibia; order Anura; family Bombinatoridae; genus Bombina; species Bombina bombina. Next base: position 215,397,654 of record NC_069501.1, read on the forward strand.
TACATTGTAGCTATGTTAGGGTTAATATTTATTTTACAGGTAAATTGTTAATTATTTTAACTAGGTATAATAGATATTAAATAGTTATTAACTATTTAATATCTACCTAGTTAAAATAATTACCCAATTACCTGTAAAATAAATCCTAACCTAAGTTACAAATACACCTACACTATCAATAAATTTAATAAACTACAAACATCTATCTAAAAATACAATTAAATTAACTAAACTAAATTACAAAAAAAAAACCCACTAAATTACAAAAAATAAAAAAAAGATTACAAGATATTTAAGCTAATTACACCTATTCTAAGCCCCCTAATAAAATAATAAACCCCCAAAATAAAAAAAATTCCCTGCCCTATTCTAAATTCAACAAATTTCAAAGCTCTTTACCTTACCAGCCCTTAAAAAGGCCTTTTGTGGGGCATGCCCCAAAGAATTCAGCTCTTTTGCATACAAGAAATACAATACCCCCCCCCCCCATTACAACCCACCACCCACATACCCCTATTCTAAACCCACCCAAACCCCCCTTAAAAAAGCCTAACACTACCCCCCTGAAGATCTCCCTACCTTGTCTTCACCACACCGGGCCGAACTCCTGATCCGATCCGGGCGATGTCTTCCTCCAAGCGGCAAAGAAGAATTCTTCCTCCGGCGATGTCTTCCTCCAAGCGGCAAAGAAGAATTCTTCCTCCGGCGACGTCTTCCTCCAAGCGGCAGCAAAGTCTTCATTCTTCCGGCGGCATCTTCAATCTTCTTTCTTCGCTCCGCCGCCGCGGAGCATCCATCCCGGCCGACTGCTGAACTTGGAATGATGTACCTTTAAATGACGTCATCCAAGATGGCGTCCGCCGAATTCCGATTGGCTGATAGGATTCTATCAGCCAATCGGAATTAAGTTAAAAAAATCTGATTGGCTGATTGAATCAGCCAATCAGATTCAAGTTCAATCCGATTGGCTGATCCAATCAGCCAATCAGATTGAGCTTGCATTCTATTGGCTGTTCCGATCAGCCAATAGAATGCGAGCTCAATCTGATTGGCTGATTGGATCAGCCAATCGGATTGAACTTGAATCTGATTGGCTGATTCAATCAGCCAATCAGATTTTTTTAACTTAATTCCGATTGGCTGATAGAATCCTATCAGCCAATCGGAATTCGGCGGACGCCATCTTGGATGACGTCATTTAAAGGTACATCATTCCAAGTTCAGCAGTCGGCCGGGATGGATGCTCCGCGGCGGCGGAGCGAAGAAAGAAGATTGAAGATGCCGCCGGAAGAATGAAGACTTTGCTGCCGCTTGGAGGAAGACGTCGCCGGAGGAAGAATTCTTCTTTGCCGCTTGGAGGAAGACATCGCCGGAGGAAGAATTCTTCTTTGCCGCTTGGAGGAAGACATCGCCCGGATCGGATCAGGAGTTCGGCCCGGTGTGGTGAAGACAAGGTAGGGAGATCTTCAGGGGGGTAGTGTTAGGCTTTTTTAAGGGGGGTTTGGGTGGGTTTAGAATAGGGGTATGTGGGTGGTGGGTTGTAATGGGGGGGGGGTATTGTATTTCTTGTATGCAAAAGAGCTGAATTCTTTGGGGCATGCCCCACAAAAGGCCCTTTTAAGGGCTGGTAAGGTAAAGAGCTTTGAAATTTGTTGAATTTAGAATAGGGCAGGGAATTTTTTTTATTTTGGGGGTTTATTATTTTATTAGGGGGCTTAGAATAGGTGTAATTAGCTTAAATATCTTGTAATCTTTTTTTTATTTTTTGTAATTTAGTGTTTGTTTTTTTTTGTAATTTAGTTTAGTTAATTTAATTGTATTTTTAGATAGATGTTTGTAGTTTATTTAATTTATTGATAGTGTAGGTGTATTTGTAACTTAGGTTAGGATTTATTTTACAGGTAATTGGGTAATTATTTTAACTAGGTAGATATTAAATAGTTAATAACTATTTAATAGCTATTATACCTAGTTAAAATAATTAACAATTTACCTGTAAAATAAATATTAACCCTAACATAGCTACAATGTAATTATTAATTATATTGTAGCTATCTTAGGGTTTATTTTATAGGTAAGTATTTAGATTTAAATAGGAACATTTTAGTTTATAAATGAATTAGATTAATTTAATAAGAATTTAGTTAGGGGTGTTAGGGTTAGATAGAGTTAATATAGTTAATATAAATACTATAGTAACTATATTAACTATATTAACCCTAATATAATTAGGGTTAATATAGTTAATATATATAATGTAATACCTATATTAACTATAATATACTTAGGGTTAATATAGATAATATAGCTGGCGGCGGGGTAGGTAGATTAAATTAGGGGTTAATCATTTTAATAGAGATGGCGGCGGTGTAAGGGGCTTACATTAGGGGTTAATCATTTTTATATAGGTGGCGGCGGTGTAAGGGGTCAGATTAGGGGATAGATAAGGTAGATGGCGGCGGTTTTAGAGGCTCACAGTAGGGGGTTAGTTTATGTAGATGGCGGCGGGGTCCGGGAGCGGCGGTTTAGGGGGTAATAACTTTATTAGGGATTTCGGGGGGGGGGGATCGCGGTTGACAGGTAGATAGACATTGCGCATGCGTTAGGTGTTAGGTTTATTTTAGCAGATCGCGGTTGACAGGGAGATAGACATTGCGCATGCGTTAGGTGTTAGGTTTATTTTCTAGTTAGTTTAGGGAGTTACGGGGCTCCAATAGTCAGCGTAAGGCTTCTTACGGCTGCTTTTTGTGGCGAGGTGAAAATGGAGTAAGTTTTCTCCATTTTCGCCACGTAAGTCCTTACGCTGCATATTGGATACCAAACTGCGCGGGTTTGGTATACCTGCCTATGGCCCAAAAAACTGCGGGCGACGGCAGAAATATACGCGCGTAACTTCTAGGTTACGCCGTATATGTGATACCAAATCCGCGCAAATATTGGCGTTGCCGGCTTTTGCGGGCGACGCTTTATATCGGATCGACCCCATAGATTCCACACCTTCCCGATTTATAACTCAAAACCTAGTGTACATTAAGTTGTTATTTTCACATCAACCATGTTATATTGTGAGGGCTAAATAACTCTTATTTAAAAAGATGAGATTATTTTAATTTATAATATATAATTACATATATATATGTTTTTCTTTAGACCAAGCTTCTTTTCAATTAGTTGGGCCAGTGAACAATGTTAGACACAAAATTTACACAGAGATTACGAGTTTTGCGTTAACAGGGGTGCATTGATAACGTGCATTTTTTTTTCATCGCTCACTTAAGACAACGCTGGTATTACATTTTTTTACAAACCCGACGTTAGCCGCAAAAAGGTGAGCGTTGAGCAAAATTTAGCTCCACATCTCACCTCAATACCAGCGTTGCTTACGGTAGCGGTGAGCTGGCTAAATGTGCTCGTGCACGATTTCCCCATAGGAATCAATGGGGCAGATTCGGCTGAAAAAAACCTAACACCTGCAAAAAAGCAGCATTCAGCTCCTAACGTAGCCCCATTGATTCCTATGGGGAAACAAAAGTTATGTCTACACCTAACACCCTAACATGAACCCCGAGTCTAAACACCCCTAATATTACACTTATTAACCCCTAATCTGCCGTCCCCAACATCGTCGCCACCTACATTATATTATTAACCCCTAATCTGCCGCTCCGGACACTGCCGCTACCTACATTATACTTATGAACCCCGAATCTGCTGCCCCCAACATCGCCAACATCTACATTATATTTATTAACCCCTAATCTGCCGCCCCCCAATGTTGCCGCAACCTACCTACAATTATTAACCCCTAATCTGCCACCCCCATCATCGCCGCTACTATATTAAATTTATTAACCCCTAAACCTAAGTCTAAACCTAAGTCTAACACCCCCCTAACTTAAATATAATTTAAATAAAACGAAATAAAATTACTACAATTAAATAAATGAATCATATTTAAAACTAAATAATAAAATAAACCCTAAGCTAGTTACAATATAACTTATTGTTACATTTGTATCTATCTTAGGGTTTATATTTATTTTACAGGCAACTTTGTATTTATTTTACCTAGGTACAATAGTTATTAACTATTTAATAACTTCCTAGTTAAAATAAAGACAAATATACCTGTAAAATAAATCCTAACCTAAGTTACAATTACACCTAACACTACACTATCATTAAATTAATTACCTAATTACTTAAACTAACTACAATTAAATACAATTAAATAAACTAAAGTACAAAAAAATCAAAACACTAACACTAGAAAATAAAAAAATAATTACAAGAATTTTAAACTAATTACACCTAATCTAATCCCCCTAATAAACCCCCCCCCCCCCCCCAAAATAATAAAATTCCCTACCCTACACTAAATTACAAATAGCCCTTAAAAGGGCTTTTTGCGGGGCATTGCCCCAAAGTAATCAGCTCTTTTACCTGTAAAAAAAAATACAATACCCCCCCCAACATTAAAACCCATCACACACACACCCAGCCCTACTCTAAAACCCACCCAATCCCCCCTTAATAAAACCTAACACTACCCCCTTAAAGATCACCCTACCTTGAGCAGGCCCGGACTGGCCATAGGGCATACCGGGCATATGCCCTGTGGGCTGTTGGTTGCCTTAGCCCGCCCACTATCTGAGTGCTGTGCCTGTGGCTAGCTTCTGTCTTAGTTTGTTTGCCCCAAAATTTTATTGCGACTCTCTCTTTGCGTGTGCGACATAATATACAGTGCCAGTAGTGCCACAGCCGCTCACCGTCTGAGACTGACTCTGAGTATTGAGTTCAGCTCTCACACACAGACACGGACGCACTAGTGTAATGTGGCCTGCCACCGCTGGGGGCCCAATACTGGCTGCGCTGTGGCCACACGCTGACTACCGGTCTTTCTGTCTGAGGTCTGAGTGACTCTGACAGTGTGAGCTGGAGCTGCTGCACTCTGCAGTGTTAATTGTGCGAAACACTCCACAGTTGTGCAGGCAGCACAGCCGCAGCTAGGTCTCCCCACCCTTGGCATGTTGCAGTCAGACATTTGCTGTAGTTGGCGTTCCTCCTGATGTTTATGGGGATAGGACCAGCATATACCATACCTGTGGCCCTAGAAAAATCTGGTAAGAAGCTGACATCGATCCCATGTATGTACTCTTACAGTTTAATGTGCATCTCAACGACTTTTTAATATGCATCATTCTCAACGACTTTATGTTTTTGTCTATCATGGGTGATGGGTATCCATTATGAGAAGAATGCTATGGGCAGTGTTGATTCCTGGTAGAAGTAATCCTGTACTTGAGAGGTTGTACTTTATTTGGGATTTATATGCTGTGGCAACCAGGTCACAATTAGTATTTTGTCATGGGGAGGTATGGGGTACAGAGAGATAGAATAGATCAGTTAAATAAATGTGGTGACTATGGGATAAGAGGCTAAGGCAATTGGAGGATCAAGGGGTTAAAGGCAGGTGTAGTAAGGGGATGTTGTATTTTGGTTTACTTGAGTGGTGTAGGGGTTAATTTCAGTTTATGGGCTCTGGTATTTGGATAATGTGTTAGTGCTATTTACTGCTATTATCAATTTTATTTGTTCTCTTGGTATCCTTTTTTGAAAAGCAGTTAGGAAGGTGAAACAAGATAATTCAAATTATTTATTAATTTATTTATTTTTAAATCTATTCATGCACCATTTTGTAACTGTAACTGAATTTAATATAATTTTTATTACTATATAAGTATCATTATAAATATAAATTTAAATATTTCCTCTCACAAGTAGCTTCACAGGCGTGAGCACAATGTAATCTATATGGCACACACAAACTAACACCCTCTAGCTGTGAACAACTGTCAAATGCATTCAGATAAGAGGTGGCCTTCAAGGTCTTAGAAATTAGCATATGAGCCTATCAAGGTTTAATTTTCAACTTAGAATACTAAGAGAACAAAGCAAATTTGATGCTAAATGTAAATTAAAAAGGTGTTTAAAATTAAATGCCCTATCCGAATCATGAAACTTTAATTTTTACTAGACTGTCCCTTTAACCCTTTGGCTGCTAAGCCATTTCCCACCTGGGTGCTAATATTTTCTTTTAATTTTTTTATTTTTGAAAAAAAAAAAATTACTTTTTTTTTTTTTACAGATTCACAAGACTTACACTGAAGGTTATGCAATTACCTTTCCAACAGTGGGTCTTGGGGGTCTGTAGCTGCTTAGATGCCTGAGATACAGGCTTCTAAGCAGCATGCCCCCTCCTCCTATACTTAAAGGATTACTTTCTGTTATAATTTTTAAGCTAAACAACTAACATATTAAAGTCAATAAACATTAATTAAAACCTACTGACCTATATTTTCTCCAAAACGAAGTTTCATAACGTTCTAAAAGTTATATCTTTTATTCGCCGATGATGTCACGTTATCCTGCCCACTATTTTCAGCACTGTGTGTTCAAAATACTTAAACCAATAACTTTATGTTTAAAGCACCATTTTGAAACCTAGGTATTGTAAACGGATTGGTACAGAGCAAAGGATACCCATGGAGTGGGTTTGGAAAACAATTAAATTTGCAGACAAGATTTCTGATATACGGTAGAGATATGTTAATGAAATGCTATTGATAAAAAGCGTATTTGGGGTAGTTAGTTAGTAACAGGCATAGAAAATATTTACTTACAGTGGCCCTTTAACATTGTTAAGTATAAATAAAGTTGTGCGGTGACGTCATCACGTAATTTCGCATGATGTCACCGCGCATCACGTGAAGCCCCGGAGATGCCTGTCACTCTACAGGCACGATCTGCTATTACGAGTTTTTTCAATGTGACTCCCATAGTGCCGGTATTACGAGTTTGCCTGGGAGGCCAAAAAGTGAGCGGTACACCCTATACTGACAAGATCCGTACCGCCATCTAAAGTCAGTAGTTAGATCACCGTGCATCACGTGAAGCCCCGGAGATGTCTGTCACTCTACAGGCACGATCGCCGGGGTAGGAGCAGTAAGGAGCCCCCAGATCTCCCTCAAGGTGGGAGAGTGCTCATGACGGCTCTGAGCCGTCACAGAGTTTCTCACTCTGGTGCTAATGACGGCTCAGAGCTGTCATTAGCACTCAAAGGCTTAAAAAAGAAATGGTGAGCGGGGGGGGGGCAGAGTGGGCCTCTTTGCCCTAAAATGCCCGGGCCTCTTTTGGTCCCAGTCCGGCCCTGACCTTGAGCCGTCTTCACCCAGCTGGGCACAAGTCGTCCTCCAGAGGGGCAGAAGCCTTCATCCGATCCGGGCAGAAGAGGACCTCCAGATGAGCAGAAGTCTTCATCCATTCGGAGCAGAGCGGGTCTATCTTGAAGCCAGCCGACACGGAGCATCCTCTTCTTCCGACCACTCCCGACGAATCAAGGTTCCTTTAAATGACGTCATCCAAGATGGCGTCCCATGAATTCCGATTGGCTGATAGGATTGGCTGGCTTCCAGATGGACCCGCTCTGCTCCGGATGGATGAAGATAGAAGATGCCGTCAGGATGAAGACTTCTGCTCATCTGGAGGTCCTCTTCTGCCTGGATCGGATGAAGACTTCTGCCCCTCTGGAGGACTACTTGTGCTCGGCTGGGTGAAAATGGCTCAAGGTAGGGTGATCTTCAAGGGGGTAGTGTTAGGTTTTATTAAGGGGGAATTGGGTGGGTTTTAGAGTAGGGTTGGGTGTGTAGGTGGTGGGCTTTAATGTTGGGGGGTATTGTATTTTTTTTTTACAGGTAAAAGAGCTGATTACTTTGGGGCAATGCCCCGCAAAAAGCCCTTTTAAGGGCTATTTGTAATTTAGTGTAGGGTAGGGTAGGGAATTTTATTATTTTGGGGGGCTTTTTTATTTTATTAGGGGGATTAGATTAGGTGTAATTAGTTTAAAATTCTTGTAATTATTTTTTTTATTTTCTGTAATTTAGTGTTTTGGTTTTTTTGTACTTTAGTTTATTTAATTTAATTGTATTTAATTGTAGTTAGTTTAGGTAATTAATTTAATTTAATAATAGTGTAGTGTTAGGTGTAATTGTAATTTAGGTTAGGATTTATTTTACAGGTATATTTGTCTTTATTTTAACTAGGAAGTTATTAAATAGTTAATAACTATTTAATAACTATTGTACCTAGTTAAAATAAATACAAAGTTGCCTGTAAAATAAATATAAACCCCAAGATAGATACAAATGTAACTATTAGTTATATTGTAACTAGCTTAGGGTTTATTTTATCGGTAAGTATTTAGTTTTAAATAGGATTAATTTATTTAATTGTAGTAATTTTATTTCATTTTATTTAAATTATACTTAAGTTAGGGGGGTGTTAGACTTAGGTTTAGACTTAGGTTTAGGGGTTAATAAATTTATTATAGTAGCAGCGATGTTGGGGGCAGCAGATTAGGGGTTAATAAATGTAGGTAGGTGTCAGCGATGTTAGGGACGGCAGATTAGGGGTTAATACAATGTAACTAGTGTTTGCGAGGCGGGAGTGCGGTGGTTTATGGGTTAATATATTTATTAAAGTGGCAGCGATGTCCGGTCAGCAGATTAGGGGTTAAAATCTTTATTTAAGTGTTTCCGATGTGGGGGGGGGGGGCTCGGTTTAGGGGTTAATACGTAGTTTATGGGTATTAGTGTACTTTTTAGCACTTTAGTTAAGAGTTTTATGTTACAGCGTTAGCCCATAAAACTCTTAACTACTGACTTTTAAATGCGGTAGGAGTCTTGACAGAAGAGGGTCTACCGCTCACTTCTTCCAAGACTCGTAATACCGGCATTAGGCAAATCCCATTAAAAAGATAGGATACGCAATTTACGTAAGGGAATTTGCGGTAAGCTCGAGTCACGGAAGAAAAGTTAGCGGTACACCTGTACCTGCCAAACTCGTAATACCAGCGGGCGTTAAAAAGCAGTGTTGGGACCTCTCAAAGCTGCTTTTTAAGGCTAACGCAAGACTCGTAATCTAGCCGATAGTAAATAAATATTATATTATTGTTATAGTTTATTATTATTTACATTCAGCTAGATTACAAGTTTTGCTTTATGAGTGAAAAAGCAGTGTTATGCTTCATAACGTTGCTTTTTCCCTAAAGCTGCTATTACGAGTTTTTTCAATGGGACTCCCATAGCGCCGGTATTACGAGTTTGCCTGGGAGGCCAAAAAGTGAGCGGTACACCCTATACTGACAAGATCCGTACTGCCATCTAAAGTCAGTAGTTATAAGTTTTACGTTACAAAGCTGTACCATAAAACTCATAACTAAAGTGTTAAAAAGTACACAAACACCCATAAACTACCTATTAACCCCTAAACCGATGACCTCCCGCATCGAAAACACTATAATAAATTTATTAACCCCTAATCTGCCACTCCCGACATCGCCACCACTTAAAACATTTTTATTAACCCCTATTCCGCCGCTCCCCGACATCGTCCCCACTATAATAAACCTATTAACCCCTAAACTGCCGCCCTCCCACATAGCAAACACTATTTAAAGATTATTAACCCCTAATTGAGCTTTCATCCTATTGGCTGATTGGAACAGCCAATAGAATGAGAGCTCAATCCTATTGGCTGATTTGATCAGCCAATAGGATGAAAGCTCAATCCTATTGGCTGATTGCAACAGCCAATATGATTTTTTCCCCATTAATTCCTATTGGCTGGTAGAAATCTTTCAGACAATAGGAATGTAAGGGACGCCATCTTGGATGACGTCACTTAAAGGGAACTTAAATTGTCCAGTGACGACCTTAAGAAGAGGATGCTCCGCGCCGGATGTCTTGAAGATGGAAGATAGAAGATGCCGTCTTGATGAAGATTTCTTCTCGCTTGGATGAGGACTTCACTGGATGGATGAAGATTGAAGAGGCCTCCTGGATGAAGATTTATTTCCAATTGGATGAGGACTTTGCCGGCTGGATGAGGATGGATGTCCTGACTTCGATAACTGTAAGTGGGGTTAGTGTAAAAGAGCTAAATGCCCTTTTAAGGGACATGCCCATCCAAATGCCTTTTTCAGGGCAATGTTTAGCTTAGGTTTATTTAGATAGAGATTTATTTGGGTTGGTTGGGTGGTGGGTTTTACTGTTTGGGGGGGGTGTTTGTATTTTATTTTACAGGTAAAAGAGCTGATTTCTTTGGGGCAATGCCCCACAAAAGGCCCATTGGCAGTTTAGTGTAGGCTAGGGTTTTTTATTTTGGGGGGACTTTTTTATTTTTATAGGGCTATTAGATTAGGAGTAATTCATTTTTATTTTTGATCATTTCGTTTTTTATTTTGTGTAATTTAGTGTTTATTTTTTTTTGTAAGTTAGAAAATTCTATTTTAATAATTTAATTTAATTTTATTGTAATGTTAGTTTTTAGTATAAGGCAGGTTAGGTTTTATTTTACAGGTAACTTTGTATTTATTTTAACTAGGTAGTTATTAAATAGTTAATAACTATTTACTAACTAGTCTACCTAGTTAAAATAAATACAAACTTAGCTGTGAAATGAAAATAAAACCTAAAATAGCTACAATATAACTATTAGTTATATTGTAGCTAGCTTAGGTTTTTTTTTACAGTTAAGTATGTATTTAGTTTTAAATAGGAATTATTTAGTTAATAATTGTAAGGTTTATTTAGATTTATTTTAATTATATTTAAGTTAGGGGGTGTTAGGGTTAGATTTAGGCTTAGGGTTATGTTAGGGTTAGGGTTAGGTTTAGGTGTTAATATATTTATTTAGTGTTAGTGATGTTGGAGGCCAGAGGTTTAGGGGTTAATAACTTTAGTATAGTGGCAGCGACATTGGGGGTGGCAAATTAGGGGTTAACTGTAATGTAGTTGGCGGAGATGTTAAGGGCAGCAGATTATGGGTTAATAAGTGTATTTAGGTGGCGGCGATGTTAAGGGCAACATATTAGGGGTTAATAACTGTATGTAGTTGGCGGCGATATCGGGAGCGGCAGATTAGGGGTGTTTAGACTCGGGGTTTATGTTAGGGTGTTAGGTTTTAACATAACTTCTTTCCCCATAGACATCAATGGTGCGTTACAGAGCTTTTGTTTCCGTGATCTCAGGTGTTAGGCTTTTTTTTTTGCCGGCTCTCCCCATTGATGTCTTGGGGGAAATCGTGCACGAGCACGTCAAAGCAGCGCTTGTATTTGTGTGCGGTATGGAGCTCAATGCCACCATATCGCCCGTACAAGCCTGCTTTTTGTAAACTTGTAATAGCAGCGCTATAGGAAGGTGAAATAACACCGCATTTGTGGCGGTCGTTAATTTCCCTATAGCACTGAAAACTCGTAATCTAGCTGAGAGTTATTTGTCTTTACCATTTTAAATCCCTACAGTTTCATAAGGTGTGTGCAGACTTTTCATATCCACTGTATATCTATCTGTCTGTCGGTATGTGTATCTATTTATTTATCTATCTATCTATCTATCTATATATCTATCTGTATCTGACTGTCTGTCTATTTGTCTGTCTATATTTCTAACTAAATAGTATTTAGGTAGGCATCATTAGGTTAATGTAGGTACCTATATTTCTTTCATGGAGGTGGTGAGAGTCCAAGATTCATTACTCCTGGGAATTATACTCCTGACCACTAGGAGGACGCAAAGATTCCCAAAACTCCAATAGCCCTTAAAGGGACAGTAAACACCAGAATTGTTGTTTATTGTTGTTTATAAAGGTAGATAATCCCTTTATTACCCATTCCCCAATTTTGCATAACCAACACAGTTATAATAATATACTTTTTACATCTGTGATTACCTTGTATCTATGGCTCTGCAAACTGCCCCCTTATTTCAGTTCTTTTGACAGACTTGCATTTTTAGCTAATCAGTGCTTGCTCCCTAGGAGCTTCACGTGCCTGGGCTCAATGTTATCTATATGAAACACATGAACTAATGCCCTCTAGTGGTAAAAAAAACTGTCAAAATGCTTTCAGATTAGAGGTGGCCTTCAAGGTCTAAGAAATTAGCATATATACCTCCTAGGTTTAGCTTTCAACTAAGAATACCAAGAGAACAAAGCAAAATTGGTAATGAAAGTAAATTGGAAAGTTTTTTTAAAATTACATGTCCTATTTGAATCAGGAAAGTTTTTTTTCTTTGACTTTACTGTCCCTTTAACCCCTTAATGACCGACGCTGTACGTCCTCAAAAAAATTACAGTTAACCAACGCCTGAGGACGTATGGCGTACATCGTCGGCTAAACTGAGCACTGGAAGTGATTGAGATCACTTCCAGCCGCTCTTACAGTATTGCAGGGATGCCTTGATGTCCAGGCATCCTGCAATACTGTTCCTGAGTGCCAGGACCGGATTGATCACTCCCCCACGAGTGATCACTTCCGGTTTTGCTCCACGGGGAGCCCGGTAGTGCAGCAGAGCATCAGAAGCAATCGGACACGCTTCCGATGCTCTGTTTGTGTGCTAAGTGCCTCGGTGGGTTGAGGCACTTATGCCTAGATTTAGAGTTCTGCATTAGCCGTTAAAAGCAGCGTTAAGGGGTCCTAATGCCGCTTTTGGCCACCCGCTGGTATTTAGAGTCGGCCAGGTAAAGGGGTACCGCTCACTTTCAAGCCGCGACTTTTCCATACCGCAGATCCCCTTACGCCAATTGTGTATCCTATCTTTTCAATGGGATCTTCCTAACGCTGGTATTTAGAGTCTTGGCTGAAGTGAGCGGTACACCACTACCGACAAGACTCCTACTGCCCATGGAAAGGCTGTAGTTAAGAGCTTTATGGGCTAACGCCGGTATATAAAGCTCTTAACTACAGTGCTCTAAAGTACACTAACACCCATAAACTACCTATGTACCCCTAAACCGAGGTCCCCCCACTTCACCCACTTGTAATTATTATAACTAGGTAGCTATTAAATAGTTAATAACTATTTAATAGCTATTGTACCTAGTTAAAATAAATACAAAGTTGCCTGTAAAATAAATATAAATCCTAAAATAGCTGCAATATAATTATTTGTTATATTGTAGCTATATTAGGGTTTATTTTACAGGTATTTAATTTTAAATAGGAATACTTTAGTTAATAAGAGTTAATTTATTTAGTTAGATTAAAATTATAATTAACTTAGGGTGTGTTAGGGTTAGACTTAGCTTTAGGGGTTAATACATTTATTATAGTAGCGGCGAGGTCCGGTCGGCAGATTAGGGGTTAATAATTGAAGTTAGGTGGCGGCGAAGTTGGGGGGGGGCAGATTAGGGGTTAATAAATATAATGTAGGTGTCGGCGATGTTGGGGGCAGTAGATTAGGGGTTCATAGGGATAATGTAGGTGGCGGCGGTGTCCGGAGCGGAAGATTAGGGGTTAATTGTGTAATGCAAGTGTCAGCGATAGCGGGGGTGGCAGATTAGGGGTTAATAAGTGTAAGGTTAGGTTGGGTTCATGTTAGGGTGTTAGGTGCAGACTTAGAAAGTGTTTCCCCATAGGAAACAATGGGGCTGCGTTAGGAGCTGAACGCTGCTTTTTTGCAGGTGTTAGGTTTTTTTTCAGCCCAAACTGCCCCATTGTTTCCTATGGGGGAATCGTGCATGAGCACGTTTTGCCAGCTTACTGCTACGGTAAGCAACGCTGGTATTGAGGGTTGAAGTGAAGGTAAATTCGGCTCAACGCTCCCTTTTTGGAGCCTAACGCAGCCCTTCAGACAACTCTAAATACCAGTGTTGTTTGGAAGCAGCGGTAGGAAAAAAAGCTGCGTTAGCTACGCGGGTCTTTACCGACAAAACTCTAAATCTAGCCGTTAGTTATAAAATAAAATGTTTTTTTTTTTAAAAATAAATAAAAAGCCCTATATAGCCCCCCCTCCCCTTAACAAGGCTTCCAAGATGGCAATGCCCAGTGCATCATGGGGCCTCTGGGGGTGTCCCTAGCCTGCCTCATCATAGGGGCAAGCTAAGCGCACCCAATCTGAGCCTCCCACCCAAAAAAAAATCATAATAAAATACCCCATTTGTCTGATCATGCCAATATTTGTAAATATTGACTCTGATCAGTGTGGATCAGTTTGTTGGAGAGAGAGAGAGACCTGTGTTTAGCAGAGAGAGATTAATGTATTTTATTTGTTAAAAATTTAGAGATCCAAAGGTTCTTTTCAAAGCCATTAACCCCTAGCTTGCCAGTGATCACTATAAATCACTGGCAGTAGCATAGCTGCACTTTTTTTGCTGTCTGTGCATTTTTTTAGGGGTTCATTTTTTGTTGTAATTTTTTTAAAAACCCAAAGGATCTTTTCAGAGCCATTTAGCTAATTTAATTTAATTTCCAGAGTCATTAACCCCTAGCTTGCCAGTGATCGCTATAAATCACTGGCAGTAGCATAGCTGTACTTTTTTGCTGTTTGTGCATTTTTTAGGGGTTAATTTTGTTGTTGTAATTGTTTAAAAACCCAAAGGCTCTTTTCAGAGCTATTTAGTTAATTTAATTTCCAGAGTCATTAACCCCTAGCTTGCCAGTGATTGCTATAAATCACTGGCAGTAGCATAGCTGTACATTTTAGCTGTCTGTGCATTTTTTTAAGGGTTATTTTTGTTGTTGTAATTTTTTAAAAACCCAAAGGCTCTTTTCAGAGCCATTTAGTTAATTTAATTTTCAGCGCCATTAACCCCTAGCTTGCCATTTAGTTAATTAATTTAATTTGTTTTTCTGTGACAGATACAATAATGTCACAGAAAACATAAAGGCCCCTATTTATTAAAGTCTGGCGGACCTGATCCGACAGTGCGGATCAGGTCTGCCAGACCTCACTGAATACGGCGAGCAATACGCCTTCTTAGATTCTTGCACCTGGGCCCTGTGGTTTCTAGTTACGCCTCTGGGCAGAGGTATGAAATGATTCTGCATTTCATGCACTTCAGAGACAACAGCCTGTGCCCCCCTAGGGAGCATCCCCAGTTTGACAAGATGTATAAAATCCGCCCCCTGATTACCCACTTTTCTGCCAGGTTTGCAGAGACTTATACACCTGGAAGGAATATATGCGTTGATGAATCCCTGATGAAGTATAAGGGAAGGCTGGGATTCAAGCAGTATATTCCTTCCAAGCGCTCCAGGTATGGGGTAAAGGTGTATAAGCTCTGTGAGAGCGAGACTGGGTATACTCAGGCCTTCTGGGTGTATGAGGGAAAGGATAGCCACCTTAACCCTCCAGGTTGCCCAGAACATATGGGAACCACTGGCAAGATTGTCTGGGACCTGATATTACCCCTAATGAACAAAGGGTATCACTTGTACTTAGACAATGTTTATACAAGTGTCCTTTTGTTCAAGCTACTGTATTGCTTTGATACAGTAGCTTGCGGTACAATTAAAAAGAACCGCACAGATTTCCCAGGACAACTTGTACGCACCCGGCTACAAAGGGGGGAGACCTCAGCTCTGCGCCAAGACGAGCTGTTGGCACTTAAGTACAGAGACAAGAAGGATGTATACCTTCTTACCACCATCCACACAGAGAGGACGGTGGCGGTCTCTGTACGTGGCAACGCTGAGGTCATAAGGAAGCCAGTGTGCATCAAGTCTTATAACCGGCATATGGGTGGGGTTGATCTGGCAGATCAGCTGCTTCAGCCCTACCTAATTATGCGGAAGACAAGGGCCTGGTACAAAAAGGTTGCAATTTACCTAATGCAGATTGCAACCCACAACGCATTTTTATTGTTTGAAAAAGCAAACCCTGGAATGAAACAGACTTTTTTTACAGTTTCAGCTCCAGATCATTTCGGGTATTTTGTGCCATGATACACCTGCTCCCCCCAGCGGTGATGGGAGAAGAGAAGGGACACCATATATCACTGTCTCTGATTGCCCTGGACAGCCTGCACTCTGCATTGGGGACTGCTTTAAGCGGTACCATACAATGGTCAATTTTTAAAAAAATAAATACATTTGCTGTTTTTTGGTTATGTTTACTGTTTTTTGGTTGTTTTTTTACTTTTACTGTGCCAGATTTTTACATTTCACTACTTTTTTTCTAAAATTGGGGCTGTTTTTTACCAAAACCCCTGTCAAACCTATGCATGGGGGACATAGGTGTTCTCAGGGTGCCTTGCAGAAAACAACCTGAAGTATTTTTTTGCAATAACTTACAACAATCTCTCCTAAATCTTAGCCAAAAAGCAGTGTGTGTGTAAAAATGAAAATTGAAAAATTACCACCATACACTTTCTCCAATTTTTATTTTTTTATTTTTTTTTGTTTAATAATTTTATTTGAGGTAAAGAGAAATTATGACATACAAACAAAGAATTACAGCACATTATATTGGCATTATACAATCGCCAGCAACAAGGTACATTGATTACGTTGCTCATTAGAATTACATATGTAAAAAACAACGTCTGCTATTTAACTATCAAGATGCTAGTAATGTTTATAGTTGCTGTAATAAAGAGAGAAAAAAAAACACTTCAACAGTATGCCAGTGAGAGGGAAAAAAAAAACTGTGTCTAAACCTCAGATTTTAAGTAATATCACACTGAGAATAAGTAATGTCAAGTTAAAGCCCAGGATGAACAGTAAACAAACAATAATATATGGCTGATAAGATATGCAGAGAAAAATATTAAGTAAGAGAGGATCTAGGCCTCTTGATTCTGAGCTATTAGAGTAAAGATTATTAGTATTATGATTGCGGTATAAAAAAGGTAGACCGCTTAATTCGTACTCCATAACTAGGAGGTACATTACATGTGGTGGGGGGGGGAGGTGGTTATATGGATTGCTAACAACATATCTAAAACAGAAAAGGACCACATTTTTTTTTTTGCATAAAATATAGGAGAATAATACAGATCAGATACTAGCATCATGCATAAATACAATTGTACACTGTGGAATAATAATGATAAAAGTAAAAAAATATATATATGGCTACAAACAGCATATGGCAACTAGTAATTTTATACCCACGTTGACGCATTAATAGGCAAGATTGCTATTTTCACATTAGTGGGCAAAGGATTATAGCTATCTCAGACTTGCCCGCTAATGAAATAGGGCTCCAAGTACACACATACTCCAACATCCAGCGTAGTACCTTCATCTAGAATAAAAAAAAAAAAAAAAATGTCCTGGCTCTCCCTTAGTAAAGTCCATGTACTAAAGTGAAAATCAAACATGGCATTGAAACTGAAATCATAGAATTAACTGAATATCTTTTTACATCTCACAGTTCCAGTCATGCTCCGGTTCTGCGATCTGCGTATCTCACCACAATCCTAGCCTACTCCGACTTTAGACACAATAGGAGCAAGTCTCCCAGGGCTCCAGAACAGTTCCATTACAGTTAGGAGACGAGCAGAACCGCGTATGCTGTTAGGTGACAGATCCTCAGTGCCAGTAATACCAAAGCACTTTGAGATCACTCGAGACCTCTTGCTTTCCTTGGCTTCCGGAGCGGCTATACGGGTAAGGTCTTCCTCTGTTTGGCTCTGCAGAACCACGCTTGAAAAGTTAGGATCGATCTCCCCAATCTCCCAGTGAATCCCGGACTCAGATGATACACCATCATGGCTATGCAGGTAATTCCGGGGCCCCGAAGCATCCCCGCAATTGGTGTGCACTTCGCCCAGATCTAGAGACCTCGCTGACAAAGTCCCACAGCTCTCCTCTAATCCTGCAGCTCCATCCAAAGCAGCGGCAAGCCTGATGTGATGTTGAGTTAGGAGCTTGCTGATCTCCGTGCATATCTAGCCGATGCTAGCCATAGCCACTTTGTGACCGTGAGAGTGATAATATGGCCGCCGTCCTTATACCTACGCAGTAGGCTTTCCAGGGCAAACACACTGCTGGTAGTTATATATTCAAAGTTAGAGCACTCCGGGTAGCAGGTAGGGTTTAGATGAGTGATCCCACTATAATCCTGTAGTTACTTGGGCTCTTAGATCTGATTTAAGGTCCTTTTTAGCTAGATTTAAGCAGGAGCTCAGAGAGCCTGCAACCTCTCTCATGCGCTGCTGGCTCCGCCCCCCTTTCTCCAATTTTTTTAGCTAAAAGGGTTGCTTCAAATACATCAAAGCACACATATACAATACATTGGGGTGTCAACATTTCAAAATATACACTTTCATGGCAATAAATAAAATTGGGGTATGCGATAGGCCCCAATCTAAAGATAGGCCTATCAGAAGAAATACTCTCACTTTCAACTCAAATTACAAGTCATACAATTGTAAGTGAACCTTCCCAAAACCCTGGCAAACCTATGCATGGGGGGCATAGGTGTACTCAGGAGGTCTTGCAGAAAACAACCTGGAGTGTTTTTTTGCAATAACTTACAACAGTCTCTCCTAAATCATAGTCAAAAAGCAATGTGTGTGTAAAAATGAAAATTGAAAAATTACCACCATACACTTTCTCCAATTGTTTATGCTAAAACGGTTGCATCAAAGGCATCAAAACACTCCATATACAATACCTTGGGGTGTCAACTTTTCAAATATATGACCCCCAAAAAAGACAATAGGCAAAGAAAATATGTTAAATGTGAAAAAAAATCACAAACACGTCAGACATTTGGCATTGCACCCCCAAACAAGCCAACAAGCCTATGCATAGGTGGCATCACTGTACTCAGGAGATGTTGGTGAACACATATTGGGGTCTTCTTTGGCAGTAACACATAACAGGAGCAGAGAATCCATGTCTAAAGAACAATATGTGCGAAAAATAACACAAAAAAATGAATGCCCAATAGTTTGACAAAGACTGGTGGTTGAATTAGTGCATGCAAAGTGTTAAAATACCAGAATTTGAAATACCCTAGGGTGTCTACTTTTCAAAAATATATGGTTTGATGGGATAAATTACATTGGCCGGCTTCAGAAATATCCTAAATAGGACATGGGGGCATGGGATGTGAAAATTCCAAGTTGAAAAACTGAAATGTGCCCCCTAAAAATAAGGCCTTTAGCCCCCAGAGAACCCGACACACCTATACATGGGTGGTATCACTGTACTCAGGAGATGTTGTTGAACACATATTGAGGTGTTTTTCTGGCAGTAACATATAACAGGAACTGAGAATCCATGCCTAAAATACAATGTGTGTGAAAAATAACACAAAAAAAGACTACCCAAAAGATTGACAAAGACTGGTGGCTGAATTAGTGCATGGAAAGTGTTAAAATACCAGCATTTGAAATACCCTAGGGTGTCTACTTTTCAAAAATATATGGTTTGATGGGGTAAATTTCATTGGCCAGCTTCAGAAATGTCCCAAATAGGACATGGGTGCATGATGATAGATGTGAAAATTCCAAGTTGAAAAACTGGAATGTGCCCCCTAAAAATAAGGCCTTTTAGCCCCCAGAGAACCCGACACACCTATAAATGGGTGGTATCACTGTACTCAGGAGATGTTTTTGAACACATATTGAGGTGGTTTTCTGGCAGTAACATATAACAGGAACTGAGAATCGACGCCTAAAATACAATGTGTGTGAAAAATAACACAAACAAATGACTACCCAAAAGTTTGACAAAGACTGGTGGTTGAATTAGTGCATGAAAAGTGTTAAAATACCAGCATTTGAAATACCCTAGGGCAGGGGTGTCCAAACTTTGCTCTCCAGAGGTTTTGGAACTACATTTCCCATGATGCTTAGCTAGATAAAATGCTGGCTGAGCATCATTGGAAATGTAGTTCCAAAACCTCTGGAGAGCAAAGTTTGGACACCCCTGCCCTAGGGTGTCTACTTTTCAAAAATATATGGTTTGATGGGCGTAGATTTCATTGGACAGCTTCAGAAATGTCCCAAATAGATCGTGGGTGCATGATGACAGATGTGAAAATTCCAAGTTTAACAACTGGAATGCGTCCCCTAAAAATAAGGCCTTTTAGCCCCCAGAGAACCCGACACACCTATACATGGGTGGTATCACTGTACTCAAGAGATATTGTTGAACACATATTGAGGTGTTTTTTTTCAGTAACATATAACAGTAACTGAGAATCCATGCCTAAAGTACGTGTGTGAAAAATAACACAGAAAATGACTACCCAAAAGTTTGACAAAGACTGGTGGTTGAATTAGTGCATGCAAAGTGTTAAAATACCAGCATTTGAAATAACCTAGGGTGTCTACTTTTCAAAAATATATGGTTTGTGGGGGTAAATTTCATTGGCCAGCTTCAGAAATGTCCCAAATAGGACATGGGTGCATGATGGCAGATGTGAAAATTCCAAGTTGAGAAACTGGAATGTGCCCCCTAAAAATAAGGCCTTTTAGCCACCAGAGAACCCGACACACCTATACATGGGTGGTATCACTGTACTTAGGAGATGCTGCTGAAGACATATTGGGGTGTTATTTGGCAGTAACCCTCAACATTCTCAGTAAATGTATTCTTAAATTGCTATTATGTAAAAAAAAAATCACAATTATTTTTTTCAAAAGTTGGCATAGATTGGTGGTAAAATGGTTGCATGAAAAAGTCAAAATACCCAAGTTTAATACCTTAGGTTGTCTTCTGTTCCAATGTAACTATCGCTATTTTTGAAAAAAAAAAAAATGGTTTGGAAATAGCAAAGTGCTACTTGTACTTATTGCCCTATAACTTGCAAAAAAAGCAAAGAACATGAAAACATTAGGTATTTTTAAACTCAGGACAAAATTTAGAAACTATTTAGCATTGGTGTTTTATGGTGGTTGTAGATGTGTAACAGATTTTGAGGGTCAAAGTTAGAAAAAGTGTGTTTTTTTCAATTTTTTCCTCATATTTTATAATTTTTTTATATTAAATTATAATATTTTATGAAAATAATGGTATCTTTAGAAAGTCCATTTAATGGCGAGAAAAACATATAATATGTGTGGGTACAGTAAATGAGTAAGAGGAAAATTACAGCTAAACACAAACACCGCAAAAATGTAAAAATAGCCTTGGCCCCAGACGGTCAACAAATTCAAAAGTGGTCTGGTCACTAAGAGGTTAAAATCCCTACCACCTTACCGGAAACTAGTCTTGTGTTTGCCTTCACAGACATAAAGCTTACTTGGAGGCTGATCAATCTCCTCCTAAATGGATAACTGCCCATTCTACAAGATCAGTTGCTACTTTATGGGCCTTTAAAGGGACAGTCTACTCTAGAATTTTTATTGTTGAAAAATATAGATAATCCCTTTATTACCCATTCCCCAGTTTTACATAACCAACACGGTTATATTAATATACTTTTTACTTCTGTGATTAACTTGTATCTAAGCCTCTACAGACTGCCCCCTTATGTCAGCTTTTTTGACAGACTTGAATTTTAGCCAGTCAGTTCTGACTCCACGGAAGTGAGCACAAATTTATCTATACGGCACACATGAACTAGCACCATCTAGCTGTGAAAAGCTGTCAAAATGCCCTGAGATAAGAGGTGGCTTTCAATGGCTTAGAAATTAGCATATGAGCCAACCTAAGTTTAACTTTCAACAAACAATACCAAGAGAACAAAGCAAACGTGATGATAAAAGTAAATTGTGAAATCTCATGAGATTTAAGTGAAATCTCATGAGATCACAGCAAAGCAATACTGATTGGGTATTGTTTTTTTTTTGTTTTTTTAACTTGCAGCTTTACAGCAGCTCTAACTGATCACAGAGCACTTACTCTGGTGAGCTGAAGAAATTTTGAGGTAAAATATCTTCCCTTTTTACATATAAATGTTCAGGTGATATTTTTATGTCAGCTTTTTACAGTTGTGCTGCATCACTTTCAAGTAATTTAGCATAGGAGTATTATGTCCCTTTAAATACATTTTCTAAAGTCTACTATTTTGATGTTTTTGCCTCTTCTGTAGCAGCTTTTGGTAGAAAAAGTTCTTTGGGCAGTTGTTTCTGGGCATTAAATGTTATTGTGCACACAAAAAAATAAAAATGAATCTAATTGGAACAGTATAATAAGTCTGTTCCTGTCCAGATTACTTGTGGGGGTCTATTTATCAAGCTCTGAACGGTCTAAAGACCGCTGCTCCATAATGTGTCTGTCTGCTCTGAGGCGGCGGACAGACATCGCCACAAATCAACCCGAACAAATACAATAGGGTTGATTGACACCCCCTGCTAGTGGCCGATTGGCCGCAAATTTGCGGGGGGCGGTATTGCACCAGAAGTTCACATTTATCGATGTACGGCGGACATGGTTCGTTATAGCATATCATGATGTCCGTCCGCACAATGATAAATGGACCCCGTAGACTCCACATCTTAGGTACTAGTTTGCCAGGAGTAAAGGATTGTGGACTCTCGTTACCTTTACAAAAGAAAATATATTTTATGCTTACCTGATATATTTTATTATTTCATGGTCCAACCATTATTTTCTACATTTTGATGTTTTTTTTACGTTGGCAGTTCAAGTATGCACCTCTTTTTCCCTGTTCCTTTATTGTCTTGCTTTTATTTATTTTCCTACCTTCTTCTTTTTCTGGCTTGGCTATACGTCAGACTAGTTTTCAGTAAGGTGGGAGGTGCTTTAAGGGCTCTTGGAGTTTTGGGAATCTTTGCCTCCTCCTAGTGGTCAAGAGTATAATTCCCAGGAGTAATGGATTGTGAACTCACCACCATAAAATAAATGATTTAATTTATCAGGTAACCATAAATTATATTTTTCCTGGAAAAACAGTGCAGGGTTTACCTCACATCCCAGTTTTGAAGTTTGTTTGTTTTCTGTCCAGAGACATTGTCCTAATACTGTATGTAGGAACCCAAGGCCACCATATTGTTTTGCATTTTTTAATTTGGGAACAGCATTTCCTTGTCACAGGATATAAGCAACAAGGCTTAGTGATGATTAATCACTGATACTGAGGATTGGCAATCAAGGCAAGCACAAGAGTCACAAAGCCTGAAGATCACACCGATCAACAGCCAAGCAGCAACAAAACAACTTTTTAATTTACTTATGTTATCAAATTTGTTTCATTCTCTTGGCTTTCTTTGCTGAAGGAGCAGCAATGCATTAACTTGGAGCTATATGAACACACCGGTTGAGCCAATGACAAGAGGCATATATCTGTTGCCACCAATACTTTGTTTAAAAGAGACATAAACCCCAAGTTTAAACAACTTTTCAATTTATCACATTTTCTTGTCATCCTTTGTGAAAAGTAGGGATGTCAGCTCATGTCTGCAGTACTCTTTGGCAGCAGTTTTGCAACAATGTTATACATTAGAAAGAGCACTAGATAGCATCACTATTTCTTTTAATGTTGTGCACAGGCATGTGCACTTTACCTACCAAGGTATCTCTTCAACCAAGTATACTGTGAGAACAAAGCAAATTTGGTTATAGAAGTAAATTGGAATCTTTTTTTTTTTTAAATCGTATTCTCTATCTGAATCATGAAAGAATAATTTTGGGTTTCATGTCCCTTTAAAATTAGAAAGTTGTTTAACATGGCATGCTCTATGCTAAAACTTTAATTTTAATATTGTCTTTTTAAAGAGATGGTAAACTATGCTGACTTCAATTTTGTGTTCGTATGCAAAATAAAAAAATAAGTGGATTTTCATTCATGAAAACATCAAAACCGCTCTTTATATTTAAGTATTTAGTCTTAAATAGCTGAAATTTCAGATACTTTCCTCCTCCGTACCACGGCCGCCATTGATTTATTCATCTCACGTGTTTTGAAATACCAATGACAGCCCAGGCCAGTCAGCAAACACGCACTGTTACTTATGCGTATGCGCTACACGTTGGATCGCTGACTGACAGTTAAATACAATGTATTGCATACGGAATGAAACACATGCGCAAAGCGAAAGTTGAAAAATTAGATGCCAATACAATGAAGTTGCGAGGGGTGGATCAGCTCTCTCGCCGGCTAAAGAAAATTACAGGAAGTAATGACGGGGGTGGAGCAAGGAGTAATAATGCTCTGTAAGTAAAATATAATTTATGATATAAAGGAATGAGATAAATAAGGAAAAAACATACGCCTAGATTACGAGTTTTGTCGTTAAAGACCCGCGGTGCTAACGAACCTTTTTGTTTCCAGTGCTCCCTTAAGACAACGCTGGTATTACGAGTTGTCTGAATGGCTGCGTTAGCCTCAGAAAAGGGAGCGTTGAGACAAATTTAGCGCCACTTCAACTCTCAATACCAGCGTTGCCTACGGTAGCTTGTGCACGATATCCCCATAGGAAACAATGGGGCTGAGCTGGCTGTAAAAAAACCTAACACCTGCAAAAAAGCAGCGTCCAGCTTCTAACGCAGCCCCATTGTTTCCTATGGGGAAACACTCTCTAAGTCTACACCTAACACCCTAACATGAACCCCGAGTCTAAACACCCCTAACCTTACACTTATTAACCCCTAATCTGCTGCCCCCGCTATCGCTGACACCTGCATTATACTATTAACCCCTAATCTTCCACTCCGGACACCGCCGCAACCTACATTATAGCTATGAACCCCTAATCTGCTGTCCCTAAAATCGACGACACCTACATTATATTTATTACCCCTAATCTGCCCCCCCCAACCTTGCCGCCACCTACCTACACTTATTAACCCCTAATCTGCCGACCGGACATCGCCGCCACTATAATAAATGTATTAACCCCTAAACCGCCGCACACTCCCACCTTGCAAACACTATAATAAATTGTATTAACCCCTAATCTGCTCTTCATAACATCGCCACCACCTACCTACAATTATTAACCCCTAATCTGCCGTCCCCAACGTCCCTGCTACTATAATAAAGTTATGAACCCCTAAACCTAAGTCTAACCCTAACACCCCCCTAAGTTAAATATAATTTAAATTAAACTAAATAAATTTACTATAATGAAAAAAAATATTCCTATTTAAAACTAAATATTTACCTATAAAATAAACCCTAATATAGCTACAATATAACTAATAGTTACATTGTAGCTATTTTAGGATTTATATTTATTTTACAGGCAACTTTGTATTTATTTTAACTAGGTACAATAGCTATTAAATAGTTAATAACTATTTAATAGCTACCTAGTTAAAACAATTACAAAATTACCTGTAAAATAATTCCTAACCTAAGTTACAATTACACCTAACACTACACTATCAATAAATTAATTAAATAAATTAACTACAATTATCTAAACTAAAATACAATTAAATAAACTAAACTATAATACTAAAAAAACAACACTAAATTACAGAAAATAAAAAAAATTACAAGAAGTTTAAACTAATTACACCTAATCTAAGCCCCCTAATAAAATAAAAATCCCCCCAAAATAATAAAATGCCCTACCCTATCCTAAATTACAAAATAATCAGCTCTTTTACCAGCCCTTAAAATGACTTTTTGCAGGGCATTGCCCCAAAGTAATCAGCTCTTTTACCTGTAAAGTAAAATACAATACCCCCCAACATTACAACCCACCACCCACATACCCCTACTCTAAAACCCACCCAAACCCCACTTAAAAAAACCTAACACTAACCCAATGAAGATCTCCCTACCTTGAGTCGTCTTCACTCAGCTGAGCCGAATTCTTCATCCAAGCGGGGCAGAAGAGGTCCTCCATCCAGTTGAAGTCTTCATCCAAGCGGGGCAGAAGAGGTCTTCCATCCGATTGAAGTGTTCATCCAAGCGGAATCTTCTATCTTCATCCATCCGGAGCAGAGTGGCAGCATCCTGAAGACCTCCGATGCGGAACATCCATCCTGGCCGACGACTGAACGACGAATGACGATTCCTTTAAATGAATTGGAATTCGAGGGACGCCATCTTGGATGACGTCATTTAAAGGAACCGTCATTCGTCGTTCAGTCGTCGGCCAGGATGGATGTTCCGCGTCGGAGGTCTTCAGGATGCTGCCACTCTGCTCCGCTTGGATGAAGAATTCGGCTCGGCTGAGTGAAGACGACTCAAGGTAGGGAGATCTTAAGGGGTTTAGTGTTAGGTTTTTTTAAGGGGGGTTTGGGTGGGTTTTAGAGTAGGGGTGTGTGGGTGGTGGGTTGTAATGTTGGGGGGGTATTGTATTTTAATTTACAGGTAAAAGAGCTGATTACTTTGGGGCAATGCCCCGCAAAAAGCCCTTTTAAGGGCTGGTAAAAGAGCTGATTACTTTGTAATATAGGATAGGGTAGGGCATTTTATTATTTTGGGGGGCTTTTTTATTTTATTAGAGGGCTTAGATTAGGTGTATTTAGTTTAAACTTCTTGTAATTTTTTTTATTTTCTGTTTGTTTTTTTGTATTATAGTTTAGTTTATTTAATTGTAGTTAATTTATTTAATTAATTTATTGATAGTGTAGTGTTAGGTGTAATTGTAACTTAGGTTAGGATTTATTTTACAGGTAATTTTGTAATTATTTTAACTAGGTAGCTATTAAATAGTTATTAACTATTTAATAGCTATTGTACCTAGTTAAAATAAATACAAAGTTGCCTGTAAAATAAATATAAATCCTAAAATAGCTACAATGTAACTATTAGTTATATTGTTGCTATATTAGGGTTTATTTTATAGGTAAGTATTTAGTTTTAAATAGGAATAATTTTTTTCATTATAGTAAATTTATTTCATTTAATTTAAATTATATTTAAGTTAGGGGGCTGTTAGTGTTAGGGTTAGATTTAGGTTTAGGGGTTCATAACTTTATTATAGTAGCGGCGACGTTGAGGTCGGGAGATTAGGGGTTAATAATTGAAGGTAGGTGGCGGCGATGTTAGGGAGGGCAGATTAGGGGTTAATACAATTTATTATAGTGTTTGCGAGGCGGGAGTGCGGTGGTTTAGGGGTTAATACATTTATTATAGTTGTGGCGATGTCCGGTCGGCAGATTAGGGGTTAATAAATGTAGGTAGGTGGCGGCGAGGTTGGGGGCGGCAGATTAGGGGTTAATAAATATAATATAGGTGTCGGAGATGTTAGGGGCAGCAGATTAGGTGTTCATAGGGATAATGTAGGTGGCGGCGATGTCCGGTCGGAAGATTAGGTGTTAAAAATTTATATTATAGGGTTTGCGATGTGGGGGGGGCCTCGGTTTAGGGGTTCCTAGGTAGTTTGTTAGTATACTTTGTAGCACTGTAGTTAAGAGCTTTATGTTCCGGCGTTAGCCCATAAAGCTCTTAACTACTGACTTTTTTTTGCGGTTGGAGTCTTGTCGGTAGAGGTCTACCGCTCACTTCTTCCAAGACTCGTAATACCAGCGTTAGGCAAATCCCATAGAAAAGATAGGATACGCAATTGACGTAAGGGGATTTGCGGTAGCCTCGAGTCGCGGAAAGAAAGTGAGCGGTAGACCCTTTCCTGCCTGACTCGTAAAACCAGCGTTGGACAAAAAGCAGCGTTAGGACCCCTTAGCGCTGCTTTTTAAGGCTAACGCAGAACTCGTAATCTAGGCGATTGCGATTTAGGTTAGACATAATTGAGGATTAAGAATATATTTGCCAATTGGTGAAAATTTACTATCACTTTAAGTAATTGATCTGCAAGTCACTGGCTCAATTGGCATGAAATATTTACCTATGTGAAATGCTGGCAACCAAGCAGGATAAAATCAGCGATCAGTGAATGAGCAAATCAAGGTAAAATCACAGCTCCAGCTCTGTGTGTGTGTTACTAGCTGCTTAGGAGGTTAAAATTTACAGCTTTACCTGCATGATAAAAATGACTGATTCTAAAGGTATAACTATATATTTGTTATACGATATAATATAATTATATTTCACTATCAAATTTCTAACTATCCTGATTTTTTAACATTTATAGCATATAACTAAGATATTTTTGTATAATTATAATAATGGTGTGCATGTTTGGGGCGAGATTACATATACGCGTAACTGCTGAAACTTGCGTTGCCCTTAATTTCCCCTCCCACATTGGGGAATCACATAAACCCCGCCGGCAGTTCATAAACTGCCGTTAGTCGGATAAATTAGCGATGTTCAGAAATGTGCGTAAATACACATTTCTGGAGTCGCCAATGATTTACGGCACTTTAGAAACTGCTGGCGCCAAAGAAAATTAAAAATAAATTAAATCTCACGTAAAAGTCTCAACCACCTCCCAAAAATAAACCCGACACGTAAAACGCCTATATCCGCCATCAAACCCATATCATAACTAATAATAAATGTATTAACACCTAATCTGCCAACCCCCCACATCGCAATCTAACTAATTAAACCATTAACCCCTAATCCGCCATCCTTCACATCGCAATCTAACTAATAAATGTGTTAACCCCTAATCCGCCATTCACCCACAATGCCAACTACCTAATTACACTATTAACCCCTAATCCGCCAACCCCCCACAATGCAAAGTACCCATTAAAACTATAAACCCCTAATACGCCAACCACCCACAACGCAATAAACTTAATTAACCTATTTACCCCTAAACCGCCAACCCACCACAACGCAAATAACTAATTTAATTACTAAGCCCCCTAACTTAACACCCCAAATTAACCCCAATTACCTAAAATTAAATAATAAGTTAAAATTAAAATAAAATACCTAACATTACTTTAAAAAAAAGAAAAATTAATCTAAAATTACAAAAAATAAGTCTAACATTACAGAAAATAATAAACCAAATTATCAAAAATAAAAAAATTAAACCTAATCCCTATGAAAATAAAAAGCCCCCCAAAATAAAAACCCCTATTCTAAACTAAACTAGCAATAGCCCTTAAAAGGGCCTTTTCTAGGGCATTGCCCTAGGTAAAACATCTCTTTTTACCCCACCCACCAAACCCCCCCCAAAAAAACCAACACTAAAAAACCTATTCTACCCATTGTCCCTAAAGGGGCATTTGTATGGGCAGTCAGCTCTTTTACTGCCCTTAAAAGGGCATTCAGCTCTTTTACAAGTGCCCATTAAATCCTTTATCTTAAAAAAAAATAAACAATTTAAAAAAGCCTAAATCTAACCCCCAAATAGGTACTCAAGGTTCCTGAAGTCCGACGGTGAAGTCTTGTTTCAGGCGGTGAAGTCTTCTTCCAAGCGGCCGACGTCATCTTCCAAGCAGGGACCTCTTATTTCTTCATCCAGGACCAAGCCGGCGCGGATCAGAGATGACCATGGAACTGAAGACCGGCGACCGCAAAGCCATAGAGAGTGGAGGATCCTTTTCGTACAATCACCGCCGTAAACTGACTATTGAATGCAAAGTACGTTTTTAAATATGTCGTACCTTGCATTCCTATTGGCTGAAAAATTTAAAATCGGCCAATAGGATGAGAGCTACTCAAATCCTATTGGCTGATTTGAATTAGCCAATAGGATTTGACCTACTACTCTTAAGTTCCGCGGTCATCTCTGCTCCGCTCCAGCTTGGTCCTGGATGAAGAAAGAAAAGGTCCCCACTTGGAAGAAGATGTCGGCCGCTTGGAAGAAGACTTCAACGCCTGGAACAAGACTTTACCGCCGGACTTCAGGAACCGTGAGTACCTATTTGGGGGTTAGACTTTTTTTTATTTTCTTTTTTTTCGATTAGGGATTTAATGGGCACTTGTAAAAGAGCTGAATGCCCTTTTAAGGGCAGTAAAAGAGCTGAATGCCCTTGTAAGGGCAATGCCCATATAAATGCCCCTTTAGGGGCAATGGGTAGTTTAAGTTTAGGGGTTAATAGATTTGTTAGGTAGATTTGCGATGTTGATGGATTTAGAGGTTACTACTTTTATTAGGTAAATTGTGATGTGGTTGAATGGCGGATTAAGGGTTAATAGCTTAATTAGGTATATTTACGTTGTGGGGGATGGCGGATTAGGGGTTAATCACTTTATTCGTTATATTGCAAAGTGGGGGTAGGTGATGGTGGATTAGGGGTTAATATATTTTAATAGTTATGGCGGTTGACAGGTAGATATTGCGCATGCGTTAGGTGTTAGTTAATATTTTTTGTGGTGCTCACATTTTCAGCTGCTCCTGCCTATGTGTGGCGAGGTGAAAATGGAGTAAAATTTCTCCATTTTCACAGCATAAGTTCTTGCGCTGCATTTGTGATACCGATTTGCGACTTGGATCTCTGTTAGCTTATGGGAGTAAAAATAGCGGGCGACGGGTGAAATATATGCGCCACATTTATATGTGGCACCACATATTTTTATAGCAATATCCAACTAAAAACTGGCGTCGCCCGCAAAAGCATATGCAATCTTGCCCTTGATGTGCTTATTTATAGTCAAGGTGTAACAATTAAGCTGAAATATGTAAGATTTTACAAGCATTTTTCTCAAAGTGTAATAATGGACATGAGCTATTTTACAGTTCTGTACAGACACACAATGAATCTCCAGTTTTTAATCACCTGCATCTCCACCAATTGATCTTGAAATAGACTAATTATTTTATTGGAATGCTGTAACTGTTCACAGACTAGTGGGTATCATTTTTAGCCAAGCCTAGATATTATGTAATAAATTATGTTCCTAATTACAAAACTCATAGGGAGCTTCTGCTGATTTATGCCTTTCCCTGGTTTGTTCTATTGTCCCTAACCCTTCAGCTTCTAACTATTCCTCAGAGGAGAAGGAAGCCTGTAAGTAACCTATAAAAGACATAAACATCCCAAACCCCCTATCATTTTAATCTCCAGTCAGTAAAATACATAGGGCCAGATTACAAGTGGCACGCTATTTTCCCCCCTGCTCAAAGTATATATATATATATATATATATATACTGTATATATTTAAATATCTATTTAAAAATAAAAATATTTTTTTTTGTAAGTGAAGAACGTAGGAATTTCAAGTATTTCTATATATTTCAAAATTATAAATATAGATATATATATTTATACACATATACTGTACATATTATGATATATACTGTATATATATATATATATATATATATATATATATATGTATATATATATATCTATATAGAAATGCAAAAAGAAGCACTCACTGAATCTTCATCAAAAAGTGACAAAAACTTTTAATACAGTTTGTGACGTTTCGGGACAGCAACAGTCCCTTCCTCTGACAAGTCAGTCAGAGGACCCTGATAGTTGTGGAACGTTGGTGAGAGTGCACATACACCTATCTTTGCTTGTATGTGTATATATATATATATATATATATATATATATATACTGTATATATATACACAGTATGTGTGTATGTATATATATATATATATATATATATATATATATATGTATACTCATAGAAGGAAGACCAGCACTTTCAGTTCAATTCTCAACCACCCAGGGTGCTTTCAAACATAACACAGTCTTCAGAGTAAAGGATGCATTCACCAGGAATTTCCACAATCGTCACCTTTTATTATGTAACGTTTTATATGACAACCATGATATTGTCATATTTCGCTGTCTGATGAAGGGGATAAAATCCCGAAATGTTACATAATAAAAAGTGACGATTGTTAAATTCCTTGTGAGTGCATCCTTAACTCTGAAGATTTTATATATATATACACACAAATTGGAGCCATTTCCATTCAAACACTTTGACGTTTACCATATCCATTTTAAACCCTTTTAAAATAATAATAATATAAAAGGCCAACTGTGTTTGTCCAAAGCTGTCATGTGCAGTAGAGACTGCGCAAGGACAAACACATCTGGCCTTCAACAAACTGACCTGTCCACCACGAGAACTGAAGGCATGATTGGGGTGGGGCCGGCTGGACATGGCAGGGCGACCGGGCGTTACCGGGCGTGACAGGGTGCGTGGCAGGGGCGGGGCTGGCGTGACGGGGTGGAAAGGTGTGATGGGGCGGGGCCGGGCAGGAGCAGCCATGGCCGTGAGAGAGAGAGCAACAGAGAGGGGGGGAGAGAGCAAGAGAGAGCAACAGAGAAGGGGGGAGACAGCAAAAGAGAGGGGGAGAAAGAGAGAGCAAAAGAGAGGGGAGAGAGAGCAAAAGATAGGGGGGAGAAATAGCGCAAAAGAGAGGAATAGTGAGAGAGCAAGGGGTGGGACCACTGTACTGCAAAAAATGGCCCGTGTTAAGGGGCTTTAGGACTATTATACAGGGAGTGCAGAATTATTAGGCAAGTTGTATTTTTGAGGATTAATTTTATTATTGAACAACAACCATGTTCTCAATGAACCCAAAAAACTCATTAATATCAAAGCTGAATAGTTTTGGAAGTAGTTTTTAGTTTGTTTTTAGTTATAGCTATTTTAGGGGGATATCTGTGTGTGCAGGTGACTATTACTGTGCATAATTATTAGGCAACTTAACAAAAAACAAATATATACCCATTTCAATTATTTATTTTTACCAGTGAAACCAATATAACATCTCAACATTCACAAATATACATTTCTGACATTCAAAAACAAAAGAAAAACAAATCAGTGACCAATATAGCCACCTTTCTTTGCAAGGACACTCAAAAGCCTGCCATCCATGGATTCTGTCAGTGTTTTGATCTGTTCACCATCAACATTGCGTGCAGCAGCAACCACAGCCTCCCAGACACTGTTCAGAGAGGTGTACTCTTTTCCCTCCTTGTAAATCTCACATTTGATGATGGACCACAGGTTCTCAATGGGGTTCAGATCAGGTGAACAAGGAGGCCATGTCATTAGATTTTCTTCTTTTATACCCTTTCTTGCCAGCCACGCTGTGGAGTACTTGGACGCGTGTGATGGAGCATTGTCCTGCATGAAAATCATGTTTTTCTTGAAGGATGCAGACTCCTTCCTGTACCACTGCTTGAAGAAGGTGTCTTCCAGAAACTGGCAGTTGGACTGGGAGTTGAGCTTGACTCCATCCTCAACCCGAAAAGGCCCCACAATGATACCAGCCCAAACCAGTACTCCACCTCCACCTTGCTGGCGTCTGAGTCGGACTGGAGCTCTCTGCCCTTTACCAATCCAGCCACGGGCCCATCCATCTGGCCCATCAAGACTCACTCTCATTTCATCAGTCCATAAAACCTTAGAAAAATCAGTCTTGAGATATTTCTTGGCCCAGTCTTAACGTTTCAGCTTGTGTGTCTTGTTCAGTGGTGGTCGTCTTTCAGCCTTTCTTACCTTGGCCATGTCTCTGAGTATTGCACACCTTGTGCTTTTGGGCACTCCAGTGATGTTGCAGCTCTGAAATATGGCCAAACTGGTGGCAAGTGGCATCTTGGCAGCTGCACGCTTGACTTTTCTCAGTTCATGGGCAGTTATTTTGCGCCTTGGTTTTTCCACACGCTTCTTGCGACCCTGTTGACTATTTTGAATGAAACGCTTGATTGTTCGATGATCATGCTTCAGAAGCTTTGCCATTTTAAGAGTGCTGCATCCCTCTGCAAGATATCTCACTATTTTTTACTTTTCTGAGCCTGTCAAGTCCTTCTTTTGACCCATTTTGCCAAAGGAAAGGAAGTTGCCTAATAATTATGCACACCTGATATAGGGTGTTGATGTCATTAGACCACACCCCTTCTCATTACAGAGATGCACATCACCTAATATGGTTAATTGGTAGTAGGCTTTCGAGCCTATACAGCTTGGAGTAAGACAACATGCATAAAGAGGATGATGTGGTCAAAATACTCATTTGCCTAATAATTCTGCACTCCCTGTAAATATATATATACACACACACACATTGGTACCCTTTCCATTCAAACATTTTGCCTTATACTATTTCCCTTTTTAACCCTTTTAAAACATTTTTATCATATTAAAAATATATTTTTATTAAAAAGTGTATGTATGAGTGTAATATTTAATTTTAATATGTTTGTGAAGTGTTTTGAGAAATCTTTTTTTTAACCTTTACATTTTACGCTAGGGGACCTATTTATTAATGTGCGAGCGGACATGATACGATGTAGAGTATCATGTCCGCTGCACATCGATAAATGCCGACAGCATACGCTGTCAGCATTTATCATTGCACCAGCTGTTCTTGTGAACTGCTGGTGCAATGCCACTCCCTGCAAATTTGTAGCAAATCGGCCGCTAGCAGGGAGTGTAAATTAACCTGATCGTATAGGATCGGGTTGATTTCTGTCCGCGGCCTCAGAGCAGACGGTCAAGTTATGGAGCAGTGGTCTTTAGAGCAGCGGTCTCCATTCTGAGCTTGATAATTCGTCCCCTTAGTCTCAAGTTGCACTAAATATTCTAGTGCAGTTTCAGCTCTTGCACTGGCACAACCTATAACTTTCAACTTGCAATAGGGTTGCCACCTCAGCCATGTTTTCCAGGACACTTATGAGTTACACATGCTGCAGGGAGGAACACATATTGTTATTCTGGACAGCACTATTCATATTCCTCCCTGCACACCCTGCAGCATGTGTAACTTATAAGTGTTCTGTATTTTAAGAGACAAGTGGCAACCCTAACTTGCAATATGAGCTCTATTTAGCATGGACATGATATCCATTAAAAATATAGGTTGTGCTAGAACTGTGGTTTTCAAACCTCTCCTCGGGCCTCCCTAACAGGCCAGATTTTCAGGATTACCTTGGGTGGGAGCAGGTAAAATAACCATGTTTACTAGTTCAGATATCCTCAAAATCTAGAGAGATGTTGGCCGGGCTAACCCTTCTCTGGTACATGGGATTTGCTAATTTAATAATTTAAGCACCTTACTATATGTTGTCATGCGGAGGAATAGTTTAATCTCTTTAAGATGGGGTGATTTCATTTCCTGTAAAATACTACCAAACAGTAAAAAGTTTTACTACCTTTTACACTATAACACAAAGCTGTTATTTCTGTCAGTAATATACATAGATAAGTGATTTAAACCCATCTGCCAGTAACACACATAGAAGAGTGACTGAACATCTTCCTATCAGTGACACACATGGGACTGTGATTTCACCCCTTTAAGGAGGATAGTGCTGAAGTTAGTTCCTTTACTGGGAAGCAGATTCAAGTGATTTGACTCAGGAAAAGGGCTCCTGCAGCAGAATGATCCAGTGGCCAGTATTAAGTTTCAAGGCAAAAAGTTTTCTGCCCCCAGGGCTGTCAGCTGTTATGCTGATCAGATGTTGCTTAATAGACAATAATGATATAATCAAATTGATCGATAATCAATATAAACTATAATCTAAATTCCATCTGTGCTTTGCTTTGCTGCAGATTCTCTTTTTGCTCACAACCTAAGCTCAACCAGAACATCTGAATTCAGTCTGCAAACAAATGTTATCAAATTTACAAGCTCAGCTGTCTTTATGAAAAAAAATCCTCTGTCTTCCATGCTATTACCTTACTTTTACCAACACTATTTATCCAATTTTAATTGCTTCACCCTTCTTCATATTCTCCTTAACTCTATGGGGTATATACAATGTAGTGTATCATGTCCGCTGCACATCGATAAATGGCAACAGCATACGCTGTCGGGATTTATCATTGCACCAGCAGTTTTTGTGAACTGCTGGTGCAATACCGCCCCCTGCAGATTTGCGGCCAATCGGCCGATAGCAGGGGGTGTTAATCAACCCGATCGTATTTGATTGGGTTGATTTCTGTCCGCGGCCTCAGAGGAGCGGACAAGTTATGGAGCAGCAGTCTTTAGACCCTATAACTATAAACATTTTGGGCTCCACCTCCATTTATTGAGCAACAGATACTGCTTCAGAGGCCCATTGTTTTAGGCTCGCCTGAAACGGAAGTTAAAAAGCAGCGGTCATAAGACCGCTACTCCTTAATCTGTTTGTCACCTTTTAGGTGGTGGATTGAAATCATCCCGATCCGATCGGGATGATTCATAGCCCCTGCTAGCAGCTGATTGGCTGCCAGTGAGCAGGGGGTGGCATTGCACAAGCATTTCACCAGAATGCTTGTGCAATGTTAAAAGCAGACAGTATATGCTGTCCACATTTAGCAATGTCAAGCTGACATGATTTGCTATAGCGAATCATGTCCGCTCAACATATGATAAATCCTCTTCAGCTATTCTTACATCCCCTCATGCAAAACTCACATCTTGCGCTTGCGTCCCACTGCTCCTCTATTCACTACGGAACCTTTGAGCTGCCACTTTCAGGATTTTTTTAATAAATTGTGCGCAAGATTTATCAAAACGTACCAGCGATTTATTAAATCATGAGCATGATTAAATAGATTGTGCATATAATTTACCAAAACGTTAGCCCATTTAACCTTTTTTCATGCGCACATTTTATTAAATTCTGTAAACAATTAAATACATTGTTCAAGAATTGATTGTTTAATAGAATAGTCATAGTGGATTATTTAAACCAGCTCCTCTAAAGTAGTTGGGAAATAAAGCAGAACAGAAAGACTGAATTATAATACCATACATAAGAAATGCTGTAAATACATGCTAGAGATAACGATGTATTCAAAGCAAAGATTATACTTAGAATAATATGTAGATCTAGTGTACAATTGTATTATTTGTTTAAATATTGAAAATATAAGTGTAAAGGTTTAGTTTTTATAAAGTAATGGGCGCCGTCATGTTTGAACAAGTTTTGTATTTATCCCTGTGTGTGCAAACAAAGTATATTACAAAGATTTTAAAATACACAAAACTAAACATTTTATATTACAATCTCATACTGTTTAATATCAATTTAAGACATAAAGAACACTCATTTTGCCTATATATATTTTCTGAAGTGTTTTTTTTTTACCTATTCAAAGAGGATAGTTTTGTCCAATTAAATGCTCACTTTTTCTCCAGTCACTTAAACTAGATCCTGCAGTGGAACCAACAACCTGTAAATGTCACTGTTATACAAAGAAATGTGATTTCCAACATCACCTGACCTTTGTGGCCCCTATAGGGACCTCAGGGCAGAATTTAAATTATTTGAGGCTTTATGGCATGTTTTTTGTTCTTAGGTAAAGAACATATTGTTAGTGTATATTCCTTAAAAGCCTATCCTGCCTTATCTCCATCTTCCCCTAGGAGGAATTCTCAGGCCAATCTTTGGTCATTCAGATTTTGGTTATCTTGTATTGACTGATACTATCTAATGAAAACTGGTTTAAACAAGAGAGTAGTTCAGCTGTTATTTAAAAAAGCCTGTTTAGAAATAAATTACAGTATTTTTGTTTTTAGTGTAAATTATGTTGCTGTATTAAATAAATCATATTTTCTTGTCAAACTTTTAAAGGATTATCCTTCTCTACTAGTGCTTCCGAAAACTCAGTGACCAATGAATAGCTAGATATGGACCAAGCCCTTCCTATTAGTTACTATTTAAATGTTAACATAATTTACTTACACCTAGATTACGAGTTATGCGCGCTATAGGGAAATTAACGAACGCAACAAAAGTCAAGTTATTTAACCCCTATAGCGCAGCCATTACAAGTTTTCAAACAGCTGTCTTGTGCGTGTGATATGGCTGTGTTAAGCTCCATACCGCACAAAATAGAAGCGCTGTTTTGACGTGCTCGTGCATGCTTCCCCCATAGACATCAATGGAGAGAGCGGGTCAGAAAAAAGCCTAACACCTGCGATCGAGGAATGAAAAGCTCCGTAACACAGCCCCATTGATGTCTATGGGAAAAATAAAGTTATGTTTAAACCTAACACCCCAACATAAACCCTACATCTAAACACCCCTAATCTGCCGCCCCCAACATCGCTGCCACCTACATAATGTTATTAACCCCTAATCTGCCACTTCCAATATCGCCGCCACCTAAATAAAGCTATCAACCCCTAATCTGCCGTCCCCAACATCGCCCCCACTATAATAAATCTATTAACCCCTATTCTGCCACTCCCCAACATCTCCGCCACTAAATAAAGTTATTAGCCCCTAAACCTCTGGCCTCCCACATCACTGTCACTAAATAAATCTATTAACCCCTAAGCCGTCAGCACCCCACATTGCAATAACCTAAATTAATCTATATATTAACCCCTAGGCCTAACGTAACCCTAACACCCCCTAACTTTAACATAATTAAAATAGAGCTAAATTAAACTTACAATTATTAACTAAATAATTCTTATTTAAAACTAAATGCTTACCTGTGAAATAAAACCTGAGCTAGCTACAATATAACTAATAGTTATATTGTAGCTAGCTTAGGTTTTATTTTAATTTCACATGTAAGTTTGTATTTATTTTAACTAGGTAGACTAGTCAGTAAATAGTTATTAACTATTTACTAACTACCTAGTTAAAATAAATACAAACTTACCTGTGAAATAAAACGTAACCTGCCTTACACTAAAACCTAACATTACAAAAATAAAAAACCTACCATTACAAAAAATAACAAACGAAATTATCCAAAATAATAAAAATTATTCCTATTCTAATACCCTTTAAAGAAAAAAAAACACTTCAAAATAAAAAAGCCTAATCTAGAATAAACTACCAAGGACCCTTAAAAGGGCCTTTTGTGGGCCCTTAAAAGGGCCTTTTGTAGGGCATTGCCCTAAAGAAAACAGCTCTTTTCCTACAAAAGAATAACAAACACCCCCTAACAGCATACAAACCCCACCCCCCAAACCCACAAAATAAAAATAAAGTAAAACCTAATCTATCCATTGCCCTGAAAAGGGCATTTGTATGGGCATTGCCCTTAAAATGGAATATAGCTCTTTTTCCTGCCCTTAAAAGGGCATTCAGCTTTTTTATGAAATGTCCAAGCCCTAGTCTAAAATAAAAACCCACCCCAAAACGAAAAAAAAAAACATTACACAAAATAACAAACAAATTATCAAAAATAATAAACATTATTCCTATTCTAATACCCATTTAAAAAAAAACACCCCGAAATAAAAAACCTAATCTAGAATAAACTACCAATAGCACTTAAAAGGGCCTTTTGTAGGGAATTGTCCTAAGTTAAACAGCTCTTTTACGTGAAAAAAAATAAATATACAAACACCCTCTAACCCCCATCCAAACCCACAAAATAAAAAATAACTATCTAAAAAAACCTATGTTAAAGGGACAGTCAAGTATAAATTAAACTTTCATTATTCAGATAGGACTTTTAATTTTAATTGACTTTCCAATTTACTTTTAGCATCAAATTTGCTTTTTTCTCTTGGTATTCTTACTTTAAACTAAACATAGGTAGGCTCATATGCTAATTTCTAAGCCTTTGAGGGCTGCCTCTTATCACATGCTTTTTAAATCTCTTTTCAACACAAAGAGACAGAAAGTACACGTGGGCTATATAGATAACACTGTGTTCAGGCACAGAAAGTTATTTAAGATCTAGCACAATACAATGCTAACTTTAAGACAATAGATAATAAACAGTCACAGTCATGTGATCAGGGGGCTGGAAGAAGGTTCCTAGATACAAGGTAATCACAAAGGTAAAAAGTACATTAATATAACTGTGTTGATTATGCAAAACTGGGGAATGAGTAATAAAGGGATTATCTATCTTTTAAAACAATAACAATTCTATGGTTGACTGTCCCTTTAACCATTGCCCTGAAAAGGGCATTTGTATGGGCATTGCCCTTAAAAGGGCATTTAGCTCTTTTGCTTTGTCCTGAAAAGGGCATTTAGCTCTTTTACCAAATGTCCAAACTAAAAAAAAAAAAAAAACACCCAAAAAAACCCATCACTAACCCTCGAAGATCCACTTACAGTTTTTTAAGTCCCGCTTAAACGATCATCATCCAGGCGGCAAAGTCCTCATCCGGGCAGAGAGAAGTTTTCATCCAAGCGGCCTCTTATATCTTCATCCAGGCGGCGAAGTCCTCATCCCGGTGGCAAGAAGTCTTCACCCAGGCGGCCTCTTCTATCTTCATCCAGGCGGCATCTTCTATCTTCATCCTGGCGGCACGGGTCCATCCTGAAGACATCTGGCGCGGAGCATCCTCTTCATACGGTCGCCGACGTACACTGTGGTACACTGTGATAAGCGTTTCCCTGAGGAAGGGGCGTGACCCTGAAATGCGTAGTGGTAACGTATACACAAAGTCTGGCCAGGCAAGTGTTTGCAGTTTTTTTCACTCTTTATCAGAACCAAGTATATTAGTATATTTTTATTGTATTATTGTTTTTTATTTGTGTTTTAATATAGCGTACATGTATTCTGTTGAATTTACATATTATTTGTTTTGCGGGTACTGATAGGCACCGCTTGAAATCTATATTAAACTATACCGGTCAAAACTACGCCATTAGGCGTCTGTTAGGAAGGTACTTGTTAAATATCTTTTAAATGTTTTAAAACTGAGATTTGTTAATAAAGCAAGTTGATATTTTTTATATATACATTGTGTATTTTGAATTTGTATTTGCTATATGCTGTTTCTATACTTCTAAAACAATTTTTCTTTTTTAATTTATTTGTTTAGCATAAGTGATAAAAATATTGAGAATAAAAAAGATACATACATATATATATATATATATATATATATATATATATAATTGCAACAAAGTAAGCAATTACTTTTTTTAGTGTGTGGCGCTTTCCTTTTTAACCTAAAAATGTACTTATTATATGAAGTGGTAATTCCTCTTGAGATTCTTTATTGGGTTGTCATATGGGTAATTATGGCCACATGCTTATCAGGCATATTGTGCCACATAAGCCTAGAGAAATAATATAAAATGTTTGACCATACATAATAATAATATTAGTACTCATCATCATCACCATAATAATAATAATAATAAGCATTGAAGTATATATGAAATATTTATTTTGCTCTATTTCCTTGTAAATTAATTCTGAAAAGTGTGGGTTTTATGATTCACAAGAGAAGTACATGTGTTAGACTACAGAAATGTAACCCTGTTACATTCTACACAGTGTTTGTCTAATCCGTGTAGTAGTCCCTTTATATCTGTCCCTCAGCACAGGAGATAAGAGGCTTTTAAAAGGTATGTCACTGGACTGGAAATGTACTATTTGGTTCACAAAATAGAAGTTTAAATGCTATTTATTACTCTGTGATAAGCGTTTCCCTGAGAAAGGGGCGTGACCCTGAAATCTTTGTACATAGATCTTTTGCAATGACTTATATGTCCCTTTAATCTCACCACCATGAACCATATGTGCAGCAGGTCATAAAACAGTACCTATTTATGTTCATAGTAGACAAGATGTGGTATTATTGTTAAATGCTTTCTAATTTATTGTTTTGCATAAAAATAGACATTTTTTTTAAATGGTCATTCTACTGTAAAATTAAAATGCATTATTTTGTTATTTTATTTTCATGTCACAGGACCACAATTTTAATAAAGTGTTTTAAATGAGTAAAATAAATAAAAAAAATAAAAAATTCTGTGTTTTGTTAGCACAACAATGTCCCTTTAAATACTATAATTTTTGGTTTATGGGTGTCTAGATGGCATATTTTGTGTTAATCTATATTATTATTAATATCTATGTGTATTTCAATATTACTGCCAAATAATAATTCCCATCATTATTAAATGCAACTTTGGAGTATGCTGTTTGCTGTCTGTAACTTACAATGTGTAAGTTATTTAATGGTTTTGGCTGAAATCTTTTTTTTTTGGGAGCAGTGCAAGACAACATCATTTAGTAATTGTGAAAAGGATGGGTGTTATTGACCTTAGCTAACCCTGCTGTGACATATCTATAAGAAAGCAGCTATGCAGCTGAGGAATTCCTTTTGCTAACACCCAGGGGACTCCACTGCTGCTGAGTGTGAAGACTGCAATAATCTGCCTGTGTCATCAGTTCAGTACGTGAGTTGGTTTATCCTGGGAGGACGATTCCACTTGAGCAGCCTTTAGCTGGGGCTGGGGCAGGGCAGCAGCAGCAGCAGTCTGCAGCAAACCTTGCAAACAAGCAGAAGTCTATAGTAAC
Organism: Bombina bombina; assembly: GCF_027579735.1. Lineage (NCBI taxonomy): Eukaryota > Metazoa > Chordata > Amphibia > Anura > Bombinatoridae > Bombina > Bombina bombina. The sequence continues at coordinate 215,439,385 of NC_069501.1, forward strand.
TCCGTCACAGGCTCCTGCACCACCCAGTTACTCTCAGTCACCTGTCTCTGATAAAGATACAGCTCTGCATTCTAACAGCTTTTTATCCTGGTGCCTCCATGGGATTTTAGCAGCTCTGCAGTAGTTTTTTTTTTTTTTAAATAGAATTTTTGGGAGCTAGCTCTCAGGACTGGACTATCATTGACATGGCTATTAACACAGATGCTCAGTACGAGAAGGAGCAGAGTGGCTCAGGTAACGCCTTGCCTGCAGACTCCCATGAAACTGAGAAGCTTCTCACATTTGTCTCAGATGGTAAGGAGGAGAACGGCATGAAAAAGTCCTTCTCTGTGACCATGTCCAGTGAGAAGTCCATGGCAGACCTAGATCAGAATGGGCACAGTCTTCCCTATAAGTCTGTGTCTGCAGGACAGCTGGAGTCAGCCCCCCTTTCGCCATCCAGAGCCAGCCTTGCCAGGGCTTCATCTACAGCAACCACCACCGCCCAGGACCAGGGCAGACCAACCGATTATCTGGTCCTGGCCATCTTCTCCTGCTTCTGCCCTGTTTGGCCAGTCAACATAGTCGCACTGGTGTTCTCTATCATGGTGAGTAGAATCCCACATGGGAGTCACCGCTATCAAAACTGCATATAGTCATAGAAGACAGCTTGAAGCCTCACTATGCAAAATATTATACATTTCTTTAAATCATAATATTATTTTTTTTAAACATATTTAAAATGCTTAACAGTCATCAGTAAAAAGTTATAGTAGAAGATCTGTAACTGCGTTATATGTAATGATGTATTGCAGGTATTCTAGAGTCAGTGAAATCACTTTTGTGTAACAGTTATTCATCTGCACTTGGTTTGTATTATTCATTCCTTATGTAATAATAATAATAATAATAATAATAATAATAAAAATCATAACATAATAGTCATATGCGATCTGTAGTTCTGGTTTCCTATAGAGCACGTTCTGCTTACTGTAAAATCATTACATTGCTTTCTCTGATAATGGGATACAGCAAGAGCCAGGCTCCTCCCTACGGTTTCCCTCATCCAATATAGTTTTTACTACCTCAGCAGTTGAAGTTTAAGACTATGCTGGTAATCAGATTCAGAAATAGGCAGATATATTGAAAAGCAAAGATTTATGTGCCATTGTTATCTGTTGTAGTGTAGCATATTCTGCATTTACCTAAATTAACTCTTAAAGGGACACACTCTTTTTCTATCATACACCTAAAAACTATCAATTAAAAGCAATCCGAATTGGAATGTGTGTGCGCTGATTGAAGCATGGACTTAATTACAGCTTATAAGGAAAAACTGCCACTGTTCTGTTGGCATAAAAGTGTAAACCTCCATAAGCATGAAAATAAAATAAAAAATACAACTTTTTAGTAAGCTTGACGACATTACATTTAAAATGTAATATTGTAATGCTTGAATGCCCCTTTAATAAACTAGATATAATAAGTACAGTTTTTTGCTTCTTTTAAATACAATACCCTTTTAAAAAATAGTATTTTTTAGTAAAAGAGATAAATTATCACTATAGATGACCAGTTAGGAATAATGTACTAGTCAACAGAAACACATCTCATGTGACACGCTCATGCATACTGTGGAAATAATGGACATCCTTTCAGAATACTGGCAAATAAAATGCCACAAACAGCTTATATTTTCTGTGCAACTTCAATAATTAAATCATCTTGTGGGTGGTACTTTAAATAATTTAGTATTAAATGTGCGCCTTGTGAAATAGCCAAAGAGGTAACAACCGGTCCAAAGGAAATTGACTATTTAATGTGCAGCACTAAGCAGATGAGGGAAAATGCTGTGCCCCAAGCAGAAGAGATACTAATGCCCTCACAAAATACCCTTATTGATTTGCAGACAGATGTGGATCAATAAAGGACTCTACGGTTGACATCAGCTCCACAAATTTATTTGCTCTGCAGCATTTGAGATCCAGAAATTTATATTTCATTTGGTTGTAAAATAATATATATAACTTAGTTCTTGAACTCAATTCTTTTAGATTTACTAACAGGCCAGATTTTCAGTTTTACCATGAATGAGAACAGGTTAGTCAATCACAGTAACGGAGTAGCTGATTATTATATTACATTATTATTATTATTATTATTATTATTATATTGTAATATACTTCAGACATTCTGAAAATCCAGCCTGTTAGTGGACTGATTTTAGGATTTCATTTGATAAGAACAGGTTTGTTTACCACAATTACTATGCAGTTGTTTATATCATATGTGCTTTCATTAAGACATCCTGAAAATATGGTTTAATTGTGAGGCCTGAATTTAATTAAAAAATAAATAAATAGAGTAAGACATAGGTCAGTGCTATACCAAAAGAAAAGGAGTGATGAACACTTTTATTCTTTGACAATATGTGTTTGTATTTCACTAATTGTCTATCTATCTATCTATCTATCTACCTAAATATGTCTATATCTTATTCTATGCATTTTATTGTGTTCTGTGTTCATCTAAATAGCAGTCACTCTGGCTAGAACACATCATTCTCACAGCACAAACTGCTACTGCAGTCATATAACTTGGGTGGGGACATGTAAATGAGAAAACGCTCAGTGCCATCAATTGTAGTTTTCATTCATTTACATTGATGCTTTTATGATTATGTTAGCTGTTTCAGCATAGCTATTTAAGCAAATAAAAAAAGAAATAAAAATAATTATTATTAATGGGCACAGCCAGTAAAACTACTTATTCAGTGGCCGTTTCTTGGCTCCATCTAGTCCTCATCATGTGGCATTCAGATCATTTCAAACAAGCAAAATAACACAGGTACTTAAACTATATGTAGAGAATAAAGTTGTGTATGCACACAATCTAACAGAAAAAAGATCATTTAAACGAAAAAGAGAAGTAATTCAAAAACAGTAAATTTATAGTTAGGTAGTTTTGAAACAGAATTTTTTTTTTTTACAAGGTAGAGGAAATGCATATTGAAGCTGTCCATGGTGCTGAACTAAATATTACATGAAAAATCTCTTAAATTCCTAGCAAAGTTGTCTGACTATGATACCTGTCTTCTACAATCCTGGCTTGCTTCACATATTACTGCATCTTCTGAAAATTATTTTGTTTGAATAAAAGAGCTTTTTGAATTCACATTTAATATGGTCTACTTCTTGTATTGAACCATTAATGTTAATAATTAAAGGGACAGTCTACTCCAGAATTTTTATTGTTTAAAAAGATAGATTATCCCTTTATTACCCATTCCCCAGTTTTGTATAACCAACACTGTTATATTAACCCCCTTAGTGCTAACGACGGCTCTGAGCCGTCGCAGTGTTTCCCACTCTGGTGCTAACGACGGTTCAGAGGCGTCGCTAGCACTCTCCCACCTTGAGGGAGATCTGGGGGCTCTCACCCGCTCCTACCCCGGGCCTGCATAGTGACAGGCATCGCCGGGGCTTCACGTTATGCACGGTGACGTCATGTGCAATAACGTGATGATGTCACCTCGCAACTTTATTTATACTTAAACATGTTAAGTATAGGAGCCTAACCTTTCCAACAGTCTAAGTCTTGGGGATCTAAAAAAAAAGTTAAAAAAATGTTTAAAAAACAAAACAAAAAAATCTTAGCACCCAGGTGGGAAAGTGCTTAGCACTCAAAGGGTTAATACACTTTTTATCTCTGTGATTACCATGTATCTAAGCCTCTTCAGACTGCCCCCTTATTTCAGTTCTTTTGACAGACTTGCATTATAGCCAATCAGTGCTGACTCATAAAAAACTCAACAGGAGTGAGCCCATTGTTATCTATATGACACACATGAACTAACACTGTCTAGCTGTAAAAACTGTCAAAATCCACTGCGATAAGATGTGGTCTTTAAGGTCTTATAAATTAGCATATGAGCCTACCTAAGTTTAGCTTTCCACAAAGAATACCAAGAAAACAAAGCATATTTGATGATAAAGGTAAATTGGAAAATTGTTTAAAACTGCATGCCCTATCTGAATCATAAAAGTTTAATTTTGACTAGACTGTCCATTTAATTAAAATTCATTGTGCAAATAAAAAAAAAATGAAAGGTTACATTTTAACAAAAAAAGTTATCCTCTTGTTTATTACATTTCCCTTTACTATAGTGTGAGCAATCCAACGCTTTGCCAATTCTTATACACATTACTTAGTTCATAAAAAAGCTATTTATTTTTCTTTAAACCAATATAGTGCAACTTAGTATCATGTTGATTATAATAGATAGAGAAGTGGCATTGCTTTATAGAAAGAAACAGTACAAATATGCAAAAGAAGAAACACTTGCTTAAAGGGACACTAAACCCAATTTTTTTATTTCATGATTCAGATAGAGCATGCACTTTTAAGCTAGTTTCTAGTTTACTCCTACTATCAATTTTTCTTCATTCTCTTGCCATCTTTATTTAAAAAGCAGGGATTTAAAGCTTAGGAGCCAGCCCATTTTAGGTTCAGCACCCTGGATAGCGCTTGGTTATTGGTGGCTACATTTAGCAAACCAATAAGCAAGCATAACCCAGGTTCTGAACCAAAAATGGGCCGGTTCTTAAGCTTTACATTACTGCTTTTTAAATAAAGATAGCAAGAGAATGAAGAAAAAATGATAGTAGGAGTAAATTAGAAAGTTGCTTAAAATTGCATGCTCTATCTGAATCATTAAAGAAAAATATTGTGGTTAGTGTCCTTTTAAATTACTTAAATAATATATGTTTCCATTCAATGTTTAAGCATGCCTCGATTTAACCTACTTAAAGTGATGGTAAACTCCATGTAGCCAAAAGCTGTTACTATAATCTGTGTTCTAATTATAATATGATCCAATTTTCGTCTAATCATTAATGTTAATGTAAAATAAATTACAAATGCAGTTTTTACATGAAGCCCCCTCCTGTTCCCCGCAGTCGAATAAGAAATCCTTCTGAGCAGCATCCAATCAGCAAACTTGTCGTTCAACAGGCTACCTTTTAGGTCGGCGTTATACGCATGCACATTATATCGCACTTCTCCCAACACGCTCCTCCAGTTGAAAGCGTTGCAAAAGGGCACAAAATTTGCACATGCATGTTAATGTTGCTCATGCATGGGGACACACTTCACACTGTCACGCCAAAGTAAACAATGAATCGTTCATTCTAGAGCATTTCATTGTTTACTTGGATCTGTGCCAGTAAGTGTCTCATAATGTTATTTTATAATAATATACGTATAGCACTTTTGAACTACTTATTATTATTTCAATTAACTGGAATTTACACCTAAATATATGCTATGTTAAAAATAGGTTATTATGGAGTATATAAAATGTTATTTTTAAATAAGGTATAAAAAATAAATCAGATATGATTGTTACTTTATTTTATGTGTGTGTATTACTGTATATAAATTATTGGCATACGTCATCTAGAGCCTTGCACATGCGCTATTAGAGAGCCGTGTCGGGAGCGCGCAGAGACTCTGACGTGTAGAGCGGGTGGGACCGATATGCACGTCACTTTGGTGCTTGAAGTTTTGTGGGAATGAGCTAAAACGTGATATACAATCATTAGAAAATGATAAATATAAAACTAAAGTAGGTAAAACAAAATTGTTGATGCGGTTCAAGTATTAGATGTATGAAGGGTGTAATTACACAATTGTACAAGTGCGGTGTTTACCATCACCTTAATGTTTTCATGATAAAGTATTACCTTTTAATATGTACTTTTTAAAATCTATAATGTAATTATGAAATTTTTTAAATCTGTTAAAATGTTAATTGAATATGTTCCTTTACTTTACAAAAATAACTAACTGAGCAATGTTTGTTAAGGTACTTAGCAAGTTTCTATTCAACTGTGTGCAATATATGTACATTTTGTACAGATTTTCACTTACCAGTCAATGTCAAAATTAAACTGATTATACATTTTCTAAGCTTAATAGAGTTTTATATTAAATAAACTGCCAAAAAGCTCCATATTGTAAGATATAAGCAAAAAAATGTTTTTGGGCAAACAGAACTGAACATCTAGAGCCAATAAGTAATCTAGTATTCAAAAGTTGCATAGTACACTGTATTTGTTTAACTTGACAAAAAAAATATAATTAAACACTGATATATATTTTCTTTTACAAGTTTCAACCCCTTATCCTCCAAGGAGTAATCAATTGTAATCCTTAATATATTTAGATAGATAAAGAGATAGATAAATAGATAGAGATATAGTATTAGCATTGTTAGAACTGAGGTTGTGATTAATCACATTCAGATTGAATATATAAAATATAACACTTGTACAAGGTTTATCACATTTTATTTAATAGCTGGCTCTTCTGAGATTGAAAGTGTCACATTTGTTTGCAAAACAGCTTGTGCTCATTGCAAATGAATGCAGCAGATAATTCCTTGTCCCAGCTGGCTGATTTTCCTTATGTTTATGGGTAACTAGAAATATTATCCTGTTATTTATGTCAGTGTGTTTGTAAACCATGACAAAATGCCATGCCAGTATTGTGTCACTGGAGAAGTTACTCAGAATTTGAATTGACATACATTGTTCACTGATAAAATATCAAGCGACATGTTACAATATTTTTGGCCTGAATAGTCAGTTTAAAGGGACAACTAGTCATTACTTTTGTTTACACTCCCTAAAGAATCCTAAAGTCAAATTCTGTTATTTGTGTATTCTGCAAAATGCTGTAGAACCAGCTACATTTCACACCGTCATTGCTTACAGTAGTAAACACACTAATTAACGGCTAGCCCTAATTGACAGCAATCAAGGGAGGTAAGATAAACATACTCACCAGGGTATATAGGTAGTATGTTGGCACAATATATTGTTTTCTAAATTGGTAATAAAGGTTTATTTTGTATGAAAATGCAACAAAAATAAATTGTGACCTTTTTTTGAATAAGATTGCTGTCAGAAAAAGCCAAGGCATGTGATTCTTTATCATTTTACATAAATTGTGACATACAAATACAAATCTAAATGTGAAGAAGAAAAGCTGCTAATATAAGAGCTGTGAAGAAATAATCAAAATCAATATTCCTTAGTACTTTATTGTTTAAAACAAGGCAGAATAAGCAATTTGGACATATTAAAGCATGTTGTAGGGTAAAACATAAAAAAATATACAGGTGGCCCTCGGTTTACAGTGGTTCAATTTGCACCGTTTCAGAATAACAACCTTTTTTTCAGTCATGTGACTGCTATTGAAAAGCATTGAGAAGCAGTGTATTGATTAAAATAGCCAGTAGGTGAAGCTGTTCGCTTGTGTTGCAGCAAAGATATGCAAGCCTAGCAAGCTGAAATTAATCAGTTTAACCAGACCTGAGCTATCGAGCAGCTTGCAAAAGAACAAGATCTTCCTGTCTATAAATCAGTCCAGATTGGAATGCATAGAAATAGCTGTTTGCAGAAAAATGCAAGTAAAGTCTGTGTTGTGTGATTACTTTATTAGGTTTATAATGCTGTTTAGCAAATGTTTTTGTTCATTTAACTTACTTTAATTATATATTCTATGCTGTGTGATTAGTTTTTGTTTCAAAGCTTTAAAAATAATGTATTAGGTGTTACATATGCCAATTTTGAGAGGGGCCTGGAACCTAACTCCCTCACTTCCCATTGACTTACATTATAAACTGGGTTTCAATTTACAACGGTTTCGATTTACAAGCATTCCTTCTGGAACCTAACCCCGGCGTAAACTGAGGGCTACCTGAAAGAAGACCACATGCTACAGTGAGTTTTCCTGCTGCTATAAGAACTGTAATCAAAACATCAAAATCAATATTCCTCTGTATAGTGTTGTATGATGCAAGTGAGAATAATCATTTTAGGCATGTTAAGCCATGTTGTATGTTACATGAAATATGTTAAAAAGTTTACCTGAGATGTTGATGTGCTGAGGATGTCAGCCATTTCTCCACATTTAATTGAAAGCAAAAGAGCAGCTACTTCCTAGGCAAACTGCTGAAGTGAATGTTGTGACATCACAAGTCCTTTAGCAAAATGGGATCTAGATTTATTTTTGACAGTGTTTTGACACATACTTGGCCCAATCCAATATACGGCGTAGGTTTCAGCGTAAGCGCAGTTCCTAAGTGGAACCTTGAACCGCGTACCTTGAATTCCTATTCAGTGTACGGTGGAGATCGTATGAAGAGGATCCTCCACGCTCCATGGCTCTGCGATCGCCGGTCTTCACTTCCAGGCTTGCCGGTCTTCAGTTCCAGAGTCGCCGGTCTTCAGCTCCGCGGTCATCGGTCTTCAACTCCGCCCTCCGCTCCGCACCGGCTGGTTCCTGGAAGAAGAAAGAAGAGGTCGCCACTTGGAAGAAGACTTCAACGCCTGGAACAGGACCTTCTCTGCCGGTCTTCAGGACAGGTGAGGACCACTTGGGGGTTAGACTTAGGGTATTTTAAGGGGTTTTTGGGGGGTTTATTTTATTTAGATAGGGTGGGCAGAAAAAGACCTGAATGCCCTTTTAAGGGCAATGCCCAACAAATGACCTTTTCAGGGCAATGGGTAGTTTAGGGTTTTTAGTGTTAGGTTATTTTTTTAGGGGTTTTGGTGGGTAGGGGGTTTTACTGTTGGGGGGGGCTTTGTGTATATATTTGGAAAAAGAGCTGATTATCTTGGGGCAATGCCCTGCAAAAAGCCCTTTTAAAGGCTACTGGTAGTTTATTAGATTAGGGGGTGTTTTTATTTTGGGGGGCTTTTTTATTTTCATAGGGATTAGGTATAATTTTTTAAAAATTTTGTAATTTTCTTTATTATTTTCTGTAATCTTAGATTTTTTTATTTTCTGTAATTCTAGCTTAAAGGTACAGTCTACTCCAGAATTTTGATTAGACTGCCCCTTTAATTTATACTTAGCTTATTTGTATTTTTAAAGTAGTGTTAGTTTTTTTAATTTAAGAGTAACTTTAGTTTTTTGTAAATTAGGTAATTTTGGTTCATTTAGGGGGTGTTAGGTTAGGAGGGTTAGGTTAGGGGGGTTAGGTTAGGAGTTAGGTTTATTGCGTTGTGGGCTATGGCGATTTAGGGGTTAATACTTTAATAGGTTTATTGCGTTGTGGGCTATGGCAGATTAGGGGTTAATACTTGGATATGTTTATTGCATTGTGGGTTAATGGTGGATTAAGGGTTAATAGTTTTAATAGGTAGTTTGCGATGTTGGGGTTTTAGGGGTAAATTGAGTTATTACTTGCGGTGTGGGTTTGATGGCGGATATAGGGGTTAATAGACTTTATTAGTTATTGCGGTGGGGGATTGCGGTTGACAGGTAGATAGGCATTGCGCATGCATTAGGTGTTAGTTTATTTTTGCAGGCATTTTCGGGAGTTACGATGCTCCCTTACTCAGCGCAAGGCTTGCTACGACTGTCTTTTATGGCGAGGTAAAAATGGAGTAAGATTTCTCCATTTTCCCCACATAAGTCCTTGCGCTGTATATTGGATACTGATTTGCGAAGCTTTTCTATGTTAGCTTATGGGAGTAAAAATTGCGGGCGACGGGTGAAATATACGCGTGTAACTTGTATGTTACGCCGTATATGTGATACCAAAACAGCGCAAAAAACGGCGTCGCCGGATTTTGCAGGCAACGCTGCATATTGGATAGAGCCCACTGAAAGTGTAATTCCCAAAAAAAAGAATTGTACTTCCAAATGAAAAAATCGTATTGTATATTCCAAAAAAGAAGATTGTACTTCCAGAAAACAAAAATGGTACTTCCAAAAAAAAATTACAATTGTGTTTGTAATTAAAGATTTGTATTCTAGAAAAAAAAGTATTTTAAAAAAATAATGTGTGTTTGAAAATATAGATTTGTATGTCACAATTTATGTACAATGATAAAGAATCTTATTCCATACTTTTTCTGCAAGTGCTTTATATTCTAGCAGACTTTAAGGGAAAAAATTATGAAACTTGTATATTTAAAAAAGAAGATATTTTTAGATTCTGATCTTCTGATCTGCATTACTTCATTCCTCTAGCATTGTCCCTCTGGTATCAGAGGTTGCTCACAGAGCTGTTCCCAGTTGCACTGCAATGCACACTATAAATCTCTCTGGACAATTTCTCATTCCAACTGTAACCTACAGTATATTGTATCATCTTTTTCACTGCAGCTTTACACGAGACTTCTCCATGAGCAAATAGATTTATTTGTTTAAAATAATCTAATAATGGTATACATCTGTATTTTGCACAGAATAATACTTTTATTAGTGTGTGGACTGAAATAGATAGATGAAAGAATGATAGATAAATAGATATATAGGAGCCAATTTACCAAGCAGCGGATGCTGCTTAGTTTGCGCACCAGGAACAGGAGTTAAGAAGCAGATACGATCGGAATGATTGACACCCCATGCTAGTGGCCGATTGGCCGCGAATGTGCCGGGGGCAGCATTGCACAAGCATTTCACCAGAAATGCTTGTGCAATAATAAATGCCGTCAGCGTATGTTGTCGGCATTTAGCATTGTCGGGCGGGCATAATCCACTACAGCAAATCATGTCCGCCTGACATTTAATAAATCGGTCCCAAGATTAGATATATAGACAGACAGACAAGTGGCTGGTTAGACCACTGGTTACATTTTTAAATGTGCCCCAACTGCCCTCCAAAAAATTGTGTAGTGCCTTTTGGTAAATAAAACATATGAGCATTTAAAAAAAAAAAAAAAAAAAAACTGCACTAAGCAGTTTTATGGGGTTAAAAGTGGCGGGCACTGAAAATTGTCTTTACATTGCGGTCTATGGGGACTGTGCTTATATACATATATATTTATGTGTTAATATCTGTGTGTATATATTTATACACATATAAATTTACAATCTGCTGTCCATCGATGCGCGACTTACCCCCTTTGCTGCACTAGTTCTCATGTCGTGTCTCACAGCATGAGAAAGAGGCTCCCATTGGAGCCTATGGAAGCACGCTCTTGTGAGCACAAAGCGTCTGTGTAATGCGAATGCGACCTCGCTAAGCATACCTAACTTGTAATACCAGCGCACATTTGCGTGTGCTAGTATTACTAAGTGGAGTGCAACTATCGCTTTCGCGGAAGCAATATTTTGCGCTCCACTTATAATCTAGCCCTTAGTTGTCCAAGGTGGCCCAGGTATGCTTGCAGTGCCTTCAAGTGTGCTTGCCTGCTCCCTTTCTGAGATCAAAGGTCGGATTTAAAGGGACAATAAAGTCAAAATTAAACTTTCATGATTCAGATTGTCAGTATATGGCTGGGTTATAACACAATATAGTTAATAATTTTTTTTAAAATAAACCCTTAATTAATATGCATAATTAACACAATGAGATTCCAAGATATTAGCTGCTAACATTCAACAGTACAATCAGCTATATAGCCACAATTGGTTCTAATACAATTCTAATTAGGACACTAAAAGTACATATCTTCTTAATGTAAACAGTCACTTTAAATGTTTACTTATAATTAAAACCAATTTTAAGATATATATATCTATATTTTTCAAAGATAAATTACTTAGCATACAAAAGAAAAGCTTAACACTATACAGGACTATGAAACACAGTTTAAAATACAGGGTGCCCCTTTAAATCTATTAATTACAATTTGACTATGGTCTTACCAATTACCTTTGTTTAAAATATAAAAAATTGGAACAACCATACATCACCAAAATTGACCAAATCGATAATTCAGCTTCAAAACTTGTTCCACCTCATATGAAAATAAGTGTAATTGCATTTGATAAGAAAAAGTATGGCCCACTTTGCTTATAGTTTGACTGTGTCCAACGCAACAGTCAGTTCAGCAAAATCATCAGCAGCCAGTCCCTTCTCCTATCCTGCACACAGCTTATCTTGTCTTTTAATAATTGATGAAACAAATGGGTGGCCCTACGGATCTGCTTTGTGATTGGATCATTTTGGCAATGTATGTTGCTAGGGAGATGCATCTTTGTTAACAATCAATTGTCTTTTGGTTGTAATTCTTGCATTGCAACACCGGATTTTGGCCATCGGATGGCAGCATGACAAACAAACAGCAATACATTTAATCATTTCTAACATTTAAAAATGTTTCTTTAAAATGTGTAATAAATGCCATAATTTCTTTACATTAATAATTTACATGTTCAAATGTATTGTACTATGTCACATTATTCCTTCTGATTATTTTAATATGAAACATCAGTATTCTTTTTAATATCATATTACATCAAAATAGTTTATACTGCTAACTATTAGCTTAAAATTTAAAATAGTCTTCAGTATCCTGGCATTTATATAAAAACCATAGCGTATTTCATATTCAATACTGCACTGCATCCCAACATGAATATAATATATTTCATATTTCTAATAAATCTTGAATGCATGAATCGTGTCTATGCAGATCTGAAATAAAAATAATAGTGTTATTAATCATTGCTTTTTAGTTCCACAGATATCCATATTCATATTCTTCCTGTCATTTTCCATTAGCTTCCTGGAACATAGAGAAATTTTATTAATTTTGGAATAACTTAAACATTTTATATCTATCTATCTATCTATCTATCTATCTATATATATATATATATATATATATATATATATATATATATATATTCATTTCTATGCTGTATTTTGGGGTTAAGAGTATAATTTAAAACATGTGTTTTTAGTTGGTCAAATTTCCATTGCTTCAATACACAGACGGGTAATTAACAAGTCTATGCTAATCACTATGCAGCCAGAATTACACTTGTTTATCTCCATACATTCCAGGATGTGTGCTGATTTGGTTGACCATCAGCCCTTTTTTGCTACCCCCTGCAGGGCTGTGAGCTTCAAAAGCTATGTTAATCAGGAAAAAAGTGTCTCCTATCTGATTTCATATACTGAGCATATAGCCAAATATAGATTGACCATCTCTTATTGAAGTTTTTGCCTTTGCAATGGTTCAATGGTCCTATTGTAATTTAAGCTATAAAACTCTTTCTCAAAATCACTTTTACAACATTCCTTTTTAAGTGACTTTGTGACCCATCCTGTGTGATCACAGCAGTGGGGGAGGATTGAATATGGGTTTCAAGTCAATTTTAATGTTTTATGAATGAATTAATCATTTGGTGCTGATAGGCCAAATATATATATATATATATATATATTAATCTTCACATATACCTTGACAAGATAAAGCATGCAGTTTTAACAAACTTTCCAATTTACTCCCATTATTAAATTGTACTCAGTCTTTTTATATGCACTCTTTCTGAGGCACCAGCTTCTACTGAGCATTTGCACAAGTTCACAGGGTATATGTATACTAGTCTGTGGTTGGCTGATAGCTGTCACATGATACAGGAGGCTGGCAAATGAGGGGGAATAACATTTGTCAGAAACAAGCCTACTGCTTATTTGAAATTCAGAGGAAGTGATATTGCATTTTCTTTTTTATTATGCACTTGTTAATTATGCAATTCTACCATATTTAATGGTCCTTTAATTAACCTTAGTATTAGCCTGTGTCCACTTACTACATCATAGATGGACAACCCAACTAATCATAAAGTGAAAATGTCTGGACTTTTTTTTGGGTGGTACAATACAATGGCTGCAAAGGAAACTTGTACATAAAGTTTGGTTAGCAGCTGTAATTGCTTGCCATTCGCATTTGCCTTTGCAATAAACGTGCCCGGGCATAGGAACGATCACCTTCTCTACTTCAGGAGTCATAGTTAACAGCAGGTACTTTCTCAGACTAGTCACTTGCTTTTTGAGCTAAAGATCTGACCAAGAAGGTTAGCCAAAATATGTCAAATTGCACAGTTGCTATCACTGAAGAACTGGCCACAACAGTTCTGCCCTCTACGAGGAGGTGCAGGCAGCTGGGCGGCCCACTCAGACAGCGCAGGCTGCTTACAAATTGGACACCAATGACATTCAGCAGAAGAGGATGTCACCACAAATCTTTCCTTCCCACATGGGACATATGGAAGTTGGCAGACAATTTTGGGATCCACACCCAGTTGCTTGAATGAAGATTATTGCCCTGAATCATTTGCTAAAATGAAGATCCCCTACCTGATGAATCTGGGAGCTCCTCAGCATCTGATTTCCTCCTCTCTTCAAAGGCTCATTCTGCGATCTGTGCCAATTAAACAGTTCATTCATAAAGAGTATGCAGAGGATAGTGCAGAATGGAATGATCTTCCAAGAATATATGATTACCCCTTCACCACACATGCTCCAACTTCTTTGCAGTATCTACAGCAGTTTATTGAGGACATGTTCTGTTCTGAATGGCACAAATTCATGTGACTGTTTGGATTGCTCGTCATATGTCAGCTATTGTTTGGTGCTAAGACGCCTTTCTTAGAGGACAGGTACTGCTAGGATTTGTGTGGGGTAAGGTGCTTTCAAGCTTCTGGCAGACACGGATGTAACACTATCCCTTGTTATGGACTTTCAAACAGTTTTTTTTAACTTTTTAGATGGTTGCTGCGATAGCCTTTATTATGGTTTACTAGTAAAGTTTTATTTTTGTTTTATAACTTTATAGGTACTTAAAGGGACACTGAACCCAAATTTTTTCTTTCATGATTCAGATAGAGCAGTGATTTGCAACCTTTTTTTTGCCATGGCACACTTTTTTACATTAAAAAATCCTGTGGCACACCACCATCCCAAAATTTTACAAAATCACACATTGTAGCCTAATACAGGATATATATATATATATATATATATATATATATATATATATATATATATATATATATATATATAGTGAGTGCAGAATTATTAGGCAAATGAGTATTTTGACCACATCATCCTCTTTATGCATTTTGTCTTACTCCAAGCTGTATAGGCTCGAAAGCCTACTACCAATTAAGCATATTAGGTGATGTGCATCTCTGTAATGAGAAGGGGTGTGGTCTAATGACATCAACACCCTATATCAGGTGTGCATAATTATTAGGCAACTTCCTTTCCTTTGGCAAAATGAGTCAAAAGAAGGACTTGACAGGCTCAGAAAAGTCAAAAATAGTGAGATATCTTGCAGAGGGATGCAGCACTCTTAAAATTGCAAAGCTTCTGAAGCGTGATCATCGAACAATCAAGCGTTTCATTCAAAATAGTCAACAGGGTCGCAAGAAGCGTGTGGAAAAACCAAGGCGCAAAATAACTGCCCATGAACTGAGAAAAGTCAAGCGTGCAGCTGCCAAGATGCCACTTGCCACCAGTTTGGCCATATTTCAGAGCTGCAACATCACTGGAGTGCCCAAAAGCACAAGGTGTGCAATACTCAGAGACATGGCCAAGGTAAGAAAGGCTGAAAGACGACCACCACTGAACAACACTCACAAGCTGAAACGTCAAGACTGGGCCAAGAAATATCTCAAGACTGATTTTTCTAAGGTTTTATGGATTGATGAAATGAGAGTGAGTCTTGATGGGTCAGATAGATGGGCCCGTGGCTGGATTGGTAAAGGGCAGAGAGCTCCAGTCCGACTCAGACGCCAGCAAGGTGGAGGTGGAGTACTGGTTTGGGCTGGTATCATCAAAGATGAGCTTGTGGGGCCTTTCGGGTTGAGGATGGAGTCAAGCTCAACTCCCAGTCCTACTGCCAGTTTCTGGAAGACACCTTCTTCAAGCAGTGGTACAGGAAGAAGTCTGCATCCTTCAAGAAAAACATGATTTTCATGCAGGACAATGCTCCATCACACGCGTCCAAGTACTCCACAGCGTGGCTGGCAAGAAAGGGTATAAAAGAAGAAAATCTAATGACATGGCCTCCTTGTTCACCTGATCTGAACCCCATTGAGAACCTGTGGTCCATCATCAAATGTGAGATTTACAAGGAGGGAAAACAGTACACCTCTCTGAACAGTGTCTGGGAGGCTGTGGTTGCTGCTGCACGCAATGTTGATGGTGAACAGATCAAAACACTGACAGAATCCATGGATGGCAGGCTTTTGAGTGTCCTTGCAAAGAAAGGTGGCTATATTGGTCACTGATTTGTTTTTGTTTTGTTTTTGAATGTCAGAAATGTATATTTGTGAATGTTGAGATGTTATATTGGTTTCACTGGTAAAAATAAATAATTGAAATGGGTATATATTTGTTTTTTGTTAAGTTGCCTAATAATTATGCACAGTAATAGTCACCTGCACACACAGATATCCCCCTAAAATAGCTATAACTAAAAACAAACTAAAAACTACTTCCAAAACTATTCAGCTTTGATATTAATGAGTTTTTTGGGTTCATTGAAAACATGGTTGTTGTTCAATAATAAAATTAATCCTCAAAAATACAACTTGCCTAATAATTCTGCACTCCCTGTATGTATGTATACACACACACACACACACTGTACTGTGCTGTCATGCCATGCCTCTTGCAAACTATACGTGACATATTGACATTCATTCACAAACATTCATAATGATTGCCTGTGAATGAATGTCAATGTCATGGTTGTAAATGATGCCTGATGAGCCTGTCACATACCTCCCAATATTTAAAAATTTGAAAGAGGGACACCCCCGCACTGTTGTCAGTCTGCCGCGGCACACCTGAGGATCTCTCATGGCACACTGGTTGAAAAACACTGAGATAGAGCATGCAATTTTAAGCCATTTTCTAATTTATTCCTATTATCAATTTTTCTTCGTTCTCTTGCTATCTTTATTTTAAAAAGCAGACATCTAAGCTTTTTTTTTATTCAGAACTCTGGACAGCACTTTTTTATTGGTGGATGAGTTTATCCACCAATCAGCAAGAACAACCCATGTTGATCACCAAAAATGGGCCGGCATCTAAACTTACTTTCTTGCATTTCAAATAAAGATACCAAGAGAATGAAGAAAATTTGATAATAGAAGTAAATTAGAAAGTTGCTTAAAATGTAATGCTCTATCTGAATCACGAAAGAAAAAATTTGGGTACAGTGTCCCTTTAAGGTTGACAGTTTTTTCCTCTTTAGTTTTTCTGTTATATCTACACACTGTAAAAATGATTTGCAATAATAATAGCCCTAAGATACTGTCCTGCTTAGCTGAGTACTTATTTAAAGGGAAAGTCTAGTACAAAATAAAATTTCATGATTCAGATAGGCCATGTAATTTTAAACATTTTTCCAATTTACTTTTATCACCAATTCTACTTTGTCCTCTTGGTATTCTTAGTTGAAAGCTAAACCTAGGAGGTTCATATGATAATTTCTTAGACCTTGAAGGTCGCCTCTTATCTGAATGCATTTTGACAGTTTTTCACCACTAGAGGGTGTTAGTTCATGTGTGTCATATAGATAACACTGTGCTCATGCGCTGATTGGCTAAAAGGCATGGCTGTCAAAAAAACTGAAATAAGGGGGCAGTCTGCAGAGGCTTAGATACAAGGTAATCACAGAGGTAAAAAGTGTTTTAATATTTTTAATAATCTGGTGTAGGCTGTCCCTTTA
The DNA here is from genome assembly GCF_027579735.1 of Bombina bombina. Lineage (NCBI taxonomy): Eukaryota > Metazoa > Chordata > Amphibia > Anura > Bombinatoridae > Bombina > Bombina bombina. The sequence continues at coordinate 215,456,862 of NC_069501.1, forward strand.
ACAGTAATTATTGTAGACACAATATTTCTCAAACAGAGGATTTTTACTGTAGAGCAGTTTGGTTGCATTTAAAAGGACATAAAACAAGTTGGGATAGAGACAAAATATAATAATATGTACTTTAATTATTTTACCTGCAAATTTATACTGCAGTGTCTCGCCATTAATCCTTTCTTTTAAGTTTCCGAATTGTACAGCTCTAACTCCCCCCACACAATTCCTTTTATGGCTGTATCTATATCTAGCTTAGCTTTGGTAGAATGCAAGACTTTAACACTCATTATCTGCTGGCGCATGCCTAGACGCAAATAAGCTGCTGTGTACTTAGTTGAAATACAATGTCTGTGTTTGTGATGCTTAACACTGATGAGGGGGGTGGATCAGACATCTCCAGACTGCATGGTTATGTATGTAATTTTGCTTATTTTTGAAAATTATTTTAAAATACTTGCCAGCAATTTTTAAACCATTTTTATTAACGCAAACTATTTTTACTTAAGGATATGCACAAATCTCAACATGTTTTATGACACTTTAATATGAAATAAAGCTTGCAATTTGATTGTGTAGTCACTTTATGGTAGATTCTGTTGCTGTTGACATTATTTTAATCAAAATGTAAGTCTGTGAGGATTCGTATGCTGCTTTAAGCTTTTCAAATTATTAAAGGGACATAATACTCATATGCTAAATCACTTAAAACTGATGCAGTATAAATGTAAAAAGCTGACAGGAAAATATCACCTGAGCATCTCTATGTAAAAAAGGCAGATATTTTACCTCACAATCTCCTCAGCTCAGCAGAGTAAGTTCTGTGTAAAAAGTTATAATTCAGCTGCTCCCAGCTGCAGGTGAAAAAAAATAATAAAATGAAGAAATAAACAGCAGCCAATCAGCTTCAGCAGTGCTGAGGTCATAACCTCTTTTACTGTGATCTGATGAGATTTGACTTAACTCTCATGATATTTCATGGTAAACTTCCTTAAACTGAATAGGGAAATAAGATGAGTGTGCACAAAAGCTCACTCCCTTAGCTGTCCTGGGACAGACATACTGAGTTGCTGCTTAGAAGTCCTTTACAATGGGATGTGGCTACTGAGGAACTTTTGAGGTAAAATATATTTATTTTTTACATAGAGATGTTCAGGTGATATTTTCTAGTCAGCTTTTTACAGCTATGCTGCTTCACTTTCAAGTGTTTCAACATTTGGGTATAATGGCCCTTTAAGAATATAACCAGAATTTAAACTTTGCAATCTGTTTTATTGAAAATTACATGCTGTATTGCACACTAAGCAACATAACAATAAATAACAATGATTGATTTAGATGTAGCATGTTTAGGATCTCATGATGTAACTGATATGGAACAATGACATCTGTCATTTAAAGGTTATTTTATTTTAAGACTTGATACAATTCTGATTTTATGCATTAGGAACAACTTCCTGTTTCTAATGTATCACTAACAACTCTGTACAGTGCATACATTACCATCTCTTGTTTAAAGTGTACTTTTAAATGTTAAAATCCACCTTTTTAAAAAAACTGTAAGACATGGAACAGTTTGAGAATTGGAAGTGCACACTGCATACTTCACAAGCCAAATTCTTCTACTTAGCTGGCTCTAACTGGCCCCAGCAAGGGGTCAGTTATAGAATTCAAACAATAATAGTTTTGCTAACTTTATGACATTGGATAGCCAAGTCCGGATAGGTTCTTCCAAGTAAGGCAAGTGATGAGGAGATTTTGGCTATTGAAAAAACAAACAAATGCAGCAAACAAGGTGTTAAAGGGACATTCCAGTCAAAATTTAAATGCACATAGATGAATTACATCTTTGAAAAGAAACATATTTGCAGTATACATGTATTGGCAAAAATGGTTCTAGTTAAAGGTATCACTGTTTTAGTGTTAGCATTTTTCTGTGCATGTGAAGCATAGCTAGATTTTCTCAGAGCACCAGCATTTTAAATACTACAGCAGCTCAGAGCACCAGTAGGGTTGTATAATGTCAGCAATTAACAAATTGAGTCATTGCCAGATGGTACAATCACCATAGGCTCTCTGACCAAGTGCTGTGTTTTGCTGGTGCACGGTGCATATTTAAAGGACAAGTCAACACTCCATGATATCAGCATGCTGTAAATGTTTGCACAAAGTTAAAATAATAATTTAGAGCTGTACCTGGTTAAAATGTGCCTCATAATCGTTGAAAACAATTGTTTTGAAAATCTTTTTGCTTTACCATCCTCCCAGGTCATGTGGGTGATGTTGCATAATGAAAACTGCATGTACGCATATGCAGTTTTCCTCCACTACGCATGTCCGACCGGAAATGGTGACGTTGCATGTGACATCACTGGCAAAACAGGATTGTGCTTCTTTCGTGGAGCAGTGCACATAAAAGACTGTGCACTGCTCACATAGGCAGAAAAGCACCTGCCTGCAGGCAAATAGTAATAAAAGCTTATAATGGAGAAACGTATGCAACTGACATGAAAGGGAACAGCCCCAGCTTTATTGCTGATACAGCCAAGCTGCTCCCTTTCATGCTATGCCAGATGGTTTGCTCGAATTCATCAATGCACGGAAGTCACTGAAGCCATGTTGGATGTGTGTTCATGCGTACATTGAAAATAGCATGCAAATTAACGCACTATTGATTGGCTGGAAACCGTTGTCAATAACTGTGAGGGAAATACTCCTCTGGCCTGGGGTGGAGGGACAGCAGTGGCAAAATGGAAGAAGCTGCAGTTTTAAGTTAAGTTTTCTTCCTCTTCACCACATTAAAGGGACATGAAACCTACTTTTTTTTTTTTTTGCTTTCATGATTCAGATAGAGAATACAATTTTAAACAACTTTCCAATTTACTTCTAGTATGTTATTTGCTTCATTCTATTGGTATTATTTGTTGAAGAAACTGCTAAGCACATTGGCGAGACAATAACATGAGGCATGTATTTTCAGCCACCAATCACAAGCTCCTGAGCCTACCTAGGTATGCGTTTCAACAAAGCATAGCAAAGGAACAAAGCAAATTAGATAATAAAATCACAAGTTCTGAATTATGAAAGAAAATAATTGGGTTCCATGTCCCTTTAAACTCAGGCTGGTAAAATGCTTGGTGAAGGCAATGGCAAAGACGGACTCTAAAGGGTTCCCGACTAGAAAACTTTCAAACAAACGAATAGGTAAACTGAAACAAGAGGTCTTTGTTGGACCCCAAATCCGATATATCCTAAAAGATAGAGTGTTTATGGAAAATCTGACTGGGGAAGAATGAGAAGGTTGGATGAAATTTGATTTCTGTGATATTGTCAATAAACTTCTGTGTGCATACAGGAAAATGGGATGTTGCATATAACTTAAGCTACACTTTCTACACTCCCATTTAAATGTCTTCCCTATTAACCTTGGTGATGAACAAGGTAAACATTTCCACCAAGATATCAGGTCAATGGAACAGTACTACCAAGGTTTCTGGAATGATGGAACACTACTGTTTGATATTGTATCATAATGCCCCTGATGCAGTGTACCACAGACATGGACAGTCATCACATTTTTGAATAATATTTACTTGCATAGCTTAAATCCAATATTGTTGTATGTGTCATATTAAGAACACTTTTTGTTGTACTAAAGAGGTTTGTATTTCAAAAATGGTGGGTGGTAGCACAAATATGATTGAAAATCCATGACCAGTATTAAAAACTGGTCTAGAAAATTCTCTTTGTATTTCTGATGATTAAAAAAAGTTTTTTTAGTAGACCTGTGTAATTGTTAGTATTCAGACAACTCCCTTGGAAAAGCTTGGAGAGGGATTTAAGAATCAAAACGTTCTATAGGAAAAAGAGAAGCAAGACAGAAAATGTTAGCTCCTACTTTCGAGAAATAATAAGTATAAAAGACCTCTCACCACATAATATGATATTAAGTAACATGAGTGTAGGTTACAGACTCTATTAGAATCTTACAGTAACTTCAGGCAGCTCCCTGAGAAGAGATGGACCTGTACTATAATGAGTGAGGGGAAGTCATAAGATTTTAAATCCTCCTAATCCAGCAAGAAATGCACAAAGTAGAATATGTAGGAAGAGTAATGTAAAACATGTACAAGTCAAATATGAACATGTGTTTATCATGCAAGACAGTGCCTGATTGCTGAAATATGATTTGCACGTAAAATACATTAGTTTATTGCCTTTAGTATCCTGGTACCACTAGGAACAGGCTCCTTAGGTGCCCAATTTCCCTTTTCTTACCATGTCTGTTTAGTGAGGTTGCTATAGAATATTAGACAAGAGAGAATGGATTGCAATGCTGTATCCTGAGACTAAACATGCAGACGTCCTTGTGATTGGAGATTCAGTAGATAACTGAATAATTTGTCTTATTGATGAAAATGCTTTTTATTTCTCAGTATAAATGTGAGGTCATCTTGTAATGTGAGCGTGCAAACCATTCTCTGTGACTAAAGAGAATTATATTCTCGAGAGCAAATGTGTATTTTTGTATGATTTCTTTTTAAACACTTGAGAATTTTAAAATAGTAGATGTACTAAAGTAAGAATAAAAAGGAAAAACAGTATGGGACAAGAGTTTATTCCCCAAAACATTATTTAGCAGGACTGCAGGGAGTGCACTTAAAGGGACATGAAACCCCAAATTTTTCTTTCATGATTCAGATAGAGAATAAAATTTTAAACAACATAACAATTTACTTCTATGATGTAATTTGCTTCATTCTTTAGATATCCTTTGTTAAAGAAATAGCAATGCACATAGGTGAGCCAATCACACAAGGTATTTATGTGCAGCCTCCAATCAGCAGCTACTGAGCCTGTTTAGATATGTTTTTCAACAAAGGAAATCAAAAGAATGAAGCAAAGTCTCTATCTGAATCGTGAAATAAAACATTTGGGTTTCATGTCTCTTTAAATAGAAAATTGTATGGGGGCCATTCAAAATGCAACATGTAAATAAGGTCCATTTAGGAATTCTACTTTATCTATCTTTTGAGAAAGCATAAAATAGACTGAACTCATTACAAAAATCTTAATTTAGAATACTACATAGATACTTTCGTATACTACTTAGATATCCTATTCAGGGCACTTGGAAGAGTTCCAGCATAGGAACCTTGCATGTCTACTTTATTTCTTCACACAGCAAAAACCAAACAGGCTAAAAAATCACGCTATTTTATTAAATTAAAAGGCTACAACTTACGTGGGCCAAGCATGATGCACAGTCCACACATAGGACGCGTTTCGGGTTAGCCCTGTATTCACAACTGAATGGGAAACTGCACATACTGACTATTTATATAAATATACTCCTCATTTAAAATGAACAAGTTACACCTAAGCTTTCAAGGAACAATACTACAGAAATGAGTCAATAGTTAAAGTTTTCTCCTATACATACTATTAGCTGAGTGATATGCGAATCAATGAACAAACAAATAAATATATATATATGCTGCTTATTGGGTGATGCATTTACTTTGGAAAAATAGTTATTCAAACTGCTGACTATAGACTATAGCAATAGCTATTTTCACGATAAACTGAAGGATTATATATATATTTTTTTCCCTTTTTTTTTTTTCCCCAAAATAGTTGGATATTCTCTCTGCAATGGCTATTGAATACCTTGAATTCTCCCCATGCAGTAATAAGAAAACTTTTAATAAAGTAAAGACCAACTCCTGCAGCAACTCTGGGTATTGAGTAGGGTAACACAAGCTAGTGTAGATGCTATTCTTTTTCCTCTTTTTTTTTTTTTTCCCCCTTCTCTTCTTTATTTTTTTTTTTTAGGGGCCCATTATTGCCACAGCTCTGGCATGTCTCAGTCCTGAGCAGATATACAGATAAACAAGCAGGCTAGTAAGCAAATATACAGAGCAAATCAACCGATATACAAGACAGTTAATAAGACAGGTAGAAATCCATATAGAAGTTGCAGTACATCAAGCAGCAGTTCCTACCTTCTCCCGGTGTTTCACACTTTTTATTTGGGGGATGAAGACCTCAACAGAGGCAAGCCTGCGGCTACAGGGCGTCCACCTCCAACCTCTAAGACACCCCACAGTCACAGCGATGGTCGGTAGCTCTCTTTTCCAAAAAGTAGCTCCTAGACCCTCCTTGTGTTGCTGCTCTTACAGCCTGCACGGTATCCCGTGCCTTAGCGCTCACCCTTCCCGTTTCCCCCGATCGGGAGATGCCGATCTAGCTGGCTCCTTGCTACGCAAGAACTCTCCTTCGGCTCTGGAAACTCAGTAGGGCTCCTTGAATCTCAGTCTCCGTGGCAGACGCAGTCACCTCTGTTCCGCTGTTGCTATCTCCCCTCATCCTGAGTTTGTGCTTCTCACGCTGCGTGTTGACGTAGCAGCATACATGCCCCACCTCTCACACCTTCCAACGAAGGATTATATATATACCAGATTTCTTAAAGGGACATGAAACCAAAATGTTTCTTTCATGATTCAGATAGAGAATAACATTTTAAACAACTTTTGAATTTACTTCTATTATTTAATTTGCTTCCTTCTCTTGTTATTCGTTGCTGAAAGGTTTATCTAAGCAAGCTCAGGAGCAGCAGAGAGCCTAGGTTCTAGCTGTTGATTGGTGGCTGCATATATATATCGATTGTGATTGGCTCACCCATGCAGTCAGTTAGAAACCATTAGTGCATTGTTGCTCCTTCAACAAATGATACCAAGAGAATGAAACAGATTAGATAATAGAAGTGAATTAGAAAGTTGTTTAAAATTGTATTCTCTATCTGAATCATGAAAGAAAAAAATTTGGGTTTAATTTCCCTTTAACCCCTTAATGACCACAGCCCTTTTCCATTTTCTGTCCGTTTGGGACCAAGGCTATTTTTACATTTTTGCGGTGTTTGTGTTTAGCTGTAATTTTCCTCTTACTCATTTACTGTACCCACACATATTATATACTGTTTTTCTTGCCATTAAATGGACTTTTTAAGGATACCATTATTTTCATCATATCTTATAATCAGTGTTAATTTTGACGACAAATTTCAATTTAGTCTTAGTTTTAGTCTTTTGACTAAAATGCCATTTTAGTTTTAGTCGTATTTTAGTCATCTGAATTGTTTTAGTTTTAGTCTAGTTTTAGTCGACTGAATCTCCAGTAGATTTTAGTCGACTAAATCTCCAGTATCTACTGGAGATTTAGTCGACTAAAATCTACTGGAGATTTAGTCTACTGGAGATTTAGTCAACTAAAATCTAAGGGGTTTAGTTAAAGTGTAATGCATTATTTAAGCATTTCTCTATAATTTGCAAACTGATTATATACTCCAGAAGTAAACACCTGTTATCATTTATGGTATTAAGGTTTAAACCCTCAATACAGACACATATTTAGCCGTTGTGATATATCTTTATTAAACTTAAAATTAAATAAAACCAAGTTTCATAAACAAACAGAAGTGCAACTTTAAAATATAAAAAAACAAAACTGTAAACTGTATTGGCTGTATTGCACATATTACCCAATATAAAATTTTTAACAGTTCTCTGTTAATAATTAAAACAAGTATCAAGTAACTCAACACAACAAAAAGTTTCTGCAGATAGCACAGGCACAGCATAACTTAAATCCATACTCATGGGTTATGCTTATTTCTATAGGAAGAATCAATTGATTGTTCACAGATTCGAAACATTTTCGGCAACTTCCAAACAAATTATATAGTCCTGGAGTAAAGGTTTATTAACCTGATTTTATTTATGGTATTAAGATTTGAACATGCAATACAGATTTAACAGATTTAACTGTTGTGGTATATAACATGTCTTTATCTTAAAATTTAATAAAATTAAGTTTAGTAAATTTTACAAAAGAGCAGTAATTGGATAGGGATTGATTAACACCTTGCATAAAATGTTTTTGTCAGCAAATTTTGATTTAGTTTTAGTCATAGTCTTTTGACTAAAATGTCATTTTGATTTAGTTTTAGTCATAGTCTTTTGACTAAAATGTCATTTTGATTTAGTTTTAGTCATAGTCTTTTGACTAAAATGTCATTTTAGTTTTAGTCGTATTTTAGTCATTAGAATTTCTTTAGTTTTATAGTCATTTTAGTCTAGTTTTAGTCGACGAAATTAACACTGCTTATAATATACTATTAAAACATTTATAAAATATGAGGAAAAAATGGAAAAAACACACTTTTTCTAACTTTGACCCCCAAAATCTGTTACACAACTACAACCACCAAAAAACACCCATGCTAAATAGTTTCTAAATTTTGTCCTGAGTTTAGAAATACCCAATGTTTACATGTTCTTTTGGTTTTTTTTGCAAGTTATAGGGCAATAAATACACTGAGTGCAGAATTATTAGGCAAGTTGTATTTTTGAGGATTAATTTTATTATTGAACAACAACCATGTTCTCAATGAACCCAAAAAACTCATTAATATCAAAGCTGAATATTTTTGGAAGTAGTTTTTAGTTTGTTTTTAGTTTTAGCTATTTTAGGAGGATATCTGTGTGTGCAGGTGACTATTACTGTGCATAATTATTAGGCAACTTAACAAAAAACAAATATATACCCATTTCAATTATTTATTTTTACCAGTGAAACCAATATAACATCTCAACATTCACAAATATACATTTCTGACATTCAAAAACAAAACAAAAACAAATCAGTGACCAATATAGCCACCTTTCTTTGCAAGGACACTCAAAAGCCTGCCATCCATGGATTCTGTCAGTGTTTTGATCTGTTCACCATCAACATTGCGTGCAGCAGCAACCACAGCCTCCCAGACACTGTTCAGAGAGGTGTACTGTTTTCCCTCCTTGTAAATCTCACATTTGATGATGGACCACAGGTTCTCAATGGGGTTCAGATCAGGTGAACAAGGAGGCCATGTCATTAGATTTTCTTCTTTTATACCCTTTCTTGCCAGCCACGCTGTGGAGTACTTGGACGCGTGTGATGGAGCATTGTCCTGCATGAAAATCATGTTTTTCTTGAAGGATGCAGACTTCTTCCTGTACCACTGCTTGAAGAAGGTGTCTTCCAGAAACTGGCAGTAGGACTGGGAGTTGAGCTTGACTCCATCCTCAACCCGAAAAGGCCCCACAAGCTCATCTTTGATGATACCAGCCCAAACCAGTACTCCACCTCCACCTTGCTGGCGTCTGAGTCGGACTGGAGCTCTGTGCCCTTTACCAATCCAGCCACGGGCCCATCCATCTGGCCCATCAAGACTCACTCTCATTTCATCAGTCCATAAAACCTTAGAAAAATCAGTCTTGAGATATTTCTTGGCCCAGTCTTGACGTTTCAGCTTGTGTGTCTTGTTCAGTGGTGGTCGTCTTTCAGCCTTTCTTACCTTGGCCATGTCTCTGAGTATTGCACACCTTGTGCTTTTGGGCACTCCAGTGATGTTGCAGCTCTGAAATATGGCCAAACTGGTGGCAAGTGGCATCTTGGCAGCTGCACGCTTGACTTTTCTCAGTTCATGGGCAGTTATTTTGCGCCTTGGTTTTTCCACACGCTTCTTGCGACCCTGTTGACTATTTTGAATGAAACGCTTGATTGTTCGATGATCACGCTTCAGAAGCTTTGCAATTTTAAGAGTGCTGCATCCCTCTGCAAGATATCTCACTATTTTTTACTTTTCTGAGCCTGTCAAGTCCTTCTTTTGACCCATTTTGCCAAAGGAAAGGAAGTTGCCTAATAATTATGCACACCTGATATAGGGTGTTGATGTCATTAGACCACACCCCTTCTCATTACAGAGATGCACATCACCTAATATGCTTAATTGGTAGTAGGCTTTCGAGCCTATACAGCTTGGAGTAAGACAACATGCATAAAGAGGATGATGTGGTCAAAATACTAATTTGCCTAATAATTCTGCACTCCCTGTACAAGTAGCACTTTGCTATTTCCAAACCCCTTTTTTTCAAAATTAGCGCTAGTTACATTGGAACACTGATATCTTTCAGGAATCCCTGAATATCCCTTGACATGTATATATATATATTTTAGAAGACATCCCAAAGTATTGATCTAGGCCCATTTTGGTATATTTCATGGCACCATTTCACCGTCAAATGCGATCAAATAAAAAAAATCGTTCACTTTTTCACAATTTTTTTCACAAACTTTAGGTTTCTCACTGAAATTATTTACAAACAACTTGTGCAATTATGGCATAAATGGTTGTAAATGCTTCTCTGGGATCCTCTTTGTTCAGAAATAGTAGACATATATGGCTTTGGCGTTGCTTTTTTGTAATTATAAGGCCGCTAAATGCCACTCCGCACAACACATGTATTATGTCCAACAGTGAAGGGGTTAATTAGGGAGCATGTAGGGAGCTTCTATGATTAATTTTAGCTTTAGTGTAGTGTAGTAGACAACCCCAAGTATTGATCTAGGCCCATCTTAGTATATTTCATGCCACCATTTCACCGCCAAATGCGATCAAATTAAAAAAAACCTTAAATTTTTCACAATTTTAGGTTTCTCACTGAAATTATTTACAAACAGCTTGTGCAATTATGGCACAAATGGTTGTAAATACTTCTCTGGGATCCCCTTTGTTCAGAAATAGCAGACATATATGGCTTTGGTGTTGCTTTTTGGTAATTATAAGTCTACTAAATGCCGCTGCGCACCACACGTGTATTATGCCCAGCAGTGAAGGGGTTAATTAGGGAGCTTGTAAGGTTAATTTTAGCTTTAGTGTAGTGTAGTAGACAACCCACAGTATTGATCTAGGCCCATTTTGGTATATTTCATGCTACCATTTTTCCGTCAAATGCGATCAAATAAAAAAAATTGTTCCCTTTTTCACTAACTTTTTCACAAACTTTAGGTTTCTCACTGAAATTATTTACAAACAGCTTGTGCTATCATAGCACAAATGGTTGTAAATGCTTCTCTGGGATCCCCTTTGTTCAGAAATAGCAGACATATATGGCTTTGACTTTGCTTTTTGGTAATTAGAAGGCCGCTAAATGCTGCTGCGCATCACACGTATATTATGGCTAGCAGTGAAGGGGTTAATTAGGTAGCTTGTCTGGAGCTTGCAGGGTTAATTTTAGCTTTAGTGTAGAGACCGGCCTCCCACCTGACACATCACCCCCCCCCTCCCAAACAGCTCTCTTCCATCCCCCACCCCACAATTGTCCCCGCCATCTTAAGTACTGGCAGAAAGTCTGCCAGTACTAAAATAAAAGTTTTTTGTTTTTTTTTATTATTATTTTTTTAGCATATTTACATATGCTGCTGTGTAGGATCCCCCCTTAGCCCCCAACCTCCCTGATCCCCCCCAAACAGCTCTCTAACCCCCCCCCTCTGCCTTATTGTGCGCCATATTGGGTACTGGCAGCTGTCTGCCAGTACCCAGTTTGAAATCAAATACGTTTTTGTTTATTTTTTATTTAAAAAAAAACAAACTATTTTCTGTAGTGTAGCTGCCCCCCCACAACCCCCAACCCTCTCCCAGATTGCTAATTTTATTTATTTTGACCCTCTCTCCCACTGAGTCTCTCCCACTGAGTCCTTATACTTGTTCCAAAGTGTAGGGTTCCCACCCGCACACGCGCGCAACCGCTCCCGTGCACACGCGCGCATTCTGGCACACACCCACACGCGATCCCGCCCCCCTCCTCCACTGATCGCCGCCCACCCACCTCCCTGGATCAGTTCCCATCCACCAACGAACACGGCGATCAATGGCCGATGCAGAGAGGGCCATAGAGTGGCTCTCTCTACATCGGACTGCTCAAAACTGTTATTGCAGGATGCCTCAATATCGAGGCATCACTGCAATAACATGAAAGCGTCTGGAAGCGATCAGGATCGCTTCAAGGGCTTTCAAAGACCAACGACGTACGGGGTACGTCCTTGGTCGTTAACTGCATTTTTTTGCAGGACCTACCCCATTCGTCGTTGGTCGTTAAGGGGTTAAGAGTACAAGATAGTTCATTATACCTATATACACATATGTGCTTAAAGGTTTAGAGAGGAGGACTTGTAAAGATAAGGGAATATCAGAAACATTGGGAGAGTATTCAGTCTAGTGAACAAGCACACTAACAGTGATACATGATATATGATGACAATTTATACAGCCTAGTGAGAAAACACATTTACAGTGCTACATAGTATATGGCGACAATTTATACAGATAAATCACATAAATCACTACATATGTCAGTCAAGCATTGAAGTCAAACACACCTTATTCATATAGCTGTGTATACATATTTACATATACAGTATATATAAATAAGTCTAAACAGACCTGTACACCTTTAAATGAAAATATACAATAGAAAGCATATATAAAAAAGAGTATTATTAGCTTGAGTAAGACCGAAGTCTCAATATTACAATTTCTTTCATGTAATTGGCAAGAGTCCATGAGCTAGTGACGTATGGGATATACAATCCTACCAGGAGGCGCAAAGTTTCTCAAACCTCAAAATGCCTATAAATACACCCCCCACCACACCCACAATTCAGTTTTACAAACTTTGCCTCCTATGGAGGTGGTGAAGTAAGTGTGTGCTAAGATTTCTATGTTGATATGCTCTTCGCAGCATGCTGAAGCCCGGTTCCTCTCAGAGTACAGTGAATGTCAGAGGGATGTGAAGGGAGTATCACCTATTGAATACAATGGTCTTCCTAACGGGTATCTATTTCATAGGTTCTCTGTTATCGGTCGTAGAGATTCATCTCCTACCTCCATTTTCAGATCGACAATATACTCTTATATACCATTACCTCTACTGATTCTCGTTTCAGTACTGGTTTGGCTATCTGCTATATGTGGATGGGTGTCTTTTGGTAAGTATGTTTCATTTACTTAAGACACTCTCAGCTATGGTTTGGCACTTTATATATAAAGTTCTAAATATATGTTTGTACTTTGCCATGATTCAGGTTTATCAGTATATTTCCTTTTTGCAGACTGTCAGTTTCATATCTGGGAAATGCTTTAAAAAATTTTTTTTCTTACCTGAGGTTTTCAAATGGACTCTTTCTAATTGCGGGCTGTATTAGGCTCACGAGAGCGCAAAATGCTATAATTTATTGCATCATTCTTGGCGTGAGACTTCTTTGGCGTGAACAATTATGTTTGTTGGCGCAAATTCGTCATTTCCGGCGTCTTAGTTGGCACTGAATCTTTTCACGAGGTTGTGTCATCTATGATGCTCGAGTTTCGTTCCGGACGTTTTTGGCGCCAAAAAATGTTTTTCAGTTTGTTGCATCATACTTGGCGCCAAACATTTTTTCTTTATTTAAGACCTCATTCCTTTTGCCTCTGGAATTTTTTCTATGTCAGAGGCTTATTATGTTTGCATTTTTTCCCATTCCTGAAATTGTCATATAAGGAAATTGATAATTTTGCTTTATATGTTGTTTTTACTTTTACATACTGCAAGATGTCTCAATCTCATCCTGTCTCAGAATCTACTACTGGAATCCTGCTGCCTGATATCGGTTCTACCAAAGCTAAGTGCATTTGTTGTAAACTTGTGGTAACTGTTCCTCCAGCTGTGGTTTGTAATAGTTGTCATGATAAACTTTTACATGCAGAGAATGTTTCCATCAGTAGTAGTTCATTACATGTTGCTGGTCCTTCAACATCTAATGCTCAGGATATTTCTGTAAATTTAAGAGAATTTATTTCTGATTCCATTCAGAAGGCTTTGTCTGCCATTCCGCCTTCTAATAAACGTAAAAGGTCTTTTAAAACTTCTCATAGAGTTGATGAATTTTCTAATGACCGACAACATACTGATTTATCAATCTCTGATGAGGATCTGTCTGATTCAGAGGATCCTGCCTCAGATATTGACACTGACAAATCCTCTTATTTATTTAAAATGGAGTATATTCGTTCTTTATTAAAAGAAGTGTTGATTGCATTAGATATGGAGGAGACTAGACCTCTTGATACTAAAACTAGTAAACATTTAAATTCGGTTTATAAACCTCATGTAGTTATTCCAGAGGTTTTTCCAGTTCCTGATGCTGATTCAGATATGATTTCTAAGGAATGGAATAGACTGGGTACTTCTTTTACTCCTTCTTCAAGGTTTAAAAAATGGTATCCTTTGCCTACTGATAGATTGGAGTTTTGGGAAAAGATCCCCAAAGTTGATGGGGCCATCTCTACTCTTGCTAAACGTACAACTATTCCTACAGAAAATAGTACTTCTTTTAAGGATCCTTTAGATAGAAAGCTTGAATCTTATCTAAGGAAAGCTTATTCATGTTTAGGCCATCTTCTTAGGCCTGCTATTTCTTTGGCTGATGTTGCAGCTGCTTCAACTTTTTGGTTGGAAACTTTAGCGCAACAAGTATCAGATCATAATGTGTATAGCATTGTTAAATTAATTCAACATGCTAATAATTTCATTTGTGATGCCATTTTTGATATCATCAGAATTGATGTTAGATATATGTCTTTAGCTATTTTAGCTAGAAGAGCTTTATGGCTTAAATCTTGGAATGCTGATATGACTTCTAAACCGACATTGCTATCTCTTTCTTTCTAAGGTAATAAATTATTTGGTTCCCTAAGGAATCTGTCTCCAATTGGAAGCCTTCCTCAATCTGGAATAAATCCAAGCCATTTAAGAGATCTAAACGAAGGTGCGGCCCTCATTCCAGCTCAGCTGGTAGGGGGCAGATTAAAAATTTTCAAAGATGTTTGGATAAATTCATGCCAAAATCATTGGATTCAGAACATTGTCTATCAGGGGTACAGAATAGGTTTCAGAGTAAGACCGCCTGTGAGAAGTTTCTTTCTCTCACACATTCCAGTGAACCCAGAGAAAGCGCAGACTTTCCTGAAGTGTGTTTCAGACCTGGAGTTATCTGGGGTAATCGTGCCAGTTCCTTTTCAGGAACAGGGTCTGGGGTTTTATTCAAATCTGTTCATTGTCCCAAAGAAAGAAAATTCATTCAGACCAGTTCTGGATCTAAAAGTCTTGAATCGTTATGTAAGAGTACCAACATTCAAAATGGTGACTATAAGGACTATTCTGCATTTTGTTCAGCAAGGGAATTATATGTCCACAATAGACTTACAGGATGCATATCTTCATATTCCGATTCATCCAGATCACTATCAGTTCCTGAGATTCTCTTTTCTAGACAAGCATTACCAATTTGTTGCTCTTCCTTTTGACCTAGCGACAGCTCCAAGGATCTTTTCAAAGGTTCTCGGTGCCCTACTCTCTGTAATTAGAGAGCGGGGTATTGCAGTGTTTCCTTATTTGGACAATATCTTGGTACTTGCTCAATCTTTACGTTTTGCAGAATCTCACACGAATCAACTAGTGTTGTTTCTTCAAAGACATGGTTGGAGGATCAATTTACCAAAAAGTTCTTTGAATCCTCAGACAAGGGTAAGCTTTTTAGGTTTCCAAATAGATTCAGTATCCATGACTTTGTCTCTAACAGACAAGAGACGTCTGAAATTGGTTGCAGCCTGTCGGAACCTTCAGTCTCAATCATTCCCTTCAGTAGCTATGTGCATGGAGGTTTTAGGTCTCATGACTGCAGCATCGGACGTGATCCCCTTTGCTCGTTTTCACGAGACCTCTTCAGCTTTGTATGCTGAACCAATGGTGCAGGGATTATACAAGGATATCACAATTAATATCCTTAGATCCCAATGTTCGACTATCTCTGACTTGGTGGTTAGATCACCATCGTATAGTTCAAGGGGCCTCTTTTGTTCGTCCAACCTGGACTGTGATCACAACAGATGCGAGTCTTTCAGGTTGGGGAGCTGTCTGGGGATCTCTGACAGCACAAGGGGTTTGGAAATCTCAAGAGGCGAGATTACCAATCAATATGTTGGAACTCCGCGCGATTCTCAGAGCTCTTCAGTTTTGGCCTCTATTGAAGAGAGAGCCGTTTATTTGTTTTCAGACAGACAATGTCACAACTGTGGCATATGTCAATCATCAAGGTGGGACTCACAGTCCTCAAGCTATGAAAGAAGTATCCCGGATACTTGTTTGGGTAGAATCCAGCTCCTGTCTAATTTCTGCGGTCCATATCCCAGGTATAGACAATTGGGAAGCGGATTATCTCAGTCGTCAAGCTTTACATCCGGGAGAGTGGTCTCTAAACCCAGATGTGTTTTTTCAAATTGTTCAGATGTGGGGGCTTCCAGAAATAGATCTGATGGCATCTCATCTAAACAAGAAACTTCCCAGGTACCTGTCCAGGTCCAGGGATCCTAAGGCGGAAGCAGTGGATGCATTGACACTTCCTTGGAGTTATGAGCCTGCCTATAATTTTCCGCATCTAGTTCTTCTTCCAAGAGTGATTTCCAAGATCATCATGGAGCAATCATTTGTACTGCTGGTGGCTCCAGCATGGGCTCACAGGTTTTGGTATGTGGATCTTGTTTGGATGTCCAGTTGCCAACCATGGCAACTTCCTTTAAGGCCAGACCTTATATCTCAAGGTCCGTTTTTCCATCAGAATCTCAAATCATTAAATTTGAAGGTATGGAGGTTGAACGCTTAGTGCTTAGTCATAGAGGTTTCTCTGACTCAGTGATTAATACTATGTTGCAGGCTCGTAAATCTGTTTCTAGAAAGATTTATTATCGAGTTTGGAAGACTTACATTTCATGGTGTTCTTCTCATAAATTCCCTTGGCATTCTTTTAGAATTCCAAGAATTTTACAGTTTCTTCAGGATGGTTTGGATAAGGGTTTGTCTGCGAGTTCCTTGAAAGGACAAATCTCTGCTCTTTCTGTTTTATTCCACAGAAAAATTGCTAAACTCCCTGATATTCATAGTTTTGTACAGGCTTTGGTTCGTATCAAGCCTGTCATTAAATCAGTCTCTCCTCCTTGGAGTCTTAATTTGGTTTTGAAGGCTTTACAGGCTCCTCCGTTTGAACCTAATCATTCTTTGGACATTAAATTGCTTTCTTGGAAAGTGTTGTTTCTTTTGGCCATCTCTTCTGCTAGAAGAGTTTCTGAATTATCGGCTCTTTCTTGTGAGTCTCCTTTTCTGACTTTTCACCAGGATAAGGCAGTTTTGCAGACTTCTTTTAAATTCTTACCTAAAGTTGTGAATTCCAACAACATTAGTAGGGAAATTGTTGTCCCTTCTTTGTGTCCCCATCCTAAGAATTCTTTGGAAAGATCTTTACATTCTTTGGATGTGATGAGAGCTTTGAAATATTATGTTGAAGCTACTAAAGATTTCAGGAAGACTTCTAGTCTATTTGTTATCTTTTCTGGTTCTAGGAAAGGTCAGAAGGCTTCTGCCATTTCTTTGGCATCTTGGTTAAAGCTTTTGATTCATCACGCTTATTTGGAGTCGGGTAAATCCCCGCCTAAGAGGATTATAGCTCATTCTACTAGGTCAGTTTCCACTTTCTGGGCTTTTAAGAATGAAGCTTCAGTTGATCAGATTTGCAAAGCAGCAACTTGGTCTTCTTTGCATACATTTACTAAGTTCTACCATTTTGACCGTTTTTTTCTTTTTCCATTATAAGATTAAAACTTATGATTTGGGTTGTGGATTCATTTTTTTCAGCGGAATTGGCTGTCTTTATTTTTATCCCTCCCTCTCTAGTGACTCTTGTGTGGAGTTCCACATCTTGGGTATTGCTATCCCATACGTCACTAGCTCATGGACTCTTGCCAATTACATGAAAGAAAACATAATTTATGTAAGAATTTACCTGATAAATTAATTTCTTTCATATTGGAGTCCATGAGGCCCACCCTTTTTATGGTGGTTATGATTTTTTGTATAAAGCACAATTATTCAAAATTTCTTTGTTGATGCTTTTTTACTCCTTTCTTTATCACCCCACTACTTGGCTATTCGTTAAACTGAAATGTGGGAGTGGTGAGGGGTGTATTTATAGGCATTTTGAGGTTTGGGAAACTTTGTCCCTCCTGGTAGGATTGTATATCCCATACGTCACTAGCTCATGGACTCTTGCCAATATGAAAGAAATTAATTTATCAGGTAAATTCTTACATAAATTATGTTGTTTCATATCAGTCAAACCATGCCACATAGTGGACCCTAGGATTTTATATATATATATATAAATGTAGAGCGCATTCCCACCTAAATAGCTACCAGGGTGCAGGCAAATGTACTAACAAAAATAGAAAAAGGCATGTACTCTCTGGATTTGTGCAAAATAAGTGGTTTATTGGCACGTCAAACAGGTAACTTTTCTGGGATCAATCACCCCTTCATCAGACCAAGTGAAAAAATGAACAAACACAAGTGATTATAACTGGTGTAAACCCCACCCCCAATCAAAGAAGAACAGCCCCTGTTACAATAGGAAGTGACATAGAAATATACAAAACATCAAAATAAAGTTCTATGACTGATATCAGTGATCAAAACTATCATAGTTGTGGGGCTGTATGCGTGCACAATATATACACACAGTGTTAACCATAAAAGAAAAAATATATAAATAAATATAAAAAATAAAAATATATAAACAATAGGATCCTAAGATGTGGATCCTATCCATAGGTCCTTACTATAGTGCAGGAGGGGAGAAAATGACAACTTCTACAAGGACTAGAGCCAAAACTGTTATATACACATAAGTATCAAATCCTTATTGTGATGTTAGAAAACCATATCATAAACATGCGCTGCTACAACCTAAACACATTCAAGACACCATACAATCAAAACGTGGGCGTGTCAGACTACATCACGTCTCAGATACATTTATAAAGTGTCCATAGTCGTAAATAGTGACACACTTGTCAACAAGCAATTTATCTTGGTCACTCCAAAACATAGGATGTGCATGATCAAAGAGCCCTCAACACAGCCACCTGATTGCTGCAATACACAGTCGAAAACGCTAGGGACGCCACACGATGGGTCGTGGGCGTAACTTATAACGTCATGTGTTAAGACCTCCCATAGTAACACGTAGAGGGTCCACATATGTAAACAATACCGTAGTCATCATAATCACCCCTACTATGAGTATATAGTCAAACAGCCCTCACAGCAATAATATGTTACAAATATATAATCCAAGGGTGACGTTCACAGTTGCATACTGATCACACAAACCACTACAACATAAGACAGGGAGAATATCCAACGTGCTGTCCACAATCTACACTTAAACATGACATGGCCACAACTAACAGTGTTATAAAAACACATCATAATAAGCATATCGTCAAATGTCACAAGAGAATATGCGAGTGTAGCATATAGACATAAGGTACTTAGGAATGTCACACGATTGAGGAATGGGCGTGGTCAACCTTGGCACATATACTCATTGACTATATACTCATATTAGGTGTGATTATGATGACTATGGTATTGTTCACATATATTGACCCTCTACGTGTTACTATGGGAGGTCTTAGCACATGACATTATAAGTTACGCCCACGACCCAATCGTGTGGCATCCTTAGCGTTTTCGACTGTGGATTGCAGCAATCTAATTGAATTACGGGGCATCTGTAACTGGTAGGTGGCTGTGTTGAGGGCTCTTTGATCATGCACATCCTATGTTTTGGAGTGACCAAGATAAATTTCTCGTTGACGAGTGTGTCACTATTTACGACTATGGACACTTTATGGATGTATCTGAGACGTGATGTAGTCTGACACGCCCACGCTTTGATTGTATGGCGTCCTGAATGTGTTTAGGTTGTTGCAGCGCATGTTCATTATATGGTTTTCTAACATCACAATAAGGATTTGATACTTATGTATATATAACAGTTTTGGCTCTAGTCCTTGTAGAAGTTGTCATTTTCTCCCCTCCTGCACTATAGTGAGGACCTATGGATAGGATCCACATCTTAGGATCCTATTGTTTATATATTTTTATTTTTCATATTTATTTATGTATTTTTTCTTTTATGGTTAGCACTGTGTATATATTGTGCATGCATACATCCCCACAACTATGATAGTTTTGATCACTGATATCAGTCATAGAACTTTATTTTGATGTTTTGTATATTTCTATGTCACTTCCTGTTGTAACAGGGGCTGTTCTTCTTTGATTGGGGGTGGGGTTTACACCTGTTATAATAACTTGTGTTTGTTAATTTTTTCATTTGGTCTGATGAAGGGGTGATTGATCCCCGAAATGTTACCTGTTTGACGTGCCAATAAAGCACTTATTTTGCACAAATCCAGAGAGTGCATGCCTTTTTCTATTTTATATATATATATATATATATATATATATATATATATATATATATATACTGTATATACTGTATATACTGTATATTTATATATATATATATATATATATTTGATGCAATGTACTCATATATGCTTAGTGTTTAAAGTGTACAGGATAAGGTATATACCAAGGCACACAGAACATTTGCTAAGACCGTAGGACAAAGTTATAAATGTATACAATCCATTCTAATTGGCAAATTCTAACCTTATAGAACCTAGCAAAGTAGTGAAATTTATAATTCAATTTTCCTAGTGATTTATTATGTCATATTCTGAATTAAAACCAGATGAAAGTCTTGTACACAACTTGAATATCCAGAAAGTTTCTCTTCTATTTAGTGCTTTTAATCTATCACCTCCCCTCTTGGGGCACCTCACCAGTTCAATGGCTTGCCATTTAAATGTATCAACAGATGTGTGATGAACATGTATAAAGTGTTTGCTAAGGCTGAACACTCTTTCGGACAATTATTGTTACTAAGGTGCTCACGCATTCTGGACCTTGCTTCCCTGGTGTTAAACCAAAAGTATTGGAGTCTACATGTTACCCAAGAGATAAGATAAACCACATAGCACATGCTACAATTTATACATTGGTAAGTTTCATATCTCTTTCCCATGACATAGGATTCAAAATGGGTATTCACTTGGATATAGTCACAAGCTTTACACCTTGTGCTCCCACATCTGAAAGTTCCTTTGGGAGTTAGCCAACTACTAGTCTTGATTGAATTTGGTAAAACAGTGGGGGAAAGGATAATACTGCGTCTGTATGCGTAAATGAGTATGAGTAAATTCATCACTCAATAAGCAGCATATATATATATTTATATTTATTTGTTTGTTCATTGATTCGCATATCACTCAGCTAATAGTATGTATAGGAGAATACCCCTTCTTTGAGCTTTAACTATTGGCTCATTTCTGTAGTATGGTTCCTTGAAAGCTTAGGAACACAGGTGTAACTTGTTAATTTGAAATGAGGAGCCGGTATATTTACATAAAAAGTCAGTATGTGCAGTTTCCCATTCAGTTGTGAATACGGAGCTAACCCGAAACGCGTCCTATGTGTGGGATGTGCATTGCTTATTTTGTTTCTTATTTTTAAGATTTTTTCTGAGTAAGCTTGGCCCACGTAAATGGTAGCCTCTTAATTTAATAAAATAGCGTTGATTTTTGAGCCTGTTTGGTGTTGTTATAATTGCCCTGAAATAAGCTTATAGGTTTTGTTGCTATTCATGTACTTCAACTCATACAGATTTTATGACAGGACTCAAATAGCATTTTTATAGATTCTATAATAAAGCATATATTCTGCAACATGAATTTGTTACAAAGTATAATTGTGAGAAAAGCTTTGCTGACTGCACTTGGTTTTACTTATGCCTTCTTAGTAAGCACTTTGTTAATGGTATATAGGTTAGTGATGATATCGCAGGTATATTTGTGAATTTAGCAAACAAAGTTCATTTTGTCAAGCAGATATTAATTAGTATAGCAAATGATAAGATGAGTGATGGTTATCAGAAACACAGTTGTACAAACAAAGTAGAGGTGAATAGATCGACACTTGTTTTTGTAAGGAGACAGATAATACTTGCGGCTGTTACGTGCTCTCTGAACTGGAGGTGGAGACCGCGGAGTTCCGACAGAGCGGGTGTGGCAAGTCAGGCTCAGAGCGGATGTTTTTGGCTCAGCGTCTCAGGAGTATATACTTGAAAGTTGGAGCGGGGGTGGATCGCTCTTGTCTTTGCACCGGCTGTGGGACTCCGTTACGCAATTTCGTCACTACGACACTACTGGAGGAGGGATCATCTACGTGAAGGCCACTGCATAAAATTTACAAAGTGAATGGTTGCCGTGTCTGAGCGCTCCCTTACGTTTGTTTTATATACTTGAAAGAAGGTAAAAGTCTGTTTAAGCAGAAGATACAATAATTATACTTGCGGTTGTTTGAGATAAGCACAAGATCTTTTGCAGGTAACTTGACTGGCCGCCGAAGATGAGTTGTTATGCAGAGCGTGAGGGATTTGCAGCAGGTTAGCGGAATAGAAAAAGTTCAGTGTTTGTTGAAAGTCAGCCTTAGTTAAATACAGCGGATTGCTGACATGAAGAGGCAAAGTTTAGATTCGTCAAAGGTATTCCTCTGGTGGTAACAGTTATCATTCACAATAGGAAAATAGATCCAAACAATTCTTTAGGCTTGTCAGAGATTCAGAGGTTTGGAGTTGCAGGCAAACAAACTTCAATTAACAAGCAAAGTACAGTAGTAACAGTCACACCTTTATGGGGCAGAGCTAGTAGGCGGTATCAGAGAAGTTAAAGGTACAGAGAGTCTTGACAGGTGTCTTTTTTTTTGCTGTGTGAATCGTTTTTGATTACACCTGGGCTCTGACGCTAATCACCGGCACCAGATCACTTTCCCCCTACCCGGAAGTTCTTTGGGACACCCACGCTGGAAGGCTGTTACAGGGAAGAGAACAGCCAAGGAGAAGAGGTGCTGCGGCATTAGCCTTTTGGCTCCGCAGTGAGCTGAAGTTTACATAGGACCTCATTGTAAGTGTTTCCTTTTTGTCTCCATTTTTATGCTTATGCATGTATGTTCTGTTCTTGATGGTGTTGCTTAGAGTATGGGGACTCTAAATTTGAATACTCCCCGCTAGTGCTTTTCAGCCATTACTGTATATTTGTGTCTACTTTATTTCTTCTCACTCCAGCCTTTATTGCAGAAACTTTTATGCCAATGTGAAATCTTCTAAGTTGGAGATTCCCTGATAACCAGTACGACACTAAAGGAACCTGACTGTTTTAGCTGGCCCTAGGCTAGCCAGCAGAACAAGTCACTTAGTCCAACCTGTCTTTATACAGATCAGACTGCAAGCTACAACTCCCTATCTTCTGCCCTGGGAGAGAAAACTTTATGGGGCCGATTTATCATGGCCCGAATGGGACCAAATACCCCTGTTTTCACACAAGCCTTTAGGGTCAGAAACAGGAGTTAAGAAGCAGCGGTCTTAAGACCACTGCTCCTTAACTCGTCCATCGCCTCTGAGGCTGCGGACATCAATCTGCCCGATCTCATACGATCGGGCTGACTGCTTGTGCAATGATAAATGCCAACAGCGTATCATGTCCACTAGACAAATGATAAACCGGCCCCTATATGTGATTTGAGCAATGCCATGGTCTATTCCACTCTTAACCTTTCATGTCCAAATGAATATACACAATTATAATGAAGGAGGAAACAAATACCACATTTACATGTCAATCAAATTAAATCAAAATTTATATATATCAATGAACGATATACTTTCTACAAAAATATCATATTCAGCACTTATTTACTGTCTACTAAGGGACAGGAGGTAAGTAGCACGAATAGGCTTAAGAAGTCTGCAATATGCACTTCCAATCCTCAGAAATGGAAAGCTCACAATTTTCAGACTAAAATTACTGATGAAAAGGGGAAAAATAAATAATGAAAGTATATCGCAAAGGTTGTTTTTTTTTGCTTCAGATAATTGAAATGTATATTACTATCTCAAATTGTTAACTGTATTTTTAATATTTTATTTCAGAATCAAATATGAGCATATTTGGTGGATCTTCTGCTTGTTATCTTATTATCTATATTTCCATGAACCGTTGTCTATATTTCCATAATATTTCTGTAATATTTCGTCTGCCCTTAGATTAGATTAGGTAAGAGAGTTATTAAATAAACAGCAAACACAGACATGGAAATAAATCTATTGGAGTGATAGAGATATATAAGATTGTGAAAACTTACTGAAGATATGCAAAGAAGACCAAGTGGCTGCTCTGTACAAGTTTTTGCTAGAAGCTTCATTATACACAGTAAAATTTGCTTTAACATATAGGGGTAAATTTATCAAGTGTCGAGTGGACATGATTCGCTATAGCGAATCAAGTTTGCTCGACATTGCTAAATGAACACGGCATACGCTGTCAGAATTTATCATTGCACAAGCATTTCTAGTGAAATGCTTGTGCAATGTCGCACACTTCTCACTGGCGGCCGATCGGCCACTAGCAGGGGCTGTCAATTGTCCCGATTGTTTCGGAACAGGGTGATTTAAATCCGCCACCTAAAAGGTGGCAAACAGGTTAAGGAGCAGAGGTCTTTTAACCGCTGCTTCTTAATTTCTGTTTTAGACAAACCTTAAACGATGGGACTCCAAAGCAGCATTCGTTGCTTCATAAATGGAGCCCCTGGAGTTTTTTGAGTGTAGGCCATAAGGCTTGTATAACAATCAAATTTGGACCAATAATTTAGGACAAGTGAGGAGCAGTGGCAGATGTAGAAAGCTTTTTTTCAGTGCTGTACTGATTTTGGAATACGATTGCTGTCAAAAAGGCAAGCATGTGTGATACTTTGTCATTGTACATAAATTGTGACATACAAATACAAATCTAAATGTGGAGAAGAAAAGCTGCGATGAAATCATCAAAATCAATATTCCTTAGTACTTTATTGTATAAAACAAGGCAGAATAAGCACTTTGGGCATGTTAAAGCATTTTGTATGGTAAAACAAAAAAATATACTCTGAAAGAAGACCACATGCTACAGTGAGTTTTCCTGCTGCTATGAACACTGTAATTAAAATATAAAAATATTGCTGTATATTGTTGTAATGATGCAAATGAGAATAATCATTTCTTTCATGTAACTGGCAAGAGTCCATGAGCTAGTGATGTATGGGATATACAATCCTACTAGGAGGGGCAAAGTTTCCCAAACCTCAAAATGCCTATAAATACACCCCTCACCACACCCACAATTCAGTTTTACAAACATTCGCCTAGATTACGAGTTTTGCGGTAAGGTAAAAAAGCAGCGTTAACAGGTCTTAATGCTGCTTTTTTATGCCCGCTGGTATTACGAGTCTTGCAGGTATAGGGGCACCGCAGACTTTTTTGGCCTTACCGCAAACCGACTTACGTAAATTTCGTAAACCCTTTTTTCTATGGGACTTCCATAGCGCTGGTATTACGAGTTTGTCCTAGGAGGCCAAAAAGTGAGCGGTACAGCCTATCCCGTCAAGATTCCTAACGCATTCTAAAGTCAGTAGTTATGAGTTTTACACTACAATGCCGTAGCTTAAAACTCATAACTAAAGTGCTAAAAAGTACACTAACACCGATAAACTACCTATTAACCCCTAAACCGAGGCCCTCCCGCATTGCAAACACTAAAATACATTTTTAACCCCTAATCTGCCGCACCGGACATCGCCGCCACTAGAATAAACATATTAACCCCTAAACCGCCGCATTCCCGCATCGCAAACACTAGTTAAATATTATTAACCCCTAATTTGTCACTCCTAACATCGTCGCCGCCTACATTATACTTATTAACCCCTAATCTTCCGCTCAGGACATCGCTGCCACCTACATTATATTTATTAATCCCTAATCTGCTGCCCCCAACATCGTCGCCACCTGCCTACATTTATTAACCCCTAATCTGCCATCCCCAACGTCGCCGCCACTATTCTTAATTTATTAACCCCTAAACCTAAGTCTAACCCTAACCCGAACACCCCCGACTTAAATACAATTTAAATAAATCTAAATAAAATTACTATCATCAACTAAATAATTCCTATTTAAAACGAAATACTTACCTATAAAATAAACCCTAAACTAGCTACAATATAACTAATAGTTACATTGTATCTAGCTTAGGGTTTATTTTTATTTTACAGGCAAGTTTGTATTTATTTTAACTAGGTAGAATAGTTACTAAATAGTTATTAACTATTTACTAACTACCTAGCTAAAATAAATACAAATTTACCTGTAAAATAAAACCTAACCTAAGTTACACTAACACTACACTACAATTAAATAAATTTCCTACATTAAATACAATTAAATAAATTAAATTAGCTAAGTCGCAAAAAAAACAGACACTAAATTACAGAAAATAAAAAACAAATTACAAGATCTTTAAACTAATTACACCTAATCTAATAGCCCTATCAAAATAAAAAAGCCTCCCCAAAATAAAAAAAAACCCTAGCCTAAACTAAACTATCGATAGCCCTTTGAAGGGCCTTTTGTGGGTCATTGCCCCAAAGAAATCAGCTCTTTTACCTGTAAAGAAAAATACAAACAACCCCCCCAACAGTAAAACCCACCACCCACACAACCAACCCCCCAAATAAAAGCCTAACTAAAAAAAAAACCTAAGCTCCCCATTGCCCTGAAAAGAACATTTGGATAGGCATTGCCCTTAAAAGGGCATTTAGCTCTATTGCTGCCCAAAGCACTAACCTAAAAAATAAACCCACCCAATACACCCTTAAAAAATCCTAACACTAACCCCCGAAGATTCACTTACCAGGAGAAGTCATCCAAGATGTCCTCAACGAAGCCGGCAGAAGTGGTCCTCCAGATGGGCAGAAGTGGTCCTCCAGACGGGCAGAAGTCTTCATCCAGACGGCATCTTCTATCTTCATCCTTCCGACGCGGAGCGGCTCCATCTTCAAGACATCCGGCGCGGAGCATCCTCTTCAATCGACGTCTTCATCGGAATGAATATCTCTTTAAGTGACCTCATCCAAGATGGCGTTCCTTAGATTCCGATTGGCTGATAGAATTCTATCAGCCAATTGGAATTAAGGTAGAAAAAATCCTATTGGCTGATGCAATCAGCCAATAGGATTGAGCTGGCATTCTATTGGATGTTCCAATCAGCCAATAGAATGCGAGCTCAATCCTATTGACTGATTGGATCAGCCAATAGGATTGAAGTTCAATCCCAATAGGATTTTTTCTACCTCAATTTCGATTGGCTGATAGATTTCTATCAGCCAATCGGAATCTAAGGGACGCCATCTTGGATGACGTCACTTAAAGAGATATTTATTCAGCAAGAAGCCGTCGATTGAAGAGGATGCTCCGTGCCGGATGTCTTGAAGACAATAAAACACATTATTAAATATTAATATATAGTGGGAATTGCTTTTGGATATTATTTACCCTTATACAAGCAGCATGAACACCAGCAGTAAATAAATGGGACGCTAACAAGAACGCAGCAGTGATAACGGCCTCTAACATATACCAGAGTATATGCAGGAAATATTGGGTTCTCAGATTCAAATGTCTGCATAAATTTAAGTGATGTTTGCACTGCGCAATAGCATCTATTAAATGGAGTGTATATTATAGTTTTGCGCTTGTAATGGTATCTTTTTTCTACTTGTTAAGATTTAAATATTATTATATAATTATTATTTACACATATATATATTACAGCCCTTTGCAGTCAAATACATGACCAGATACCCTTTAACCCTTATAGTTTTTTTTTAAATATTTATATGAATAATTTACAGATAGTGTTTATATGAGTGTAACAGTATATTTTTATGTATTTAATTCAATTGTGCTCAAGCAAATGCGTTTAACACGTCCATGATATTCTTATATTGCACGCTAATGTTAGCACCACTTGTTATCAAGCTCATAATCAAGGAACAAATCATAATCCAGAATATCAAGTCAAACTAATAATCCACCAAAACAGTCAGAGATTTGAAACTGTATACAGCAAGCAGGATAAAAATATTGAAGTTCGATCAGCAAGACATATTTAAAGGGACATGTTTTTCATATGCTAAATAACTTTAAAGGGATACTAAACCCACATTTTTTTCTTCCATGATTCAGATAGAGCATGCAATTTTAAACAACTTTCTAATTAACTCCTATTATCAATTCTTCGTTCTCTTGCTAACTTTATTTAAAAAGCAGGAATGTAAAGCTTAGCAGTCAGCTCATTTTAGGTTCAGCACCCTTGATAGTGCTTGCTTATTGGTGGCTACATATAGCAAACCAATAAGCAAGCATAACCCAGGTTCTGAAACAAAAAAGGTCCGGCTCTTAAGCTTTGCATTTCTGCTTTTTAAATAAATATAGCAAGAGAACTAAGAAAATTTGATAATAGGAGTAAATTAGAAAGTTGCTTAAAATTGCATGCTCTATCTGAATCATTAAAGAAGAAAATTGGGTTTAGTATCCCTTTAAGGTGATGTAGCATGTCTGTGAAAAAGCAAACTAGAAAATATCACATGAATATCTCTATGTAAAAAAGAATATATGATACCTTAAAATGTCTTCAACTCACCTGAGTAAGTGCTCTGTGAACAGTTATCCTTTAGCTACTACTTTTACTGTCATCTGTATGAAGGGAAAAAAACAGCCAATATGCATCATAAATGCTGAGTTCACACATTGAGGCCGATTTAACAAGCAGTCAATCGGCCCCAATGCATCTGTTTTCTCGTGCGAGCCTTTAGGCTTGCTGGAAACAGGACTTAAGAAGTAGCGGTCTTGAGACCGCTGCTTCTTAGCTTATCTGCTACCTCTGAGGCGGCAGACAGCAATCAGCACGATTTGATACAATCGGGTAGATTGACACCCCCTGCTAGCGGCAGGCTGCGAATCTGCAGGGGGCAGTATTGCACAAGCATTTCTTGTGAAATGGTTGTGCAATGATACGCTGTCGGCATTTATCGATGTGCGGCGTATATGATCGCTACAGCGGATCATGTCTGTCCGCACAATGGTAAATCTCCCCCTTTGTGTTACTGTGATCTTGTGGTATTTCACCATAATCTTCTGTGATTTTATAGTAAACTTATTTAAACTGAGGAGGGAAATAAAAGGACTGTGCCTGCAAATGCCAGAACCAGTGAATGTTCCAGGACAAACATCCTGATTGGCTGCTTAAAGTCCCTTTACAATGTAATGTGGCTACTGAGGAAATCTTGAGGTAAATGTCTTCCTTTTTTACATAGAGATGTTCATGTGATATTTTCTAATCAGCTTTTTACAGTTATGCTGCATCACTTTCAAGTGCTTCATCCTTTGGGTAGCATGTTCCTTTAACAAAAGAACACATAAGCATGCAGAGAAAGAGAGAGAAAAAAAAGCACAGAAATAGCTGAAACCTTAATTGCATTTCTGAAATTAGTATCTTCAAAGTCAAACTTGATGCAGAAACAAATTCAGATCCAGTGGGATTTTTAAAATTAGAGCCTGGAAGACTTTCAAATATCAGAGTAAAAATCTAATGCAAGCTGAAAGAGTGTAAACCTGAGTCTTCAGAGAACTATATGTATGCCATCTCAAAGATTTATATATTAAAGGGACACTAAACTTAAAAAATAATGTTATATCATTCTGCACATTATCTTAGCGGCAGCTTTCAAAGTCAAAAGGTTGGAGATATTTTTGCTATCAGAGTTGCACTTACCTGGTCTCCAGCGAGCTACATTCAGTTCAATGGAGCAATTGGGCGTGCTGTGATTAGACAGCGTGCCCTCAAAACGCTTTTGAAAACCAAGACCCGATCAGAAGAGCCTGGAGTGGAGACCAGGTAAGTGCAACTTTGATAGCAAAAATCTCTCCAAGCTTTTGATTATTTTTTTAAGTTTACTGTCCCTTTAAGTCTAGGGTAGTCATACCTTCACACCTTTTGCCACAACTGTACCAGAGCTAATACTAAAAGGCAGATATATCTTTGTCCAAATGGACAAGGTTTAAAGGAAGTGAACCTGTCTACCCAAAATTGCGAATTGCAGGGCGCATTATCTCCACAAATGTATCACTGTATTGGCAGATGCTCATGCAATGTTGCTCATGCTTTTAATAGCAGTAGAGCAGGGTTTGTCAATCACCCCTGTCCAATAAGACCAGTTCAATAAGACCAGTTTGATTGTCATCCACCAACTATAATTTGGAGGAGAGGGTTTAAGGAGCAATATACAGTATACACCCACACCCACACACACATATATATATATATATATATATATATATATATATATATATATATATGTGTGTGTATGTATATATATATATATATATATATATATATATATATATATATATATATAAAAATATATATAAATAAAGAGAGGGAGAGACAGACAAATAAATAGATAGAAAGATAGATTGAGTAAATAAATAGACCCTTAAAGGATGAGCAGAGGGACTCATGAAAAAGCAAAATGAATTGTCTCTTGCGATTCAGCCATGAAAACAATGACCACTATTCACTCATCTGTGACAGAATAGCACCAGTTTGCACTCGCTAAGTAAATGAATAATATTGGACATTCTTCTGCCTGAGAGAAAAGCTATTGACAGCTCTTTCTGCATGATGAAACCAACTCATTATGAAAGAACACTAAGCTTTTAGACTGATGGATCTGTAAATTTTAGCTCTGATTAGACTGAACCATCATGGAAATGTGAAATGCGATCACCTTCTCAAACAGTGCCTTGATTAGGATGTCTGACTAAATAACGAGTCTCTAAATTTCCCTGAAATCTAATCATCGCTGGAAGAGTGGCAAGCACATTAGTAAGATCCATGGAGTTGAAAATAGGTAAATGAGATCTTCAAATGATGTGCTCTCTCTTGCTCTAAACTTGCGGAGAAGTGTACAATTAGCATTAGTATTTAAATGTAGAAAAATAAAGGAGTGATTAATTTGGGATCCAATTTGTCAAATTATTTCAGTGTAATAAATCAATGCATTCCTAAAGCAGGAAAACCCATAGATTTATCAAGGGCCGAAAGGCCCCTGATGCCGCGCCGGAAACAGCAGTTATGAAGAAGCGATCTTAACTGGTTCGCTGCCTCTGAGGCTGCGGACATCAATCCGCCGGATCCTATACGATCAGGTTGATTGACACCCCTGTTAGTGGTTGGCCGGCGAATCTGCAGGAGGCGGCATTGCACAAGTGGTTCACTAGAACTGCTTGTGCAATATTAAATGCAGCATGATACGATACAGCGTATAAGGTCCACCAGACTTTAATAAATCGGCTCCTTAGGGCGTTTGGTTTATAGGAACAGTTATGTCAAGCAGATGAGATTTTACTAGAGAGACTTCAACCCTCAATGCAGCTTCACCAGAAGGATATGAGCTAAATTTGGTAAAAGGATGGCTAAATGATTTGAGATCTGAAAATCACTTTTAGTAGAAAAAAGTTGTCCCTCACTATGCTCAACTTGTGTGAGAGAAGCAGAAAAGTTCATATTATAGAAGCATTTAAATATGTGAATTCAATTCAAGGTGAATATATTTTTTTCAGAAAAAAAAGGGAAAGGGATCTGAAGGTGGAAGGTAATAGGTTCAAAAGTAATTTATGAGAGCTCTGTGTACATTAAAAGGGATTGATTTATGGGATAACCTTCCAGCAGAAGTGATATGGACAAATACATTAAAGGAAAGTCTGGCTATGCATAAATCTGCTTTTGTGTATCTGGTCCCTGCCCTGAGAAAAATGTAACTTCTATTATTAGCACAAGCTCAAACCATCCTTTAATTATTAAAGAGACAGTAAAGTCAACACTAAACTTAAATGGATTGGATAAAGCATGACATTTAAAAAACCTTCCAGTACACTTCTGTTATCAATTTTGCTTAGTTTTCTTGGTATCCTTTGTTTTCTGAGGTGGAGGACAGCAATCCAGTCAATCGGATACAATCGGGTTGATTGACACCCCCTGCTAGCGGCCGATTGGCCACAAATCTGCAGGGGATGGCAGATTCTGATTTTTTACATGCGTGATATGGTCTTTTCGCAATTAAATTTCCATTGCGCAGGAATTACAAGTTTTGAAAAATTGCGATTGCGCTTGCGCATTCGCCTTTTACGCAGCAATCCTTTCTGTGCTCAAAGAGCTGTAGTTAATGGTTTTGCGCAACATAAAAGTTTCACGAAACACTTAAAAAATACATTACAAAGTACAGTTACACTCATATTAACATTGTCTAATAAAATTATTTTATAAAAATATTGCACACAAGGTATTAAAGATATGCAAACTCGGGTTTTTACATTGACATACATACACATACATAGAGAAACATGGATTTATATGTATAGAGATATGTTTAACTATGGAGATAATTAAAATATTTTACATTACAATTGTCAGGGTGCCAGGAATCAGACTGAGACGAGAAGTGCAAAAATAATCACACCTTTATTATTAGCAAAAAATAGTAAAAAGTCCACAAGTCAAATAACAAGCCAAGAATCAAAACCAGAGCTGGTAGTCAGACGAGCCGAGTCAAGAGCCAAAGTGAATAGTCAGACGAGCTGAGTCAGGAGCCAAATCGAGTAGACAGACGAGCCGGAATCGGGAACAAGGAGAACAGCAGAGTCAGGAACAAGCCAGGGATCAGGAACCAGGAGGGACGTCAGACAGCCAGGTAATACACAGGAGCTCTCACAAACAGGTCTGAGACAATGCAAGGGCAAAGCATAGTGAACAGAGGACCTTTAAATAATAAGTGATGACATCACAATTCTGAGACTGCATCCTGTCTCACACGGACGATGTACACCAGTCTGGCCATAAAAGGAAGTGCAGGAAATGAACAGCATCACACAGTATACACCAGAGTCAGCAAGAGAGGTGAGTAAATGGCTGCCAGCAGCACATGGCAAACAAAGCAGGGAAAAAACCCTGACAACAATCTTATTTACATTTAACAATATTTCAGAGGGATTTTGAAAGAGATATTCACATATAGATCTCGAGATATCTAGACATATATATATTCATATACATATCTCGCTATAAATAGATTTATCAGTCCAAAATTCATCACATATATATAAAGAATTATTTATTTATAAATAAATAGAACATATTCCATTACGAAAACATTTTCGCAATATGAAATAATCACATTTTCATGTACACTTTTCAAGGAGAATAGGTCATGGGCTTTTCGTAACAGATTAGGATTTTCATGTTTTTTTTCTATTTTCTTCTCCATTGACTTCTATGGGGAATATGTGAACACGCACGCGATTTTAATGTTTGCATTACGCGGCTTAACTCGCTCACATAATAAGTTATTTTGCAGCTTGTAATATATATATATATATATATATATATATATATATATATATATATATATACACACGCACACACATTACAATTTGTATATATGTGTATGCGTGTGTATGTATATATATATATATATATATACAGGTAGCCCTCAGTTTACGCCGGGGTTAGGTTCCAGAAAGAATGGTTTTAAATCGAAACCGTTGTAAATTGAAACCGAGTTTATAATGTAAATCAATGGGAAGTAATTGAGTTAGGTTCCAGGCCCCTCTCAAAATTGGCATAAGTAACACCTAATACATTA
Source organism: Bombina bombina (assembly GCF_027579735.1). Classification (NCBI taxonomy): domain Eukaryota; kingdom Metazoa; phylum Chordata; class Amphibia; order Anura; family Bombinatoridae; genus Bombina; species Bombina bombina. Next base: position 215,490,362 of record NC_069501.1, read on the forward strand.
TTTTTAAAGCTTTGAAATGAAGACTTTAAATGCTAAACAGCATTATAAACCTAATAAAATAATCACACAACACAGAATATATAAATAAACTAAGTTAAATGAACAAAAACATTTGCTAAAACAGCATAATAAACCTAATAAAATAATCACACAACACAGACTTTACTTGCATTTTTCCACAAACAGTTCTTTCTATGCATTCCAATCTGGACTGATTTATAGACAGGAAGATCTTGTTCCTTTGCAAGCTGCTTGATAGCTCAGGTCTGGTTAAACTGGTTAATTTCAGCTTGCTTGGCTTGCATATCTTTGCTGCAACACAAGCGGACAGCTCCACCTACTGGCTATTTTAATCAATGCACGGCTTCTCAATGCTTTTGAATAGCAGTCACATGACTGAAAAAAAGGTTGTTCTGAAATGGTGCAAATTGAACCGTTGTAAACCGAGGGCCACCTGTATATATATATATATACATATGGATCATATGCATACATCTATACATAAGCATATTTAAAAATGCTTGAGTTTCCTAGAAAATTTTTAAATTTTAAAAACTCAATATATATCAAATAATATACCAAGATCGAAAATTTGTACATTTATACATATAATCGAAACCTGGTTATATTAAACCTATTCGCCTAGATTTAGAGTTTTGCGGCCAAAGGGGTGCATTAGCTACGCGTGTTTTTTCCCCCCCGCACCTTTTAAATAACGCTGGTATTGAGAGTTCTCTGAAGGGCTGCGTTAGGCTCCAAAAAGGGAGCGTACAGGCATATTTACCGCTACTTCAAATCTCAATACCAGCGTTGCTTACGGTAGCAGCTAGCTGGAAAAACGTGCTCGTGCACGATTCCCTCATAGGAAACAATGGGGCAGTTTGGGATGAAAAAAAACCTAACACCTGCAAAAAAGCAGTGTTAAGCTCCCAACGCAGCCCCATTGTTTCCTATGGGGAAACACTTTCTAAGTCTGCACCTAACATCCTAACATGAACCCCGAGTCTAAACACCCCTAACCTTACACTTATTAACCCCTAATCTGCCGCCCCCGCTATCGCTGACCCCTGCATTATATTATTTACCCCTAATCTGCCGCTCCGGACACTGCCGCAACCTACATTATACCTATGTACCCCTAATCTGCTGCCCCTAACATCTCAGAACACCTACATAATATTTATTAACCCCTAATCTGCCCCCCCCCCAACGTCGCCGCTACCTTACCTACACTTATTAACCCCTAATCTGCCGACCGGACCTCGCCGCCACTCTAATAAATGTATTAACCCCTAAACCGCCACACTCCCGCCTCACAAACCCTATAATAAATTGTATTAACCCCTAATCTGCCCTCCCTAACATCGCCGACACCTAACTTCAAGTATTAACCCCTAATCTGCCGACTGGACCTCACCGCTATTCTAATAAATGTATTAACCCCTAAAGCTAAGTCTAACCCTAACACCCCCCTAAGTTAAATATAATTTTTATCTAACGAAATAAATTAAATCTTATTAACTAAAGTATTCCTATTTAAAGCTAAATACTTACCTGTAAAATAAACCCTAATATAGCTGCAATATAACGAATAATTATATTGTAGCTATTTTAGGATTTATATTTATTTTACAGGCAACTTTGTATTTATTTTAACTAGGTACAATAGCTATTAAATAGTTATTTACTATTTAATAGCTACCTAGTTAAAATAATTACAAAATTACCTGTAAAATAAATCCTAACCTAAGTTACAATTAAACCTAACACTACACTATCAATAAATAAATTAAATAAATTAACTTCAAGTACCTACAATTAAATAAACTAAACTAAATAAAAAAAAATAAAAAAAGATTACAAGAATTTTAAGCTAATTACACCTACTCTAAGCCCCCTAATAAAATAACAAAGCCCCCCAAAATAAAAAAAATTCCCTACCCTAATCTGAATTAAAATAGTTAACAGCTCTATTACCTTACCAGCCCTTAAAAGGGCTTTTTGCGGGGCATGCCCCAAAGAAATCAGCTCTTTTGCCTGTAAAAGAACCCACAATACCACCCCCCAACATTACAACCCACCACCCACATACCCCTACTCTAACCCAAACCCCCCTTAAATAAACCTAACACTACCCCCCTGAAGATCTCCCTACCTTGAGTCGTCTTCACTCAGCCGAGCAGCAATGGACCAAAAGAAGACATCCGAAGCGGCAGAAGTCTTCATCCTATCCGGGCAGAAGAGGACATCCGGACCGGCAAATCTCTTCATCCAAGCGGCATCTTCTATCTTCATCCATCCGACGAGGAGCGGCTCCATCTTCAAGACCTCCGGCGCGGAACATCCTCTTCTCCCGACGACTAGACGACAAATGAAGGTTCCTTTAGGTGAATTAATCCAAGAATAGGATTCTATCAGCCAATCAGAATTAAGGTAGGAAAAATCTGAGTGGCTGATTGAATCAGCCAATCAGATTCAAGTTCAATCGGATTGGCTGATCCAATCAGCCAATCAGATTGAGCTTGCATTCTATTGGCTGTTCCGATCAGCCAATAGAATGCAAGCTCAATCTGATTGGCTGATTGGATCAGCCAATCCGATTGAACTTGAATCTGATTGGCTGATTCAATCAGCCAATCAGATTTTTCCTACCTTAATTCCGATTGGCTGATAGAATCCTATCAGCCAATCGGAATTGGAGGGACGCCATCTTGGATGACTTCACTTAAAGGAACCTTCATTCGTAGTCTAGTCGTCGGGAGAAGAGGATGTTCCGCGCTGGAGGTCTTGAAGATGTAATGTAATGGAGGCCTAAGTGGCTGGCCAATGCTCCAGTGAGCTTGTGGTTTCACGTAATGCTTAGCACAATTAACCAGAGGTTAGACCTCTGGTTAATAAAAAAAAAAAATTGCTCCAAATGTCCCCAAAATAAAGTGTACAGTTCCTTTACATAAATACAAAATATAAGCATTTTTATTTTTTTAATAAAACACTGCACAAAGCAGTTATAGGGGTTAAAGCGAGAACAAAAATGGCACTGAAAGTGCCTTTACATAGAGGTGAATGGAGGACTGTGTTTTTGCTATAAATATATATGTATATTCTTATATACATACTGTATATTTATGTGTTAATATGTGAATATACACATATAAACAAATAAATATATATCTATATATTCATATACATATTTATTTTTATTTTTATTTCCAATGCTGCGTGAATTGCCCCCTTGTCTGGGCTAGGTATTTTGCTGTGTTTCACAGCATGAGAACGAGGCTTCCATTGAAGCCTATGGAAGTGAGCTCTCGTGAGCGCAAGGCTTCCAGGCATTTTGCGTAACTTTGTTGTAATACCAGCGATCATTTGCATACACTGGTATTACTGAGTGGAGCGTAAATATCGTGCTTGTGGAAGTGCAATTTTGCGCTCCGCTTGTAGTCTAGGCCTACATAAGATGTTTAGGTGTATACTTTTAATATATATTGCTTTTACATTTTTTAGGAAATTCAAGCATTTTTAAATATGCGGATGTTTACACATATATACAAATTTTTATGTATAGTGTGTGTGTATATATATATATATTAATATATTTTCCATGTTTCATTACTATTTGTTATTATTTATTAAACACAACCCGTAGGTAGATAGTGTCTTTCTTCCGTGTCAACACACTGTAGTGGGCATGAGTGGAAATCTGGTACAGAGGAAGTGGCCCTGTATAGGCCAAAGCTTAGCATGTGACACAAGATTCCCGGCATTCAGTAATCCACAAAATATAACACTCAGATCCAAGATAACGCTCTATTCCAAACAGCCGAGCCAGGCAAAGTAAGAGTTCAAGAATGAAATTTTTTTACATAAGAACATATGTCATGCACCGAGGTACAAAGTAAAAAAACGGAGCAAAGTGGAAGGACTATGGTCCCTCCGTAACTAACGGCAAGCAGTTCAAGCATGAATTTTTGGAACCGGAAATGTTTCCGGATTGGATAATATCTGTTATTTAAAGGGACAGTCAACATCATAATGTTTTGGTTTAAAAAGATAGATACTCCCTTTATTACCCATTCCCCAGTTTTGCATAACCAACACAGTTATAATAATAAACGTTTTACCTCTGTAATTACCTTGTATCTATGTCTCAGCAAACTGCTCCCTTATTTCAGTTCTTTTGAGAGACTTGCATTTTAGCCAATCAGTGCTGACTCCTAGATAACTTCACGTGGGTGAGCTCAATGTTATCGCTATGACACACATGAACTAACGCCCTATAGTGGTGAAAAACTGTCAAAATGCATTCAGATTAGAGGCGGCCTTCAAGTTCTAAGAAATTATCATATGAGCCTACCTAGGTTTAGCTTTTAACTAAGAATACCAAGAGAACAAAGCAAAATTGGTGATAAAAGTAAATTGGAAAGTTGTTTAAAATTACATGCCCTATTTGAATCATGAAAGTTTATATTAGACTTGGCTGTCCCTTTAAACAGGGTAAGACAGAGCAACAGCCATTCTTGAAACGGGCCCCAATAGGACCAATTAGGACCAAAAAACTTTGAATATTGGTGTTCCTCGAGTTTCCTGAATATGTCACTATATCTGATAAGCCTCATATCATATTGGGGTCATTATTTGTAGCCTTTTTGCACTATGTTCACTTTTCTTTTTTAGATTATCACTCTTCTTATCACATTTGGATATATATATATGTTACGTGTAAAGTAAGAAATCAACGGACATTACCTATGCGGTTGTGGGTAAAGCCAGATGTCCTGTTATTCCCCCATCTACACAATTTCTTTTGCCTCCGCCTGGGGGATTCAAGGAAGGTGTCCCACTGATCCTCTGGCATCCACCCCAGTGAACCTTGGGGAATAAGGTTTACAAGGGGGGCTTCATGCCCCTCGAACCCTCCAGGCGGAGGCAAATAAGATAGTGAAGATGGGGAATTACAGTGCATGCTATAAATGTTTGATGTGGTGACTCCACACTCTGAGGGGATTTATGATCATACATCAGGCTTTACCCACAGCCACTTGGGTAATGTCAGTTCCGTTTTACCCGGGTTATCCTAGGATTACCCAATATCTGACCTTACCTACAATATATATATATATATATATATATATATATATATATATATATATATAACTTATATATTTTTTGGATCATCATTTATCTTGGATTTTCACTGGGACATTATTATTCGTAATGGACACTATCTAGGACACACGCCTAGATTACGAGTTCTGCGTTAGCCTTAAAAAGCAGCGTTAAGGGGTCCTAACGCTGCTTTTTAACGCCTGCTGATATTACGAGTCAGGCAGGAAAGTGTCTACTGCTCACTTTTCTTCCGCGACTTTTGGCTACCGCAAATCCCCTTACGTCAATTGCGTATCCTATCTTTTTAATGGGATTTTGCTAACGCTGGTATTACAAGTCTTGGAAGAAGTGAGTGGTACAGCCTCTACCTCCAAGACTCCTGCAGCATAAAAAAGTCAGTAGTTAAGAGTTTTATGGGCTAACGCCGGAACATAAAGCTCTTAACTACAGTGCTACAAAGTACACTAACACCCATAAACTACCTATGAACCCCTAAACCGAGGCCCCCCACATCGCAAACACTATAATAAAATTATTTAACCCCTAATCTGCCGACCGGACATCGCCGCCACCTACATTATACCTATGAACCCCTAATCTGCTGTCCCTAACATCGCCGACACCTACATTATATTTATTAACCCCTAATCTGCCCCCCCAACGTCGCTGCAACCTACCTACACTTATTAACCCCTAATCTGCCGACCGGACATTGCCGCCACTATAATAAATGTATTAACCCCTAAACTGCTGCAATCCCGCCTCACAAACATTATAAATTTTATTAACCCCTAATCTGCCCCCCCCAATGTCGACGCCACCTGCCTACAATTATTAACCCCTAATCTCCTGCCCCCAACGTCGCCGCTACTAAAATAAAGTTATTAACCCCTAAACCTAAGTCTAACCCTAACACCCCCCTAAGTTAAATATAATTTAAAGAAATCTAAATAAAATTACTATAATTAAATAAATTATTCCTATTTAAAACTAAATACTTACCTATAAAATAAACCATAAGATAGCTACAATATAACTAATAATTAAATTGTAGCTATTTTAGGATTTATATTTATTTTACAGGCAACATTTTATTTAATTTAACTAGGTAGAATAGCTATTAAATAGTTAATAACTATTTAATAGCTACCTAGTTAAAATAATTTCCTAACCTAAGTTACAAATACACCTAACACTACACTATCAATAAATTAATTAAATAAATTAACTACAATTATCAAACATAAAATACAATTAAATAAACTAAACTATATTACAAAAAGTAAAAAAATATTAGAAGAATTTTAATCTAATTACACCTAATCTAAGCCCCCTAATAAAATAAAAAAGCCCCCCAAAATAATAAAATTCCCTACCCTATACTAAATTACAAAAGTAATCAGCTCTTTTACCAGCCCTTAAAAGGGCTTTTTGCGGGGCATTGCCCCAAAGTAATCAGCTCTTTTACCTGTAAAAAAAATACAAGACCCCCCCAACATTACAACCCACCACCCACACACCCCTACTCTAAAACCCACCCGATCCCCCCTTAAAAAAACCTAACACTACCCCATTGAAGATAACCCTACCTTGAGCCGTGTTCACCCAGCTGGGCACCACTGGTCATCCGATCCGTCCAGAAGTCTTCATCTGATCAGGGCAGAAGAGGTCCTCCATCCAGCAGAAGTCTTCATCCAAGCGGCATCTTCTATCTTTATCCATCCGATGCGGAGCGAGTCCATCTTCAAGACATCCGACGCGGAGCATCCTCTTCTTCCCAACGACTAACGACGAATGAAGGTTCCTTTAAATGATGTCATCCAAGATGGCGTCCCTCGAATTCCGATTGGCTGATAGGATTCTATCAGCCAATCGGAATTAAGGTAGGAAAAATCAGATTGGTTGATTTAATCAGCCAATCGGATTGAAGTTCAATCCGATTGGCTGATTGGATCAGCCAATAGAATGCAAGGTCAATTCTATTGACTGATCCAATCAGTCAATCGGATTGAACTTCAATCCGATTGGCTGATTAAATCAACCAATAGGATTTTTCCTACCTTAATTCCGATTGGCTGATAGAATCCTATCAGCCAATCGGAAATCGAGGGACGCCATCTTGGATGACGTCATTTAAAGGAACCTTCATTCGTCGTTAGTCGTCGGGAAGAAGAGGATGCTCCGCATCGGATGTCTTGAAGATGGACCCACTCCGTGCCGGATGGATGAAGATAGAAGATGCCGCTTGGATGAAGACTTCTGCTGGATGGAGGACCTCTTCTGCTCCGATCGGATGAAGACTTCTGGACGGATCGGATGACCAGTGGTGCCCGGCTGGGTGAACACGGCTCAAGGTAGGGTGATCTTCAATGGGGTAGTGTTATTTTTTTTTAAGGGGGAATCGGGTGGGTTTTAGAGTAGGGGTGTGTGGGTGGTGGGTTGTAATGTTGGGGGGGTCTTTGGGGCAATGCCCCGCAAAAAGCCGTTTAAGGGCTGGTAAAAGAGCTGATTACTTTTGTAATTTAGTATAGGGTAGGGAATTTTATTATTTTGGGGGGCTTTTTTATTTTATTAGGGGGCTTAGATTAGGTGTAATTAGATTAAAATTCTTGTAATATTTTTTTATTTTTTGTAATTTAGTGTTTGTTTTTTTGTAATATAGTTTAGTTTATTTTATTTTATGTTAGATAATTGTAGTTAATTTATTTAATTATATTATTGATAGTGTAGTGTTAGGTGTATTTGTAACTTAGGTTAGGATTTATTTTACAGGTAATTTTGAAATTATTTTAACTAGGTTATTAACTATTTAATAGCTATTCTACCTAGTTAAATTAAATACAAAGTTGCCTGTAAAATAAATATAAATCCTAAAATAGCTACAATGTCATTATTAGTTATATTGTAGCTATCTTATGGTTTATTTTATAGGTAAGTATTTAGTTTTAAATAGGAATAATTTATTTAATTATAGTAATTTTATTTAGATTTCTTTAAATTATATTTAACTTAGGGGGGTTTAGGGTTAGGGTTAGACTTAGGTTTAGGGGTTAATAACTTTATTATAGCAGCGGCGAAGTTGGGGGCGGGAGATTAGGGGTTAATAATTGTAGGTAGGTGGCGGCGATGTTAGGGAGGGCAGATTAGGGGTTAATAAAATTAATTATAGTGTTTGCGAGGCGGGAGTGTGGCGGTTTAGGGGTTAATACATTTATTATAGTGGTGGCGATGTCCGGTCAGCAGATTAGGGGTTAATAATTGTAGGTAGGTGGCGGCGACTTTGGGGGCAGAAGATTAGGGGTTAATAAATATAATATAGGTGTCAACGATGTTGGGGGCAGCAGATTAGGGGTTCAAAGGGATAATGTAGGTGGCGGCGGTGTCTGGAGCGGCAGATTAGTGGTTAATAATATAATGTAGTTGTCATCGATAGCGGGGGCGGCAGATTAGGGGTTAATAAGTGTAAGGTTAGGGGTGTTTAGACTCTGGGTTCATGTTAGGGTGTTAGGTGTAGACTTAGAAAGTGTTTCCCCATATGAAACAATGGGGCTGCGTTAGGAGCTGAACGATGCTTTTTTCCAGGTGTTAGGTTTTTTTTCAGCCAGCCCAGCCCCATTGTTTCCTATGGGGAAATCATGCACATGCACGATTTTCCAGCTTACCGCTACCGTAAGCAACGCTGGTATTGAGGTGAGAAGTGGAGCTAAATTTTGCTCAACGCTCACTTTTCTGAGGCTAACGCAGCCATTCAGAAAACTCGTAATACCAGCGTTGTTTAAAGGGAGCGCTGGGAAAAAAAGGAGCCTTATCCCCGCAGGTTTTTACAGACAAAACTCGTAATCTAGGCGTTAGAATTCCAATACATTTTTTCTTTTTTCTCTTATATTTTTGTAAAACATTTTTGGGTCACAATTTTTTGTTTTATGTGCATATACTTATTGTACCTATTACCAGCCCTAGGGGCCTATTTATCAAGCCGTCAACTGTGCTGCATTCGCCGGCACCAATACGCTCGCCTGACATCGCCTAACATCGCTGCCGCGGACCTGAATACGCTCTCCATATTTAACAAAAAAGCTGTCTAAAAGCCGCGCACCAAGTAAGGAGCGATGAGCAGCGGACTGTTGTTAACTAACAGTCATCGATCGCGCTGCTCTTCGGCTTTTTCACAGCTTTATTTGTATACTGTCACTAAACATCCACACTATACTAAAATGTTTAACCCCTATACCGCCGCTCCCGGACCCCGCCGCAACTAAATAAACTTATTAACCCCTAAACCGCCGCTCCCGGAGCCCACCACCACTCTAATAAACTTATTAACCCCTATTCCTCGGCTTCCGGCGCCCACCGCCACCTACATAAAGTTATTATCCCCTATCCTGCCACTCCCGGAGCCCACCGCAACTAAATAAATGTATTAACCCCTAAACCGCAAGCCCCCACATCGCCATAAACTAAATTAACCTATTAACCCCTAAACCTAACAACTTGCTAACTTTATATTAATTATTAACTCATCCCTATCTTATAATAAATTTAAACTTACCTTTAAAATTACATTAAACTATTAATTAATCTACCCTAACAATTATAATAAAATTACATTAAACTATTAATTAACCTACCCTATTATAATAAAAATACATTAAACTATATTAAATTAATGATTAATCCAACCTATCTTTTAAACTAAAATTACATTAAACTATATTAAAATAAAAATTAATCTAACCTAACTTTTATACTAAAATTACATAAAACTACAAATTAAATTAAATATATTATATATTTAAACACCTAACCCTACTCAAATAATTTAAATCTACACTACAAAATTACAAAGTTACAAAAACTAACTAAGTTACAAAAAATAACAAACACTAAGGCCTAGATTTAGAGTTCGGCGGTAGCCGTCAAAACCAGCGTTAGAGGCTCCTAACGCTGGTTTTGGCCGCCCGCTGGTATTTGGAGTCAGTGATTAAAGGGTCTAACGCTCACTTTACAGCCGCGACTTTTCCATACCGCAGATCCCCCTACGCCATTTGCGTAGCCTATCTTTTCAATGGGATCTTTCTAACGCTGGTATTTAGAGTCGTTTCTGCAGTGAGCGTTAGAGCTCTAACGACAAGATTCCAGCCGCCTGAAAATAGCAGGAGTTAAGAGCTTTCTGGCTAACGCCGGTTCATAAAGCTCTTAACTACTGTACCCTAAACTACACTAACACCCATAAACTACCTATGTACCCCTAAACCGAGGTCCCCCCACATCGCCGCCACTCGATTAAAATTTTTAACCCCTAATCTGCCGACCGCCACCTACGTTATACTTATGTACCCCTAATCTGCTGCCCCTAACCCCGCCGACCCCTATATTATATTTATTAACCCCTAACTTGCCCCACACAACGTCGCCGCAAGCTACTTAAAATAATTAACCCCTAATCTTCCGACCGCAAATCGCCGCCACCTACGTTATCCCTATGTACCCCTAATCTTCTGCCCCTAACATCGCCGACCCCTATGTTATATTTATTAACCCCTAATCTGCCCCCCACAACGTCGCCGACACCTACCTACACTTATTAACCCCTAATCTGCCGAGCGGACCTGAGCGCTACTATAATAAAGTTATTAACCCCTAATCCGCCTCACTAACCCTATCATAAATAGTATTAACCCCTAATCTGCCCTCCCTAACATCGCCGACACCTACCTTCAATTATTAACCCCTAATCTGCCGACCGGAGCTCACCGCTATTCTAATAAATGTATTAACCCCTAAAGCTAAGTCTAACCCTAACACTAACACCCCCCTAAGTTAAATATAATTTTTATCTAACGAAATAAATTAACTCTTATTAAATAAATGATTCCTATTTAAAGCTAAATACTTACCTGTAAAATAAATCCTAATATAGCTACAATATAAATTACATTTATATTATAGCTATTTTAGGATTAATATTTATTTTACAGGTAACTTTGTATTTATTTTAACCAGGTACAATAGCTATTAAATAGTTAAGAACTATTTAATAGTTACCTAGTTAAAATAATTACAAATTTACCTGTAAAATAAATCCTAACCTAAGATATAATTAAACCTAACACTACCCTATCAATAAAATAATTAAATAAACTACCTACAATTACCTACAATTAACCTAACACTACACTATCAATAAATTAATTAAACACAATTGCTACAAATAAATACAATTAAATAAACTATCTAAAGTACAAAAAATAAAAAAGAACTAAGTTACAGAAAATAAAAAAATATTTACAAACATAAGAAAAATATTACAACAATTTTAAACTAATTACACCTACTCTAAGCCCCCTAATAAAATAACAAAGACCCCCAAAATAAAAAATTCCCTACCCTATTCTAAATTTAAAAAGTTACAAGCTCTTTTACCTTACCAGCCCTGAACAGGGCCCTTTGCGGGGCATGCCCCAAGAATTTCAGCTCTTTTGCCTGTAAAAGAAAACATACAATACCCCCCCCCCCCCAACATTACAACCCACCACCCACATACCCCTAATCTAACCCAAACCCCCCTTAAATAAACCTAACACTAAGCCCCTGATGATCTTCCTACCTTGTCTTCACCATGCCAGGTTCACCGATCCGTCCTGGCTCCAAGATCTTCATCCAACCCAAGCGGGGGTTGGCGATCCATAATCCGGTGCTCCAAAGTCTTCCTCCTATCCGGCAAGAAGAGGACATCCGGACCGGCAAACATCTTCTCCAAGCGGCATCTTCTATGTTCTTCCATCCGATGACGACCGGCTCCATCTTGAAGACCTCCAGCGCTGATCCATCCTCTTCTTCCGACGACTAGACGACGAATGACGGTTCCTTTAAGGGACGTCATCCAAGATGGCGTCCCTCGAATTCCGATTGGCTGATAGGATTCTATCAGCCAATCGGAATTAAGGTAGGAATTTTCTGATTGGCTGATGGAATCAGCCAATCAGAATCAAGTTCAATCCGATTGGCTGATCCAATCAGCCAATCAGATTGAGCTCGCATTCTATTGGCTGTTCCGATCAGCCAATACAATGCGAGCTCAATCTGATTGGCTGATTGGATCAGCCAATCGGATTGAACTTGATTCTGATTGGCTGATTCCATCAGCCAATCAGAAAATTCCTACCTTAATTCCGATTGGCTGATAGAATCCTATCAGCCAATCGGAATTCGAGGGACGCCATCTTGGATGACGTCCCTTAAAGGAACCGTCATTCGTCGTCTAGTCGTCGGAAGAAGAGGATGGATCCGCGCTGGAGGTCTTCAAGATGGAGCCGGTCGTCATCGGATGGAAGAACATAGAAGATGCCGCTTGGAGAAGATGTTTGCCGGTCCGGATGTCCTCTTCTTGCCGGATAGGAGGAAGACTTTGGAGCACCGGATTATGGATCGCCAACCCCCGCTTGGGTTGGATGAAGATCTTGGAGCCAGGACGGATCGGTGAACCTGGCATGGTGAAGACAAGGTAGGAAGATCATCAGGGGCTTAGTGTTAGGTTTATTTAAGGGGGGTTTGGGTTAGATTAGGGGTATGTGGGTGGTGGGTTGTAATGTTGGGGGGGGGGGTATTGTATGTTTTTTTTTACAGGCAAAAGAGCTGAAATTCTTGGGGCATGCCCCGCAAAGGGCCCTGTTCAGGGCTGGTAAGGTAAAAGAGCTTGTAATTTTTGTATTTTAGAATAGGGTAGGGAATTTTTTATTTTGGGGGTCTTTGTTATTTTATTAGGGGGCTTAGAGTAGGTGTAATTAGTTTAAAATTGTTGTAATATTTTTCTTATGTTTGTAAATATTTTTTTATTTTCTGTAACTTAGTTCTTTTTTATTTTTTGTACTTTAGATAGTTTATTTAATTGTATTTATTTGTAGCAATTGTGTTTAATTAATTTATTGATAGTGTAGTGTTAGGTTAATTGTAGGTAATTGTAGGTAGTTTATTTAATTATTTTATTGATAGGGTAGTGTTAGGTTTAATTATAACTTAGGTTAGGATTTATTTTACAGGTAAATTTGTAATTATTTTAACTAGGTAACTATTAAATAGTTCTTAACTATTTAATAGCTATTGTACCTGGTTAAAATAAATACAAAGTTACCTGTAAAATAAATATTAATCCTAAAATAGCTATAATATAAATGTAATTTATATTGTAGCTATATTAGGATTTATTTTACAGGTAAGTATTTAGCTTTGAATAGGAATCATTTATTTAATAAGAGTTAATTTATTTCGTTAGATAAAAATTATATTTAACTTAGGGGGGTGTTAGTGTTAGGGTTAGACTTAGCTTTAGGGGTTAATACATTTATTAGAATAGCGGTGAGCTCCGGTCGGCAGATTAGGGGTTAATAATTGAAGGTAGGTGTCGGCGATGTTAGGGAGGGCAGATTAGGGGTTAATACTATTTATGATAGGGTTAGTGAGGCGGATTAGGGGTTAATAACTTTATTATAGTAGCGCTCAGGTCCGGTCGGCAGATTAGGGGTTAATAAGTGTAGGTAGGTGTCGGCGACGTTGTGGGGGGCAGATTAGGGGTTAATAAATATAACATAGGGGTCGGCGATGTTAGGGCAGCAGATTAGGGGTACATAGGGATAACGTAGGTGGCGGCGGTTTACGGAGCGGCAGATTAGGGGTTAAAAGTGTAATGCAGGGGTCAGCGATAGCGGGGGCGGCAGATTAGGGGTTAATAAGTGTAAGGTTAGGGGTGTTTAGACTCGGGGTACATGTTAGGGTGTTAGGTGCAGACGTAGGAAGTGTTTCCCCATAGGAAACAATGGGGCTGCGTTAGGAGCTGAACGCTGCTTTTTTGCAGGTGTTAGGTTTTTTTTCAGCTCAAACAGCCCCATTGTTTCCTATGGGAGAATCGTGCACGAGCACGTTTTTGAGGCCGGCCGCGTCCGTAAGCAACTCTGGTATCGAGAGTTGTATTTGCGGTAAAAATGCTCTACGCTCCTTTTTTGGAGCCTAACGCAGCATTTGTTTGAACTCTCGATACCAGAGTTAAATTTATGGTGCGGCCAGAAAAAAACCCGCGGAGCGTTAACAGCCCTTTTACCGCCAAACTCCAAATCTAGCCGTAAGTTACACAAAAAAAATAAACACTAAGTTACAAAAAATAAAAAAGAAATTATCAAAGCTTTAAACTAATTACACCTCATCTAAGGGCCCTATGAAAATAAAAAAGCCCCCCCCCCAAAATAAAAAAAACCTAGCCTCCAATAAACTACAAATACCTGTAAAAAAAAAAAACAAATACCCCCCCAACAGTAAAACCCACCACCCACATAACCAACGCCCCAAATAAAAAAACCTAAGCTCCCCACTGCCCTGAAAAGGGCATTTGGATGGGCATTGCCCTTAAAAGGGCATTTAGTTCTTTTGCAGCCCAAAAACCCTAATCTAAAAATAAAACCCACCCAATAAACCCTTAAAAAATCCTAACACTAACCCCTGAAGATCGACTTACAGTTTTTAAGATCCGACATCCATCCTCCAAGAAGCTGGGAGAAGTCTTCATCGAAGCGGCAAGAAGTCCTCCAAGAAGCCGGCCGAAGTCTTCATCCAAGCCCGCAGAAGTCTTCACCCAGACGACATCTTCTATCTTCATCCATTTGTCGCGGAGCGGGTCCATCTTCAAGACATCCGACGAGGAGCATCCTCTTCTTCCAACGGACTAACGACGAATGAAGGTTCCTTTAAATGACGTCATCCAAGATGGCGTCCCTTAGATTCCGATTGACTGATAGAATTCTATCAGCCAATCAAAATTAAGGTAGAAAAAATCCTATTGGCTGTTGCAATCAGCCAATAGGATTGAGCTCACATTCTATTGGCTATTCCAATCAGCCAATAGAATGCAAGCTCAATCCTATTGGCTGATTGGATCAGCCAATAGGATTGAAGTTCAATCCTATTGGCTGATTGCAACAGCCAATAAGATTTTTTCAACCTTAATTCCAATTGGCTGATAGAATTCTATCAGCCAATCGGAATCTAAGGGACGCCATCTTGGATGACGTCATGTAAAGGAACCTTCATTCATCGTTAGTCCGTCGGAAGAAGAGGATGCTCCGCGTCGGATGTCTTGAAGATGGACCCGCTCCGTGCCGGATGATTGAAGATAGAAGATGCCGTCTGGGTGAAGACTTCTGCGGGTTTGGATGAAGACTTCGGCCGGCTTCTTGGAGGACTTCTTGCCGCTTCGATAAAGACTTCTCCCGGCTTCTTGGAGGATGGATGTCGGATCTTTAAAACTGTAAGTCGATCTTCAGGGGTTAGTGTTAGGATTTTTTAAGGGTTTATTGGGTGGGTTTTATTTTTAGATTAGGGCTGCAAAAGAGCTAAATGCCCTTTTAAGGGCAATGCCCATCCAAATGCCCTTTTCAGGGCAATGGGGAGCTTAGGTTTTTTTAGTTAGGGTTTTATTTGGGGGTTGGTTTTGGGTGGTGGGTTTTACTGTTGGGGGGTATTTGTATTTTTTTTTTACAGGTAAAATGCCCCGCAAAAGGTCCTTTTAAGGGCTATTTGTAGTTTATTGTAGGCTAGGTTTTTTTTATTTTGGGAGGCTTTTTTATTTTCATAGGGCCCTTAGATTAGGTGTAATTAGTTTAAAGCTTTGATAATTTCTTTTTTATTTTTTGTAACTTAGTGTTTATTTTTTGTGTAACTTAGTTTTTTGTAACTTTGTAATTTTGTAGTAGATTTAAATTATTTGAGTAGGGTTAGGTGTTTAAATATATAATATATTTAATTTAATTTGTAGTTTTATGTAATTTTAGTATAAAAGTTAGGTTAGATTAATTTTTATTTTAATATAGTTTAATATAATTTTAGTTTAAAAGATAGGTTGGATTAATCATTAATTTAATATAGTTTAATGTATTTTTATTATAATAGGGTAGGTTAATTAATAGTTTAATGTAATTTTATTATAATAGTTAGGGTAGATTAATTAATAGTTTAATATAGTTTAATGTAATTTTATTATAAAAGTTAGGGTAGATTAATTAATAGTTTAATATAGTTTAATATAAATCTAAAGACAAGTTTAAATTTATTATAAGATAGGGATGAGTTAATATTTAATATAAAGTTAGCGAGTTGTTAGGTTTAGGGGTTAATAGGTTAATTTAGTTTATGGCGATGTCGGGGGCTGGCGGTTTAGGGGTTAATATGTTTAGTAAGTGGTACTGATGTGGGAGGTCAGGGGTTAATAACTTTATTTAGTTGCGGTAGGCTCCGGGAGCGGCTGGATAGGGGTTAATACTTTTATGTAGGTGACGGCGGTGTCATGGAGGCAGATTAGGGGTTAATAAGTATAATGTAGGTGGCGGCGGTGTAGGGGGCGGCAGATTAGGGGTGTTTAGACTCGGGGTACATGTTAGGGTGTTAGGTGTAAACGTAACTTTAATTATACCATAGGACAGTGTTTTTCAACCAGTGTGCCATGGCACACTAGTGTGCCGTGAGAGATCCTCAGGTGTGCCGCGGCAGACTGAGAACAGTGTGACATATTTTTTAAATTTTGCTTGTTTTGATGTGACAGGCTCATCAGGCAGGCATCATTTACAACCATGACATATTGACATTCATTCACAGACAATCATTATGATGTCTAATATATGCTGTATTAGGCTACAATGTGTGATTTTGTAAAATTTTGGGATGGTGGTGTGCCGCAGGATTTTTTAATATAAAAAAGTGTGCCACGGCAAAAAAAATGTCGAAAATCACTGCCATAGGAATCAATGGGATATCGGGCAGCAGCGAACATAAGCTTTCGCTGCTTTCAGACTCCCATTGATTCCTATGGCATCCGCCGCCGGCGGATTGAAAACCAGGTACGCTGGGCCGGAATAGTGGCGAGCGTACCTGGTAGTTATTTGCTAAGTAGCAAAAGTAGTCAGATAGTGCCGAATTTGCATTCAGAACATCTGTAGTGACGTAACCATCGATCTGTGTCGGACTGAGACCGGCGGATCGTATGTTACGTCACAAAATTCTACTTTTGCCGGTCTGTAGGCTTTGATAAATAAGGGGAATAAGGCTCGCCACAATTACACTGCGGAATTCCAGTGTATTTGCGGTTGACGGCTTGATAAATAGGCCCACTAGTCTGGTTCTATTTTTAAAGTGTATTATCTATGGCGAATAAATCAATGTAACCTTTTTGTTTTTTTTTTGTTTTTAACATTTTTATTGAGAAGAAATTCGCAGTACAATAGCAGTTAGACAACACTGCAACATAAGATACATGCATCCAATATAAATGGTACAGTACAGCTTGATGGTCACATACATTTCACGTACTGTTATAGTAAAAAAAAAACTTACAAGCATGAAAGAAAATAGCAAACTTTTCAGTCATAAAAGAAGCAGGGCGTTTTTTTAGCCCTAGTTATAGAAACTAGTAAAGAAAGGGTCCGTAGAGCCCATATATTGGTTTTCCAGGTAATTTGATAAGCTAAAATCAAACAGATGTAAACATCTCTCTCGACAAATGGTTAGAAGGAAAGAGGTTAGGGTAACAGGGAAGGGGGAGAAGAAAAAGAAGGGAAGAGAAAAAAAAAAAAAGGGGGGGAACATACAGACATAATCCTCAATATACAAATGCGATGGAGGAAAGGATATAGACCGTATCTATAGGAGCTCGAACCAGTCAGACCACGTCTCCCAATAAGAGTCTAGAGTATTAGTTTCTCTAGCAACGTACTTTTCCATGTTTGCGAAATGATTAATCACCTCACAGACCTCATTTAGATTTGGGGGATCCAACCGCTTCCAGGCTCGGGCTATGCAGAGTTTGGTAGCAGCTAGAACATAGATGAGAATCCTCTTGACATTCTGGGAAAATGACTTCGGGAGGATATGAAGCAAAGCAATCTTGGGGGTCAAATGAACATCTAAATTCATGGAACCCAACAACATTTCAACCTCACTCCACAAAGAGGCCACCTTCGGGCACTCCCACCATATATGGAGGTCTGTACCTTCTAGATCACATTGTCTCCAGCATTTCCTGGTAGTTGATGGGTACATCGCCGCTAAGCGTACCGGAACTCTATGACATTTCAGCACAACCTTCATGTATGTTTCAAAAACTGTGACACAGTGAAGTCTTTTTTGAGAGAGTAATCGCATTTGAGATGTCTCGTTCTGAAATAGTTGAATTTAATTCTCGTCACCAGGCTCGTATTTGCCACGGTAGATTGGGCATGTAATCATTTAGAAGGGTGGCATAATGGAAAGATATTGGCCTGAGTCCCAACCCACCTTGACACCACCTCAACTCCCACCTCGTCCTCTCCCTCAATGAGGTTGCAATGTAACCTTTTATCCATAAGTTTGTATATATATATATATATATATATATATATATATATATATATATATATATATATATATATATATATAATTATAAGCAATGGAATGCACTCACTGGTCTTTTTAAACAAACATGTTTTTTAATGTGACGTTTCAGGGACCATATCCTCTTCCTCAGGGGATACGGTCCTCTTTACTATGTAAAGAAATCCTCCCTATTTCTTTACATAGTATCTACAAATACAGAAGTTATGTTCCTAAAGTCCAGAAACCTGTAAGAGTCTGTCTTTGATAACCAAGAATCATTATGTATTGAGGCCCTCTTGTGGTAACTCTTATTTCTACATTATAAATTATGCACATTTATTATCCAGAAGAAGCACTGCCCATCTGTGAGCCGCCAGAGTTTTAAGGGACACTAAACACAAATCTTTTCTTTAATGATTCAGATAGAGCATGCAATTTTAAGCAACTTTCTAATTTACTCCTATTATCAATTTGTCTTCGTTCTCTTGCTATCTTTATTTAAAAAGCAGGAATGTGATGCATAGGAGCTGGCCCATTTTTGGTTGAGAACCTGGGTTATTCTTGCTTATTGGTGGGTAAATGTCAGCCTCCAATAAGCAAGCGTTATCCATGGTGCTAAACCTAAAATAGGCTGGCTGCTAAGATTTACATTCATGATTTTCAAATCAAAATAGCAAGAGAACAAAGAAAAAATTATAATAGGAGTAAATTAGAAAGTTGATTACAATTGCATGCTCTATCTGAATCATGAAAGAAAAAATTTGGGTTCAGTGTCCCTTTAACTTTTTCAGTATGTCCACACAGTGCCGTAGCGTAAGTTATCAGTGCCCAGGGCAAGGCAAGTATTGCACCCCGTAACCCATTAGCACTGACTGATACATACACACACACACATATATGAATCAAACTACTCACTGATTACAAACACTCATTGGGGCAAATACAGAAGGGTTTTATCATATGCTGCTTTCCATGTAGGTAGTTTAGTAGGGACTCTAATTTACAGCATGCCCATGGGGTTCAATGAGATATAGTTAAGTGAAGTTAAAACAAACAAAAAATCCTCTAAAATACAACATTTGAAACAGACCAGCAACACAATCAATCCCCAATTCTGCATAGATTTTTATAAGGAGGGACACTGATCTGATCCTGAATCCTGTGCAATGTTCATACTGAAGGGGGGACTGAAGACACAGCACTGCCTGCTACAGGATTTGTTTACTGAAGACACAGCACTGCCTGCCACAGGATTTGTTTACTGAAGACACAGCACTGCCTGCTACAGGATTTGTTTACTGAAGACACAGCACTGCCTGCCACAGGATTTGTTTACTGAAGACACAGCACTGCCTGCTACAGG
Source organism: Bombina bombina (assembly GCF_027579735.1). Classification (NCBI taxonomy): domain Eukaryota; kingdom Metazoa; phylum Chordata; class Amphibia; order Anura; family Bombinatoridae; genus Bombina; species Bombina bombina. The sequence continues at coordinate 215,510,220 of NC_069501.1, forward strand.
ATTTGTTTACTGAAGACACAGCACTGCCTGCTACAGGATTTGTTTACTGAAGACACAGCACTGCCTGCCACAGGATTTGTTTACTGAAGACACAGCACTGCCTGCTACAGGATTTGTTTACTGAAGACACAGCACTGCCTGCCACAGGATTTGTTTAGTGAAGACACAACACTGCCTGCCACAGGATTTGTTTACTGAAGACACAGCACTGCCTGCCACAGGATTTGTTTACTGAAGACACAGCACTGCCTGCCACAGGATTTGTTTACTGAAGACACAGCACTGCCTGCCACAGGATTTGTTTACTGAAGACACAGCACTGCCTGCTACAGGATTTGTTTACTGAAGACACAGCACTGGCCTGCCACAGGATTTGTTTACTGAAGACACAGCACTGCCTGCTACAGGATTTGTTTACTGAAGACACAGCACTGCCTGCCACAGGATTTGTTTACTGAAGACACAGCACTGCCTGCTACAGGATTTGTTTACTGAAGACACAGCACTGCCTGCCACAGGATTTGTTTACTGAAGACACAGCACTGCCTGCCACAGGATTTGTTTACTGAAGACACAGCACTGCCTGCCACAGGATTTGTTTACTGAAGACACAGCACTGCCTGCCACAGGATTTGTTTACTGAAGACACAGCACTGCCTGCTACAGGATTTGTTTACTGAAGACACAGCACTGCCTGCCACAGGATTTGTTTTAGTGAAGACACAGCACTGCCTGCTACAGGATTTGTTTACTGAAGACACAGCACTGCCTGCTACAGGATTTGTTTACTGAAGACACAGCACTGCCTGCTACAGGATTTGTTTACTGAAGACACAGCACTGCCTGCCACAGGATTTGTTTACTGAAGTCACAGCACTGCCTGCTACAGGATTTGTTTACTGAAGTCACAGCACTGCCTGCTACAGGATTTGTTTACTGAAGTCACAGCACTGCCTGCTACAGGATTTGTTTACTGAAGACACAGCACTGCCTGCCACAGGATTTGTTTACTGAAGACACAGCACTGCCTGCTACAGGATTTGTTTACTGAAGTCACAGCACTGCCTGCCACAGGATTTGTTTACTGAAGACACAGCACTGCCTGCTACAGGATTTTGTTTACTGAAGACACAGCACTGCCTGCTACAGGATTTGTTTACTGAAGACACAGCACTGCCTGCTGCAGGATTTGTTTACTGAAGTCACAGCACTGCCTGCCGCAGGATTTGTTTACTGAAGTCACAGCACTGCCTGCCACAGGATTTGTTTTAGTGAAGACACAGCACTGCCTGCTACAGGATTTGTTTACTGAAGACACAGCACTGCCTGCCACAGGATTTGTTTACTGAAGACACAGCACTGCCTGCTACAGGATTTGTTTACTGAAGACACAGCACTGCCTGCCACAGGATTTGTTTACTGAAGACACAGCACTGCCTGCTACAGGATTTGTTTACTGAAGACACAGCACTGCCTGCCACAGGATTTGTTTACTGAAGACATAGCACTGCCTGCCACAGGATTTGTTTACTGAAGACACAGCACTGCCTGCTACAGGATTTATTTACTGAAGACACAGCACTGCCTGCTACAGGATTTGTTTACTGAAGACACAGCACTGCCTGCCACAGGATTTGTTTACTGAAGACACAGCACTGCCTGCTACAGGATTTGTTTACTGAAGACACAGCACTGCCTGCTACAGGATTTGTTTACTGAAGACACAGCACTGCCTGCCACAGGATTTGTTTACTGAAGACACAGCACTGCCTGCCACAGGATTTGTTTACTGAAGACACAGCACTGCCTGCTACAGGATTTGTTTTAGTGAAGACACAGCACTGCCTGCCACATGATTTGTTTTAGTGAAGACACAGCACTGCCTGCCACAGGATTTGTTTACTGAAGACACAGCACTGCCTGCTACAGGATTTGTTTACTGAAGACACAGCACTGCCTGCCACAGGATTTGTTTACTGAAGACACAGCACTGCCTGCTACAGGATTTGTTTACTGAAGACACAGCACTGCCTGCCACAGGATTTGTTTACTGAAGACACAGCACTGCCTGCCACAGGATTTGTTTACTGAAGACACAGCACTGCCTGCCACAGGATTTGTTTTAGTGAAGACACAGCACTGCCTGCCACAGGATTTGTTTACTGAAGACACAGCACTGCCTGCCACAGGATTTGGTTACTGAAGACACAGCACTGTCTGCCACAGGATTTGTTTACTGAAGACACAGCACTGCCTGCCACAGGATTTGTTTACTGAAGTCACAGCACTGCCTGCCACAGGATTTGTTTACTGAAGACACAGTACTGCCTGCTACAGGATTTGTTTACTGAAGACACAGCACTGCCTGCTACAGGATTTGTTTACTGAAGACACAGCACTGCCTGCTACAGGATTTGTTTACTGAAGACACAACACTGCCTGCTACAGGATTTGTTTTAGTGAAGACACAGCACTGCCTGCCACAGGATTTGTTTACTGAAGACACAGCACTGTCTGCCACAGGATTTGTTTACTGAAGACACAGCACTGCCTGCCACAGGATTTGTTTACTGAAGACACAGCACTGCCTGCTACAGGATTTGTTTTAGTGAAGACACAGCACTGCCTGCCACAGGATTTGTTTACTGAAGACACAGCACTGCCTGCCACAGGATTTGTTTACTGAAGACACAGCACTGCCTGCTACAGGATTTGTTTAGTGAAGACACAGCACTGCCTGCTACAGGATTTGTTTACTGAAGACACAGCACTGCTTGCCACAGGATTTGTTTTAGTGAAGACACAGCACTGCCTGCCACAGGATTCGTTTTAGTGAAGACACAGCACTGCCTGCTACAGGATTTGTTTACTGAAGACACAGCACTGCCTGCCACAGGATTTGTTTACTGAAGACACAGCACTGCCTGCTACAGGATTTGTTTACTGAAGACACAGCACTGCCTGCCACAGGATTTGTTTACTGAAGACACAGCACTGCCTGCCACAGGATTTGTTTACTGAAGACACAGAACTGCCTGCCACAGGATTTGTTTACTGAAGACACAGCACTGCCTGCCACAGGATTTGTTTACTGAAGACACAACACTGCCTGCTACAGGATTTGTTTTAGTGAAGACACAGCACTGCCTGCTACAGGATTTGTTTACTGAAGACACAGCACTGCCTGCCACAGGATTTGTTTACTGAAGACACAGCACTGCCTGCCACAGGATTTGTTTACTGAAGACACAGCACTGCCTGCCACAGGATTTGTTTGTTTACTGAAGACACAGCACTGCCTGCTACAGGATTTGTTTACTGAAGACACAGCACTGCCTGCCACAGGATTTGTTTACTGAAGACACAGCACTGCCTGCCACAGGATTTGTTTACTGAAGACACAGCACTGCCTGCTACAGGATTTGTTTACTGAAGACACAGCACTGTCTGCCACAGGATTTGTTTACTGAAGACACAGCACTGCCTGCCACAGGATTTGTTTACTGAAGACACAGCACTGCCTGCCACAGGATTTGTTTACTGAAGACACAGCACTGCCTGCTACAGGATTTGTTTACTGAAGACACAGCACTGCCTGCTACAGGATTTGTTTACTGAAGACACAGCACTGCCTGCCACAGGATTTGTTTACTGAAGACACAGCACTGCCTGCTACAGGATTTGTTTACTGAAGACACATCACTGCCTGCCACAGGATTTGTTTACTGAAGACACAGCACTGCCTGCCACAGGATTTGTTTACTGAAGACACAGCACTGCCTGCTACAGGATTTGTTTACTGAAGACACAGCACTGCCTGCCACAGGATTTGTTTACTGAAGACACAGCACTGCCTGCCACAGGATTTGTTTACTGAAGACACAGCACTGCCTGCTACAGGATTTGTTTACTGAAGACACAGCACTGCCTGCTACAGGATTTGTTTACTGAAGACACAGCACTGCCTGCCACAGGATTTGTTTACTGAAGACACAGCACTGCCTGCCACAGGATTTGTTTACTGAAGACACAGCACTGCCTGCCACAGGATTTGTTTTACTGAAGACACAGCACTGCCTGCCACAGGATTTGTTTACTGAAGACACAGCACTGCCTGCCACAGGATTTGTTTACTGAAGACACAGCACTGCCTGCCACAGGATTTGTTTACTGAAGACACAGCACTGCCTGCCACAGGATTTGTTTACTGAAGACACAGCACTGCCTGCTACAGGATTTGTTTACTGAAGACACAGCACTGCCTGCTACAGGATTTGTTTACTGAAGACACAGCACTGCCTGCTACAGGATTTGTTTTAGTGAAGACACAGCACTGCCTGCCACAGGATTTGTTTTAGTGAAGGTTCCAATGTCTAAGGTAGTAAAAGCCACAGAAAGAGAGGGAGGGCATAAGGTCAGCAGCTGACCTTTCACACTCCACGCTGAATTCAGAGCTGGGAGCCCGGCACTCGTGTGTGAGACAGGGAAGATTTCCATCAGCTAGAGCAATCCCCAGCTCTGTAACTGCATAGCTACATCTGCTACATTTCTTTTGAAAATTTGCGCCCCTAAGAATTATGCGCCCCTGTGGCCCCCCCTCACGCTACGCCACTGTGTCCACATGATACAATATTACTTTTTCTTGGTAACATGTGGTAAAGCTTGTGGCTTTACCACAAGATGTCCTTATTTTGAATGGCTACTTTTCTAGGTAGTGGTTATGACAAAGAGAGTGCTGTGAAGGGGCAGGAAGCCAGTTAAATAACCTATTATTAAAGCTAGTAAAAAGTTAATTTTACCAAGTATGCAGTGGGAGGTCTATATCATATAAATTTGGAGTTATTAACAAAGGTTAGTTGGAAAACTAGATATTTGTGCTGGTGAGGTTTTCTCTTACTTATAAGTAGGTATAGGTATATCTTTTTATTAACATTAAACATCTCTTGGTTCTATTGAAAATGTGTGCTTGTGCTCCAGGCCAAAAAGCTAAATTTGTTACCCAAGTTTTCTTCAAAATGAATGGAAAAGCTGGTGTAGGCCTTACTTTGCTACAGAATATGCTTTTTTGGCTTCTTGAGTGGGTATAGGAGAAACATAATTTTCACACAAAATCCCATTTACTCTACCCCCCCCCCCCCCCCTTTTTTTTTTTGCTCTCTTTCTTCTGCATTTCCATGGTCAGTCTGTTTGGCAATGTGCAGTTACTTATTTAAAGGGATGATCTAAGTATTATTACACAGCAAAACATGCAGCATTGTGTGTTTGAGACATCATAGATATTGAAGGTAGAGGTTGCTGCAACAGAAATGTGGGAAGCAGGAACACCCGGAAATCCTACATATAGTGAACTTTGGATTTATCTTGTATTATCCTTATAAAGTGGTTTTTACCACAACATAATTTCCAGTACCAGGAAATAATGAAATCTTTTAAAGAGGCTGCTCCTGGGTGGTAACTCGCCATAGAAGAAGCTACTGAGCTGTTGTTCGTCCCTAGTAGAGCGCTTCTCTTTCTGTATACATTTAGAATTCACTGCCACACATTAAAAAACATTTTATTACCTCCTAACCCTAGCGCACATGCAAGCAGTCGGAAATCAGTAGTTTATACGTTAAGGACCAAATGCCTAGAGCTAATTTGTAGAATCACTAGTTGGTAGGTGCCATTTTAGAGTGTCCTGAAGACCTTTTAAGTGAACATGTTCTGTGGATTAGGTAAAAAGACAGGATTAAAGCAGTTGGATCAAAGGCTTTTGGAACCTTTTTAGATATTGCCAAATTATTCAGTCCATGTAAAGGCAAATTGTATTATAATATTTTCTCCCCTCTAATGTGATCCCCACAATCCATTGTATTGCTTATAATGAGCTAATTTACTTTATTTTGTCATGTGAAATAGCTGCATTTAACTTTTGAAACCACCACCTATACTGAAAATGTCCATACTACACTAATGGTCAAAGAAAATCTAAATAAAAGATAGCAGAAGAAATGAACCTTCCAGTGGAGGTGGGAGAGAGTGAGTAAGGTCCAAGCCTATTTGGAAGAGCTTTGAAAACAGTTAACTTATTAGTTGCTTGCATGAGTTCATTGTCCTAAGTAGCTACCAAATGAAACATAATTAAATAACTCTCCCTTCTTGTGGTGTCTACTCTGTTATGTACATAAATAGCTAAATATTGTTTGCCAGTAGTATGCCTGGAACTGTAGGAGAAAAGGGGAATTTGAAACCTTGCCATATATAGCGAATTTTCACATATATGAAAAAATATTATATAATGAGCTTCTCTTTTGCACCATAGCAATTAAACTAATATCTTTCAAAACCTCTATACAAAAGAGACCACTTTAATAATTAATGCTAACCAACACTGAAGCATGGCAACTTGGCAAGTGAATCAGAAAAGCATGTAATCCCTCAAAAACATAAAGGATTCAGGAAATAATTGATATCACCAAGATTATATTATAAAATAATAGTGTTCAAATACAGCTTCCAATTCCAGTCCACAATGCATTGCACAGGATTTTCAAATGTGAAGCCATTCTAATGTATTACAGCATTGTTTCTCAATTCCAGTGCTTATAGACAGATTTTCAGGATTATCTTGGATGAGAGGAGGTTAATAACTATGGTTACTGATCAGCTAATTATTTCAACTGTGTTCTAGTTCAGATATTTTGAAAATCTGACTTGTTAGTGTGCCCTGAGGACTGAATAATTGAGATTACTTCTTTTCTCTTTATAAACACATTCTTTATTTAGGCAAATTATCAAAGCATTACAAGTAGGCCAGCAATCTTCACGTTGTACATCATAATATACACTAATACATAAATATATAGAGCAGGATTTATCAAAGCACTTCTCCTAAAATTGTGCCCATAAATCTGCATACGACTGAATCCTTTGATTTATTACTTTAAAGTTCTCCTAACATTGGGCGAGTCCAACTATACATTCCTCTCACTTTGTTCGCGTTCACTAGATACATATGTCAAATATAGAATGTAAAATTGCCCCACAAAGATTGTGAATTGTATTACCAATTTGAATGTGTTACGGTAATATAGGGTTATTATTATAACAAAATAAAAACGTATTGTGGTAACACACCAACATTAATACACAAATTTGCCCCACATAAATGTAATAAATTACTTGAAGAGGGCAAAAAATACAACCTAAAAAAACACGGGTTTGAAATGATGTCAGACTTTTTTTGTGTGGAGAAAGTCATCATAGTCTCGCCTTCCACATATTATGTGCAATGTTTTGATAAATTTGTGTGCAGAAATTTAGCCGATAAGTTCACATGAACCATGAGCTCAAAGTGCAACACAATAGATAGGTTAAACTTTTAAAATAGCTTAACAGATGCCTGCAGATCACAAAGAAATTCCAAACTCAATATTACAGTTCCTTACATGTCGCTTCTCATCTGTTGCACCTCTCTGCCAGTCCCATCACTGACTTCCTCTAACCTCTAAAATGCAATACAAAATCCTGACTCTAACTTTTAAAGCTCCAGATACTCTCCCTTCCCTCTAGTTCACTCTGCTCATGACCTCCTTCTCTCCTCCTCTCTTGTCACCTCCTCACATTCCTGTCTACAAGACTTCTCCAGACTGGCCCCTATATTGTGGAACTCTTAGCCTCACTCTACACGACTCTCCTCTAGTTATGAAAGTTTCAAGTGCTCCTTAAAGACTCTACTGTTCAGGGATGCATATAATATACACTAACCTTTTCCTATCCTAGTAATTTGATACTGAAGGAAAAAGAAGACACAGCCTCTTACTGAGAAAACTAGAGGCCCCCTTTGGACCCATGAACTCATAAATGTACTGCAATAGGGGATAATGAGTGGTACAGAAATTAAATAGGGCTACTTTTGGACCCATGGTAAAACAAAGTGGAAGTCAGATAGGGGATGTCAACAGATGGGTCCAATATGCTGAAGAGCGGGGGTAAATCATTTCATGTGAGGCTTGCAAGAAAATCTCAGTAACTAGGTTATTGGGTTAAATACTGTATAGCTGATAACAAACATATGCTCAAATGAGTGCTCCTTAAAGGGGTAAACATAATATCCCCAAAAATATACATATTACCAGATTTGTAAATAAATATATATTAACCAAAAATAATAATCAAGTGTTGCCCAAATCTAAGCAAATAGCTATAGAGCAACTGTAAACACTGGTTGTAAGCAATAAGAGATCCAGCGACTAATAACAGTACTATACAGATAAATGAACTGGCAGGCGTAATACATAGGTAATCAGCCAAACCCTGAGAGCTTGGCACTTGGTATCTATTAAATTGCCCTGTCAAGTCAAGTGCTGTCCTGCCACTCTGTGCCCCCTGCTTTCCTCACATCCAGCATTCTTTTCCCAGGCACTGTTGGTAGGGCTATTTTCCTCTAAATTGTTTTTACACAAAATAAACTTATTATCATCAAACTAATAGCATTACTTCCTAAAGGCAAACATTAGCCCATGGAGACTCTGTTTAATGTCAGCTTGATCTAAGGTTGGGGTTGTAATCTGTATTTCACAAAAAATACTGGACTATCAGCAAATGACCAATAAAGGGCATTAGCATCATGAAATGGCTGCTCCCCAAAACGCAACCTTAGTCTCCACCATAAGTGTCACTCCAACCTGATTGTTTGCCTCACCATATCTATTTCATTTTGCAAATGAGCTTGATTGATTTTATCCTCTCGATTGCCATTGACAAACAAAGCAATTACTCTATGCTAGGCTGTGGATAGTACACAAAGCAAAATGTAACTTCAGTTTGGCTGCAGTAACATACATCAAAGGCATAGGGGACTTTTACATTTGAAGGCATGACTCAAGGAACCTAAAACAATGGCCATTTTGTACAGATTTTACTGTGCTTGCCAAATGAAAAACTAGACCATCCAATTCTAGATTGGACACCTGGCAACCCTAGCTGAGGTAATGCCTAGTAAGCAAGTCATTTTCCCTTTGTTTCCAATGGACATTGCTACAATAAAACTGCAATTGTCTTAAATACCATTCAAATTTTAAATAACTTCTATTGCTCATGGGTTCTGCTGTAAATGGAGAAAGCTCCAAACTAATTAATGGGAATATATGATATTAGGCACAGTAACTTTATTATATGCATAATTAAATTGTGTAATTTCTGGGAATCGTTACAAACTTTCATCAACAAAATATGCTTACTGTGCAGTCTATAATGCAATAATTGTAATCAGTTTGTAAATGTTTATTTTGCTACATTTATATATGTAAAGAAGAACATATTCTAATTATGATTAGATACATAAACTTTTATCTAAAATTGAATGTGTCTCCAAATTCCACTTTAATAATGTGCATTTAAGATGCTATATGTTTAATACTACATTTAAATGGACATTCTAGTGTGAAAATGACTTGCTTTCATTTGTTGCAGCAAGCCATTTTTGTATTACATTTTTATATAAGAATTGTATATGTATGAGCAATACAGTAAATGCAAAAGCACAATAACTATAAAAAAAATCTGGGAAAAAGAATACAGTGCAGCACTACCCGCTTACAATTCATGTTCCAAGTAAGTGATTATTTGTTGTTTTAAAGCAGTTGTGTCAAACTGGCGGGCCGAAGACCTCAATCGACCCACAAACTAATTTACGGCGGCTCACAACACGTCAAAGAAAAATAATGATAACATGGTTATTACCTAAAGAGCGAGCACGCTTACTATTAGGGTTGCGCATGTGTGCAACCTCAATTCAACTCTCCATTACAATGACTTTATCCCTTTGTTCTAGCATTGCAATTCACTCGTATAGTGAGCAGCTGCGCTACAGTAACGAGATCATTAAAACCCCTGACACTTTAACAAGCCACATATCTATTAAAAAGCACACAATTTATTTAACACACGCAGCACTTCTTTATATATGTTCATTACTATGGCAGCACTGATTTCCAGCATCATTTATGCCCATTCCTTATCATAATTTTCTCTATAACTAAAATCACATACTTTATATTTGATAAATATATAATTTTATATATATATATATAAATGTATATATTTATATATATCTATACTATAGTCGCATTTGTAACGCGTCCGTCGGTGTTGCCAGTTGCGCAAGCATCCTCAAAGGAATGTTGGAAGCGCGAGGCAGCCAAAAGAATGTTGGCTGCGCACGCAGCCTATAGAATTCACCTGGATGCAGCAAAGTGAAAATGGCAGGTTGGTGAAAGAATACACCGAAGGTGTATTCTTTCACCACCCTGCCATTTTTGGAATCCAAATGGATGCAGCGAAGGCAAACGGAGCATTACAAAAACATAATCACCCGCAATAAGTATTAAAAAAAAAACATAACGACCTGCAATAAGCATTAAAAAAAAAAACATAACCCCCTGCAATAAGCATTAAAAAAAAAACTGCCTGCAATAAGCATAAAAAGCATTTAAACAAATAAAAAATAATAACCACCTGCAATAAGTATTAAAAAATAAATAAATTAAATAACTGTCCGCAATAAGTATTAAAAATATAAATAAATAACCGCCCGCAATAAGTAAAAAAAACAAACAAACTACCTAATAAAATTATTAACCCCTAAATCCGCCAACCCCAACATCGCAAACTAATACATCTATTAACCCCTAAACCGCCAAACCCCACAACACAAATAACTAATCACTGAGCCCTCTAACCTAACACCCCCTAAATTAACCCCATTACATAAATAAAAAAAGAATCCTAAATTACAATTAAAATAAAAACCTTACATTACTTTAAAAATAAAGAAAACTAAATTTAAACTAATCTAAAAGTACAGAAAATAAAAAAATTCTAACATTACACAAAATAAAAAAAGTCTAACATTACACAAAATAATAAACCACATTATCCAAAATAAAAAAATTAAACCTAATCTCTATGAAAATAAAAAAGCCCCCCCCCAATAAAAACACCCTCTAATCTAAGAATAAACTACCAATAGCCCTTAAAAGGGCTTTTTGTAGGGCATTGCCCTAAATAAATCAGTTCTTTTACATTAAAAATAAACCAAGTCCTCCCTAATAGTAAACACCCCCACCCACCAAACCCCCCAAAATAAAAAAAACCTAACACTAAAAAACCTAAACTACCCATTTCCCCTAAAGGTTAATTTGTATGGGCATTGCCCTTAAATGGGCATTCAGCTCTTTTACTGCCCTTAAAAGGGCATTCAGCTCTTTAACAGTGCCCATATCCCTAATCTTAAAAATAACCCCCCCCCCCAAAAAAAAAAAAAACTAACACTAAGCCCCAAATATGTGTATATATAGTGTGTGTGTATATATATGTGTATATATATATATATATATAAAATATATATATATATATATATATATATATATATATATATATATATATAAAAATGATTAGATATTGTGGATGGAAAAATTGCTAAAATAGTAAAGTGTTGCAAGAGTATACCTAGCCTACTAAGTACACTTCAGAATACCAACTCTTATATAGTAGAATTAGGAGAAGGATAATAAATAAATGTGGTGCAGACCCATTAAAAATTTATCAAGCAAACATCAAGAAGAGAAGAGGTTTATAATAAAAACTCATAAAAGACTGGGGATTCAGCATTCTTTTAAAAAATAAATAAACTAAAGTAACACAATTTGCATTTGAAGTGGTAGTTTTTATTCACACACCGTGCCAAGCACAAGCTCAATAAAAATGGCAACAACCATGTGATAGTGAAAAGTGATTTAAGAACAATATTAAATACATAGTACACTGTATATTTAAACACTAAACGTTACTTGCACCGGTCTATGAGACAAGACAAGCATCCTTGTGGAAATAAAATTTCCTTTGTAATTTAAAGAGATATACCTAAATAATTATAACTGTTATGGAAAGTCAGGTAAGTTATGCACAAAATGCAGATCTCAAATAAAATATGCAGACCAAAAAAGGTTTTAGTAAACTGAACATATAGAGTTACTGTGCATAGCCGCCTATATCATAAGCATATCATACATTTTACTACAGAACCAGCAGATAATATGCTATATATATCATAGCTGACATATGATACAGGGACACTTTAAATGCATGCAAAAACCAGTGATTATGCAGATGTTCTTAAAGTACCAGGAAAACCAAACTTGTCCATATAGGATGTTATAGGCAAATGAGCCAGTGGTGAATAAGGTATCAAGTTCTCTTATAATGAGGAGATATTAAGTTGCAACTTGCAAAGAGTCACTTGCATAAAGTCACATGAGCCAGAATAAGCAGAAATGTGTGTTATGTCTTGCGGCACAGAAAGCATAGATATTAGTATTGTAATTGTAGTAAAGATGCAGGAGGATATCATGTTAGTTGCTATATCCCTCTGTCAACTGCACCTAACTTGATCAAGTCACAGCAAAGTAAAAGCAAGATGGTTAAGAAATTGAAGGCAAAAGCAAAGATGCAGGAGGATACTATGTGTATAGATCCGTATCCCTCTGTCGACTACACCTGATTGCTGCCAACTTAAACCTCCTTTCCTTCCGTCAGACGAATGATTTTTCGGATGGAATGTAGAATCCGCTGTGTAATCAAGCTACAAGCCTCTATGCCACTCTGGTTAAATTCCGGAAAACCCAAGCACTACCACTTCAAATGCAAATTGTGTTACTTTAGTTTATTTATTTTTTAAAAGAGTGCTGAATCCCCAGTCTTTTATGAGTTTTTATTATAAACCTCTTCTCTTCTTGATGTTTGCTTGATATATATACAGTATATATATATATATATATATATATATATATATACAGTATATATATATATATATATATATATATATAAAATTTATTTTTTTCAAAGGGATAAATAGATTCTCTGCAGCTATCACAATAGGTATATGTCTATCACTATATAAACAGCGGATCGCTATGCCAACAGCATTGTGATCCACTGTTTATAATGCAGAAAAAATGTTATACTATTTGCATGCGTATGCTAAACTGTGAGCTAACTCGGAACAGGGCTACTAGGAAAAAAAAAAGCACGAACATGGGAGAACAACTAGAGGAAGCGTGTGTATCACCTTCTTAAAAGCATTAAAGAACATTTCTGCATTACAGAACACAATCTTTTGAAATGTATTCAGTTATAGCAAACGCCACTGCTTCGTTTAGCAGTGGCAAGATATGTATGTATTGTGCAGCCCACGTGAGTTGCACTTGAATGGAAAATGGCTTGCAACTGATATGAGTTTGACACCCCTGTTTTAAAGTATCAATCATGTAACAATTTAATTATTATAATACTTAGAAATAATATTTATAAAATATGTAATATATATTTTATAAAGTTTAAAGATTTCTCATATTTGGGCTATCCAAATAAAGGAGTGTGATGAGATTGACTAATATGAGGCAAGTTACACAATATTTATAAATTATTATTCAGCACAAAATCGTTGCTAAGTGGTCAGTTAGATAATAATGGATATAAAATGAATACTAGGGTGATTTTGCCCTTTATCTTTAAATTAGGTCTACCTGGGTAACCAATTTTACATACATTTGAGCTTACTTAGTTGATTCTATAAAAAGCTAAATTGCAAGTGGAGAGGAATCAATAGCACATTGACTTCTATGGGGGAATAGTTATTGTTTGCGTGACAGTCTAATTGCGCTAGAAGTAAGCTGTTTGTGCTCGCCGAGTTAGCAAGATAACTTTTAACTTTCAACTCATAATACCAGCTCAATCCTACAAGCGCAAAAAGTTTAATTCTAGCGCAATTAGCACTATAGCGGAAGTGCAAAATACCACTCCACTTGTAATCTGGCATATAATGTTTGTGTGTAATAAATTAGTTATTTAAGAAAGGTTTGTCTTATTTTCTTTTCTATAAGAGAAAGAAGCACAGAGGCGCCAACATGGCCTAGTAACGTCACGGCAGTCGGATACAAAACATCAGCAGGATAGGAAATATACTCACAAGCGTAGCGCACCCAAATGGTGCTATTGTGGCAGCCTGGAACATCAAACAGTGGTCCAGCTCACTGGTGTCTCCAGCCAGATAGAGATGATCCTTGGCAAGGGCCTATCCTATGATGCCTATAAGGGCAAAAAAGGCACACACATAGCCCAGTAACGTTTGTACACCAGATAAAAAAGGATTCAAGGTTGTACTTACAGGAAACAAAGCACCACCAGGTGCAATATCAGCAGTACTGGGACCTCTCAGCCGCCCAGTGGACTGTGGAATCCAATTTGCAGGATGCAGAAAATCACCACTTTGGAAGATAGAACTAGCACACACACTCTGCCCCCAAAAAGGAGCAGAATAATTGTGATAAAGCAAGTGTATATTTAAAAACTTTTATTTTAAAAACAGCGACATGTTTCTCAGCCACCACAGGCTGTTTCCTCAGGCTATGTTAAAATGTTAACAACACTTGCTTTATAAAGACAATAGAACATATAAAACTAAATCTGATAGGCTAATTAATTTCTAAAGTGTGAACACCTGTTGCACAGGTCAGCAGTTGGTAGGCATGGAAACCCCTATATACAAAGCTCTCATATGTAACACAAACCATTTTGAGAAAATCCCAAATAAGAATAGATATCTCTGTATTAACCTCCATACCATTGCCATACCCAAAATAGACAATAGCAATAACCTTGTAACCCTTCAAATTAAGATTAAAAAATGGAAAACAGTAATATAACAATCACAATGTTTTTATTGTGATTGTTATATTACTGTTTTCCAGTTTTTAAAATAAAAGTTTTTAAATATACACTTGCTTTATCACAATTATTCTGCTCCTGTTTGGGGGCAGAGTGTGTGTGCTAGTTCTATCTTCCAAAGTGGTGATTTTCTGCATCCTGCAAATTGGATTCCACAGTCCACTGGGCGGCTGAGAGGTCCCAGTACTGCTGATATTGCACCTGGTGGTGCTTTGTTTCCTGTAAGTACAACCTTGAATCCTTTTTTATCTGGTGTACAAACGTTACTGGGCTATGTGTGTGCCTTTTTTGCCCTTATAGGCATCATAGGATAGGCCCTTGCCAAGGATCATCTCTATCTGGCTGGAGACACCAGTGAGCTGGACCACTGTTTGATGTTCCAGGCTGCCACAATAGCACCATTTGGGTGCGCTACGCTTGTGAGTATATTTCCTATCCTGCTGATGTTTTGTATCCGACTGCCGTGACTTTACTAGGCCATGTTGGCGCCTCTGTGCTTCTTTCTCTTATAGATCACGCCACACCAGGATGACCGTCCTATGACAGAGAGCTGCCTTCTTTCTTTTGGATTATTCTTTGTGTGGACATTTTGTTATTTGATTATACCAATATCATCTGGGTCCACTTGTGAGCATATCATCTCTTATAATCTGATATAAGTGTGCTAGGTTTATTGTATATTCTCTTAATTATCTGTATATATCTGCTTACTGTTTGCTGCTTATTGTTAGCGCCCCCTAGGAGTGTGGTGTATGTTCTATATGCACCACCCTCCTTATATCTTTTGTTATCTTATTTTCTTTTCTTACTGCACTAGGTCCTAGGGATTGCAGTTAACATTAAATTAAGATGGGGTAATATTAAGTGTTAATTAACATGAAGTCATTTAGGTTATGGTTAATTAAATTGGGATAGTGGTTAGGGTTTATTACAATAGAGGGTTGTGATTAAGGTTGATTATGATCAGAAGGTTAATTAACTTTAATGATTCAGACAGAGAATGGAATTTTAAACACTTTCCCAATGTATTTCTATTATCAAATTTGATTTGTTCTCTTGGTATTCTTTGTTGAAGACTAAACATAGGTAGGCTGATAAGAGCTTAGGAGTGTACATGTGGCTATAGCAGTCTATGGCAGCAGTGTTTGCAACTTTGCATAACGTTGCTATAAACAATGTTGAAAACACTGCTGCAAGATGGCTAAAGACACGTGCATGCTCCTGAGCTCTCATATAATTACTCTTTAACAAAGGATAGCAAGACAACTAAGGAAAGTTGATAATAGAAGTAAATTGGAAAGTTATTTAAAATTTCACACCCTATCAAATATTTTTATATATATTTAAGTTTCATTTTCACTTTACTGTCCCTTTTTAAGTAGAGTTGCAACAGAAAAAACAGTACCACTATTTTAGTAGCTTGCATTAGATATAGCCCTTACTTTGTATAGTTTCCTAGGCTGCAACATCACAGTTTTCTAAATCATCGATAGAAACAACACTTGTCACACTTACAGCAGCATTATGACTTTTACGTAGAAAAGATGTAAAAAGATATCGGTTATATGATGTTTCAATAGACATATAGGCACCAATATTTTATGAGTCCTGGCTGAAACAGGCAGCATATCTAAAACAACTCGCTGAGATTAGATGTAGGGACTGAATGAAAAAGAACTATAGCCACATAATTATGCAGAAAGCCTTAAAGGACCAGTCAACACTGTAGATTTGCATAATCAACAAATACAAGATAACAAGACAATGCAATAGCACTTAGTCTGAACTTCAAATGAGTAGTAGAATTTTTTTCTGACAATTTTAAAAGTTATGTCTTTTTCCACTCCCTCTGTACCATGTGACACCCATCAGCCAATCACAAATGCATACACGTACCATGTGACAGCAATCAGCCATTCACGAATGCATACACACTTATTCTTGCACATGCTCAGTAGGAGCTGGGGACTCAAAAAGTTTAAATATAAAAAGACTGTGCAAATTTTGTTAATGGAAGTAAATTGGAAAGTTGTTTAAAATTGCATTCTCTATCTGAATAATGAAAGTTTAATTTTGATTGAGTGTCCCTTTAATAGTCTGCTGCAAAAAAAAAAAACCTGGCAGAGGCATTCTCCTATAAGGATTAAAGGCAAGATTGCATCCCAAGTTTTAATGACACGTGTGAGACCTTTTTAGCTAGCAGACTTATGGGAGGGAGGCCTGTGAAAACCTGCATTTCAATGAAAAAATCCTACCCAAACCATTAGCCTAATGCAACATAAGCATCTAGAAAGGCTCCTAAGCTAAGGACTTAGGGAAAAGATGTATAAAAGTCATATTTAAAATTGATCTTATTGACGCATGTGCTTCTTATTCTAGCAATGATAGATTCATCATTAAAGTAATGTAGATTTTTGAGATTCAAACTGTATGTAAATACTATTTAATATAGTATTGAATTATTAATTATATAATTATTACTAAATATATGAAATAGCATTGGCTACATATTTATATTCTCCACACGCTATAAATGTTATTGCATCATTAGTCGTTAAAAGTGGAAAATGCACAAGAACTATTGCTGGTAAAATTGTTGATATTGTGAGTACATTCTGTATATTACTGGGGAAACAAAAATATCCATCATTTTATGTTGTTTAGTGGATAAAAAAAAGGCTTTTAAAAAATTATTTACACTTGAGAATTTTATATTAGTGAATGTAACCTAATGTAAGATCCCGCATTGTATCACCTGGTTACATCTGAATACTAAAGAACACAACATCTAGCTCAGCTCATATTGTCTTATTGTCTGTTAATCTCTCTAGTCACGAAACAGTTTGCAGCAAGGGGATATGGATGGAGCTCGAAGATTAGGAAGACTTGCCAGGCTACTGAGTGTTGTGTCCATCTTACTGGGGATTGTTATTATTATTCTCTGCATCCTCAGCTTTACAGGTAAGTCGGCCAGCATGCTACTTAGTCCAGGCTTATTTCTCATATGTGTATGTTTAGTAATACTTTATGGTAAGACTATAACACTCTATGGTAATTCAGCCACACTATCCACCCCATGTAACTATTTACCATTATAGCAAATAGACATACAGTATATCATTCTAGAACCATGGGGTTCATTATTATCTATCATTTAATAATTATTAAAATGTTAGTCATTTCAGATGAGTTGTTATTCATGTTGCCGCAATCATGATCAGAAATTTGTATTGTTTATCAGCAGCACTTTTTCATTATCTCTGTGGTGAAAAAGAGGTTGTGATTTTAAACATCTTTCCCATTAACTTCTATTAGCTAATTTGTTTTGGTCTCTTGGTATCCTTTGGTGAGCTAGGCTCAGGAGCTGTTGATTGGTGGCTGCACATATATGCCCCATGTTACTGGCTCACTCAATGCTTCAGCTAGCTCCCAGTAGTGCATTGCTGGTTCTTTAAGAAAGGATACCAAGAGAATAATGCAAATTAGATAACAGAAGTAAATTGGAAAATTGTTTAAAATTGTATTGGATTTTATGTCCCTTTGTCACGGGATTAACTTAGGTTAGAACATGGTGGTGCCAATTGCTTTAAGACTTTACATTTATATTTGCAATATTTAAACAACTAATACTGTATATTATTCTCATGCTAATATTTGCTTTGAATATATCATACTATCTAGCATTTAATTAGTGTTTCAAAAAAGTGCTAGTGTATAATTAGTGCGCCAATGGTCTGAAAATCCACTGTCTGTATGACAGTGAGACACAATCACAGTGTTAAAAATCTAAATATATAACTATACGATACAAATCGTTATAGAAAAATACCCCAATCAAATTATATTAGGATACAAATGAATTCTTAAGAAACAAATAAATTCTTCTTAGATATTAAAAGTGATAACATAATATAGTGGTGTCTTTGCAGCAAACACCCCAAAATAATAAGGTGATAAAACTGCAAGGCACTGTAAATAATAAACACAGCAATGTGATAGAATTGTAAAATATTATAGTGAAAAAGTCCCAATGATCAAAGTTCAAAGTGTTACATATATGATGGGCGTAATGTCCAAATCACAGTAGGCAGGCTCTTCTCCAAAAGATCCCTGTTGGTGACCCAGGGGTGGATACTATATAGAAAAAAAGATAAAAGAAGGCGCCAACATAGTGCGGTTACCAATGGGATGGAACACGCTTAGTAAATAATACCAGGTACTCACAGGATGAAAGACACTTGAGAAGTGTCACAGGTGCCTCCTGGACTCTCAGAGTTGTCCAGCTAACTCCCACTCCACTGTGGTGGTAAGGTTCCGCTTGTCTCTACCGATTAGGATGGCTCCGCTAGTGGTTGTGGCTCCCAGCCAGTATTCCAATAGGACTCTCTTGCGGTTTCCCCAAATCCAGCTATCCAGTTAAAATCCGTGCTCTCCGGTGAGAGGTGATACAGCAAGGATAAAAGTGGTTTGTGACGGTGGTAACAAACTACAATATTGCCATTAAAAATATCAGAAAAGGAAGTTCGTGGCTGCAGTAATAAAATCAAAAAAAGACTTTATTTACACAACGTTTCTCGGTCTGTACGTGACCGTTTCCTCAGGTGCATAAGTGTATAATAAAACACATAAAAACCACGAACTTATATCAGTAATACAGCGTCTCCAAATGCATACTGCGCATGTACGTGGGTGTGTCCCCATACTGGGAGTTCCATTGGCGTTAACTAACCAATGAGGTGCTTGTAATCACACACCTCCATAATTACGAGTGTATTGGGGAATTACTCAGTGTGGTTTTAACAAATAGCCCACACAGTTTTAAAAGCCGCAACGGGCCATGGTAATCAATAAATCTAATGAACAGATACAGTACAAGAAAAAATATTATCTAAAAAAATATATACATGTATATAAAAATATATATAAAAACATATCAATAAAATGTGTAAATATACAAACTACCAGATTGGGCACACCAACTCGCTATGTATACAAACATACTATTACTAACGTTCATGAAGTCATTAACTCTTCATAAAATTAGTTCACATACAGATGGTTACTTGCATGGATATAGGAGAGATCTTACATGTAAAATGCAAACTATGAATATAGTAACCTATATGTAAAAAAATATATTAGAAGTATAATACGTCTCTCCCCAAAGATACGGTTAATTCCATAATTTGGTTAAAAATGACAGTATTAGATAAATCCATATTCGTCTACGTGATCAGAGAGAAAATTGCTTAACCCTAGACAGAGTGATTAATAAAAAAACTTAGCTAGGGTGAATGAAAAGGATTTAGAACCCAATCCAACCTGACTGTCTAATTATAAGGACTTGTAATAACTGTGTTAGCTCATTAATGGACATTAATCATGTTGTTTCTATAAGGTGCCTAGACTAAAACTGGTTATACTTATTTAGAGGTGCATAACGTGACATTCATATAAATAGTAACGATATATTGTATATCAAAATACATTAAATTTTATAACCACATATACATGTTGATGCTAACAGGAGTCAGGAACCAAGCCCTACAAATCTAAATAAAAATACTAATTAAAATGACCTCGAATTAAGATACTAAGTGTTGGGTTTGCTATATGTGGACTATAGTTTGATCACTTGATGATGTTCATTATTCCTCATAATAGAGTGCTTATAATTATAGTAAAATTATTTAGCTAACATATACCTAGTGTATTAGATGAAAAGGGTCAAATTAAAGCTAGATGGTAATCTCACATCAATGAAGGAGGATAATAACAATAAGGTTATAATGTGTCTAGCAGTATAATAATATCAGTGTGGAGCCTATATATCAGGGGTGGGTATTAAAGTCCTATATTGAACTAAATACAGAATGACTCATAGTGGATCAGTTAGTTGAAGGCCGCCATATCAATATTAGCGTTTAGGCCACCAGGGGACAGGGTGCGCATCTTCCAGATCCAAAAAGTCTCCCTTTGTCTTAAATGCAAATATCTGTTTCTACCCCATTTGGGGTACACTTGTTCTAGAGGGAATATGCTAAACACATTTGATGTATTAGTATGGCATGTATTAGCATGCCTAGGGACACTATGATTGGCAATGTTTTTACTGATATTCCTTAGATGCTCACCCCATCTTTTTTTGAGGGGTCTCGAGGTCCTACCCACATACTGGACCCCACAGCTGCATTCTAACAAATAAACTACAAAGGCCGAATCACATGTGAAGTGTGTTTTGATATGAAATTTTTCCTTACTCATATAGGATGCAAATTCAGTTCTCTTGCTATTTGTGTATTGACATAATCCACAATTAGCTCTATTGCACTTAAAAAAACCTGGTTTGTCTAGGAACTTATTACCTCTTGTACTACTTAATTTACTCGTCAGTGATCTTTTCTTCATTACTATTTTACTCGGGGCTAGTACATTCTTTAACGTGGGAGCTCGTCTAAAAGTACAGACAGGTGTATTACCTATACTATCCCTCAGCAAAGGGTCCCCTGTCAAAATGTGCCAGTGTTTGCCTAATATAGTTTTAATTTTATTATGGTTGTTATTGAATTGTGTTATGAATCTGACTTTCTCACTCCCTTTAATAGAACCTCCAATAGGTATAGTCTCCTTATTCTTGGCAAAGAAATCTTCTCTGCATTTATTTCTTGCTCTCTTGTAGCTAGTCTCAATAAGATCTGTGGGGTAATGTTTTTCAACAAACCTTTTCTTTAAAATATTAGCTTGTATATCAAAACTGTCTAAATCTGTGCAATTCCTACGAATCCTACAGAATTGGTTGTAAGGGATATTGTTCTTCCACGGTAAGTGGTGGTTGCTTTTATAGTTCAAATAACTGTTAGCATCCACCGACTTAAAAAAAGTTTTGGTAGAGATGTTACCTACACTGTCCCATGTTAAAATGAGATCCAGAAATTCTATACTAATCGCATCTATTTTAGAAGTGAAGTTCAGACCTAATGAATTGTTATTTAGACTATCCAAAAATTTCTGAGCCAATGATGTGTCCCCCTCCCAGATGAACAACAGGTCATCTATGAAGCGGCCATAGAAAACCAGGTTCGCCCCATATGAGGAAGGATATATATATTGTTCCTCAAAAAATCCCATAAAGAGATTAGCAAAACTAGGGGCGAACCTGGTTCCCATGGCCGTTCCCCTAATCTGCAAGTAAAATTTCTCCTGATATACGAAGTAGTTATTTTTTAATACAAAAGATATGCATTCCAAAAGGAAATCTCTTTGCTTGACTGGCATGTATATGTCCCTCTCCAAGTAATATTGGATGGCTTGAATACCCAGATGGTGTGCAATATTAGAATATAGGGCAGAGACATCACAGGTCAGCCATATCAAATTTCTTCCCTCTTTCTTTATGTGTGATAACATATATTAAGTCTGGTGTGTCTTTTATGTAGGATTTTAAAGTAATCACAGATTTTTTTAAAAAGGAATCCACATATTCGGATAAATTACAGGTTAAATTATCGATTCCTGATATGATGGGCCTCCCCGGAGGGTCCACCATACTCTTATGTATCTTTGGGAGGTGATAGTAATATGCCAAATTTGGTGCATAGGGTATTAAATAGTCTCTCTCTTTCTTAGTGAGTATTCCCTCTAACCAGCCTGCATCAACCATTTTAATCAAGTTAGTTAGAAATTTTGCTGTGGGATTGTATGTTAATAATTTGTAATATTCTGTGTCTAAAAGAATACGATCAGCTTCTTTGATATAATCCTTAATATTCTGGATGACTATCCCACCTCCCTTGTCCGCTTGTCTAATTGCTATATTTTTGTTGGCTGCTAGTCTAGATAAAGCTGTTAATTCATAAGCATTCAAATTAGGATTCTTAATATTTTTTTCAGAAAGTTTGCCAAATTCTTCCAAAACTAGATTTTGAAATATTTCTAGACTAGTTCCTGTGCAAGGAGGATTAAAGTTGGATTTAGGGGTCAAATCAGAATGTAAATAATTCTCAAATAATTCATCACATAATATCTCAGGCTCAAAATAGATAATATCTGTCAAGGGCCTTTCTGTCATTTCATTCGTTAGAATTGGTGCATGACCAGTACCTTTGAGCTTCTTGTCACAGAAATATCTTTGGATCGACAATTTTCGCACAAATTTATTTAAATCTACAAATAATTCGAACAAATTGTGATTTCTAGAAGGACAGAAAGAGAGCCCTCTATTTAAAACTCCCACCTCCTCATTAGTTAAAACATGATCAGAAAGATTAAAGATGTTCTCCCTCATTCGTTTAAATTTCTCCTTTTGGGAGAATATTAAGGATTATATCAAAGAAGCTGATCGTATTCTTTTAGACACAGAATATTACAAATTATTAACATACAATCCCACAGCAAAATTTCTAACTAACTTGATTAAAATGGTTGATGCAGGCTGGTTAGAGGGAATACTCACTAAGAAAGAGAGAGACTATTTAATACCCTATGCACCAAATTTGGCATATTACTATCACCTCCCAAAGATACATAAGAGTATGGTGGACCCTCCGGGGAGGCCCATCATATCAGGAATCGATAATTTAACCTGTAATTTATCCGAATATGTGGATTCCTTTTTAAAAAAATCTGTGATTACTTTAAAATCCTACATAAAAGACACACCAGACTTAATATATAAGTTATCACACATAAAGAAAGAGGGAAGAAATTTGATATGGCTGACCTGTGATGTCTCTGCCCTATATTCTAATATTGCACACCATCTGGGTATTCAAGCCATCCAATATTACTTGGAGAGGGACATATACATGCCAGTCAAGCAAAGAGATTTCCTTTTGGAATGCATATCTTTTGTATTAAAA
Source organism: Bombina bombina (assembly GCF_027579735.1). Taxonomy (NCBI): domain Eukaryota; kingdom Metazoa; phylum Chordata; class Amphibia; order Anura; family Bombinatoridae; genus Bombina; species Bombina bombina. The sequence continues at coordinate 215,533,844 of NC_069501.1, forward strand.
AATAACTACTTCGTATATCAGGAGAAATTTTACTTGCAGATTAGGGGAACGGCCATGGGAACCAGGTTCGCCCCTAGTTTTGCTAATCTCTTTATGGGATTTTTTGAGGAACAATATATATATCCTTCCTCATATGGGGCGAACCTGGTTTTCTATGGCCGCTTCATAGATGACCTGTTGTTCATCTGGGAGGGGGACACATCATTGGCTCAGAAATTTTTGGATAGTCTAAATAACAATTCATTAGGTCTGAACTTCACTTCTAAAATAGATGCGATTAGTATAGAATTTCTGGATCTCATTTTAACATGGGACAGTGTAGGTAACATCTCTACCAAAACTTTTTTTAAGTCGGTGGATGCTAACAGTTATTTGAACTATAAAAGCAACCACCACTTACCGTGGAAGAACAATATCCCTTACAACCAATTCTGTAGGATTCGTAGGAATTGCACAGATTTAGACAGTTTTGATATACAAGCTAATATTTTAAAGAAAAGGTTTGTTGAAAAACATTACCCCACAGATCTTATTGAGACTAGCTACAAGAGAGCAAGAAATAAATGCAGAGAAGATTTCTTTGCCAAGAATAAGGAGACTATACCTATTGGAGGTTCTATTAAAGGGAGTGAGAAAGTCAGATTCATAACACAATTCAATAACAACCATAATAAAATTAAAACTATATTAGGCAAACACTGGCACATTTTGACAGGGGACCCTTTGCTGAGGGATAGTATAGGTAATACACCTGTCTGTACTTTTAGACGAGCTCCCACGTTAAAGAATGTACTAGCCCCGAGTAAAATAGTAATGAAGAAAAGATCACTGACGAGTAAATTAAGTAGTACAAGAGGTAATAAGTTCCTAGACAAACCAGGTTTTTTTAAGTGCAATAGAGCTAATTGTGGATTATGTCAATACACAAATAGCAAGAGAACTGAATTTGCATCCTATATGAGTAAGGAAAAATTTCATATCAAAACACACTTCACATGTGATTCGGCCTTTGTAGTTTATTTGTTAGAATGCAGCTGTGGGGTCCAGTATGTGGGTAGGACCTCGAGACCCCTCAAAAAAAGATGGGGTGAGCATCTAAGGAATATCAGTAAAAACATTGCCAATCATAGTGTCCCTAGGCATGCTAATACATGCCATACTAATACATCAAATGTGTTTAGCATATTCCCTCTAGAACAAGTGTACCCCAAATGGGGTAGAAACAGATATTTGCATTTAAGACAAAGGGAGACTTTTTGGATCTGGAAGATGCGCACCCTGTCCCCTGGTGGCCTAAACGCTAATATTGATATGGCGGCCTTCAACTAACTGATCCACTATGAGTCATTCTGTATTTAGTTCAATATAGGACTTTAATACCCACCCCTGATATATAGGCTCCACACTGATATTATTATACTGCTAGACACATTATAACCTTATTGTTATTATCCTCCTTCATTGATGTGAGATTACCATCTAGCTTTAATTTGACCCTTTTCATCTAATACACTAGGTATATGTTAGCTAAATAATTTTACTATAATTATAAGCACTCTATTATGAGGAATAATGAACATCATCAAGTGATCAAACTATAGTCCACATATAGCAAACCCAACACTTAGTATCTTAATTCGAGGTCATTTTAATTAGTATTTTTATTTAGATTTGTAGGGCTTGGTTCCTGACTCCTGTTAGCATCAACATGTATATGTGGTTATAAAATTTAATGTATTTTGATATACAATATATCGTTACTATTTATATGAATGTCACGTTATGCACCTCTAAATAAGTATAACCAGTTTTAGTCTAGGCACCTTATAGAAACAACATGATTAATGTCCATTAATGAGCTAACACAGTTATTACAAGTCCTTATAATTAGACAGTCAGGTTGGATTGGGTTCTAAATCCTTTTCATTCACCCTAGCTAAGTTTTTTTATTAATCACTCTGTCTAGGGTTAAGCAATTTTCTCTCTGATCACGTAGACGAATATGGATTTATCTAATACTGTCATTTTTAACCAAATTATGGAATTAATCGTATCTTTGGGGAGAGACGTATTATACTTCTAATATATTTTTTTACATATAGGTTACTATATTCATAGTTTGCATTTTACATGTAAGATCTCTCCTATATCCATGCAAGTAACCATCTGTATGTGAACTAATTTTATGAAGAGTTAATGACTTCATGAACGTTAGTAATAGTATGTTTGTATACATAGCGAGTGGGTGTGCCCAATCTGGTAGTTTGTATATTTACACATTTTATTGATATGTTTTTATATATATTTTTATATACATGTATATATTTTTTTAGATAATATTTTTTCTTGTACTGTATCTGTTCATTAGATTTATTGATTACCATGGCCCGTTGCGGCTTTTAAAACTGTGTGGGCTATTTGTTAAAACCACACTGAGTAATTCCCCAATACACTCGTAATTATGGAGGTGTGTGATTACAAGCACCTCATTGGTTAGTTAACGCCAATGGAACTCCCAGTATGGGGACACACCCACGTACATGCGCAGTATGCATTTGGAGACGCTGTATTACTGATATAAGTTCGTGGTTTTTATGTGTTTTATTATACACTTATGCACCTGAGGAAACGGTCACGTACAGACCGAGAAACGTTGTGTAAATAAAGTCTTTTTTTGATTTTATTACTGCAGCCACGAACTTCCTTTTCTGATATTTTTAATGGCAATATTGTAGTTTGTTACCACCGTCACAAACCACTTTTATCCTTGCTGTATCACCTCTCACCGGAGAGCACGGATTTTAACTGGATAGCTGGATTTGGGGAAACCGCAAGAGAGTCCTATTGGAATACTGGCTGGGAGCCACAACCACTAGCGGAGCCATCCTAATCGGTAGAGACAAGCGGAACCTTACCACCACAGTGGAGTGGGAGTTAGCTGGACAACTCTGAGAGTCCAGGAGGCACCTGTGACACTTCTCAAGTGTCTTTCATCCTGTGAGTACCTGGTATTATTTACTAAGCGTGTTCCATCCCATTGGTAACCGCACTATGTTGGCGCCTTCTTTAATTAGTGTTTAATGTCCCTTTATGTCAAGTAAATTAATAGTGCAATGGCGATTTCTATAACATTACATATTTGTTCAAAATCATTCCACATAGCTACTGATAGAATTGTTAGTTTATTGTGTATCTAGAACAACATCATTTAATAACTTATATAAATGTGATTTATAACAGCACAGCCTTGCCTCTAATCCATTTGTTATTCACACAGCAAAATGAATGCTTTCAATTCCATGCAGGTCACTAAGATAAGATAAATGGCAACACCAGTATTTTTCCTTTTTTATTAATAGTTTGTAAGCCAGTTCTGTCTTTGTTCTGATCACGAATGGGGATTCAATATTTTAAATACACTCTGGAATTTTTCCATGAATAGTGAAATATCAGCGTGTAGGTAAGACATAGGGGCCACATTTTCAAGCTCTAAATGGAGATTGATGCCCCTCCCGCTGGAAACAGTAGTTATGAAGACCGCTAAAGACCACTGCTCCATAACTTGTCCGCCTGCTCTGAGGCCTATACGATCGGGCTGATTGACACCCCTTGCTAGCGGCTACAAATCTGTAGGGGGCGGCATTGCAAAAGCAGTTCACCAGAACTGCTTGCGTAATGATAAATGCTGACAGCGTATCCTGTCGGCATTTATCGATGTGCGGCGGTCATGATACGCTACATCGTTTCATGTCCGCTCACACTTTGGTAAATTGGCCCCCTAGAATACTGTTGTAGTCCCTGTCTGATCTCTTTTAAATCCTGAACTTCAGGCAGAAGAAACTTTTGGATATACATCAATCATTTAAGCAGATTTAGCGTTTTCCTTTGAAAACAGCTTATTTGAAATAACATTAAAAAATCATTCAAATTTATAAAGAAAAATCCAAAGAAGAATCCAAAGAAGAGGACAATATTATATATATATTACAATGCCTTCTTTTAGATGCCTCTAAAATGACTATTGTGTCCCTTTAATACATTTTTAAAAAAGATTTTAAACACTTATTAATTGCTAGGTAGGAAATATTTGCATGGGAATAATATGCAGATGTATTTTTAAAATCAAATAAGTTATTTAAATATTGGGGAAAAGTGTTATACTTTAGTGCCATTAAACAATAGGTGCTGCCATATTGTGACAATCTAATCTTCTCTGTGTTAAGTCTGTAGTTTACACTTTCTCTTCTAACGGGAATTGGAAAGATCAGAATTAAATTGAACTTAAAGGACCACTAAAGACAGTACAATAGCATAATAAATAAATGCATAATAAAGATACAACGCACTTAGTTTGAATTTCAAATGAGTAGAAGTTAGTTTTATTTTCCTTTCCATTGCATCATGTGACAGCCATCAGCCAATCACAAAATGCATATATGTATATTCTGTGAAATCTTGCACATGCTCAGTAGGAGCTGGTGCCTCAGAAAGTGTAAATATAAAAAGACTGTGCACAATCAGAGAATAGGAAAGTTGTTTAAAATAGTGTGCTCTATTTGAGTCATTGAGTCATGAAAGTTTAATTTTGAGTTGAGTGTCCCTTTAAACATTTTAAATGATAACATCAAAAGTGTTTAATGTCTTTTTAATAAAACCTAGTCCTGCTTTGTTGCCTTTTCCAATGCAGATTATATTCTCTGACAACAACTGCTTTTCTTGTTTCCAGTTTTCAGTTGAGATGTTGCATAGTGGGACATCCGGACATGGCCTGCCTTTCCTTCACACACATTTTTTTAACCTCCTCACTGCAAGAAAATCGTAAATTTTCAAGGATTGCTGGAGGATGGAGCAGGCCCAGCTCTTCCTAAAGTCCAAGGGATTGCATGCAGCACTTTATAACCCCTTGGGAGTCAAGAGATGGAGTTCAGCAGCACACAACGTGAAGGACTTACTATAGTGGAGTAGAGAGATGCCCGGAGGATTCTCCCCAACAGTAAAAGCTGAGATTGGACAAGTGTGGAGGAGCATCCTGGGATTGGCACTCAGGTGACGGCACAAATCATGTTTTTATTCCCAGCTTTTATATCAAAGGAATGAAAGCTATTGTCTGTATTAAATAATAAAGCTGAAAACTGCCATAATAGGGTTGCAAATAGTAAAAGACCGTAACACAGAAAGACGCTGTCTCCCCATGTTTTGGATGATGATGCTTCCTCGCTGACAAATGGACTTTTAATCTCTCTTTTTTTTTTAAATATATTTTTGATGAGCAATTTGAAAACAAATGTAGTCTTATGCATGGTGGTGCTTCTCTGTTGCAGGAATCAACGCTTTTCTTTTGTTTGTATTATGCTGGACACTAAAACATAGTCTGTAATGCTGCTTACAGAATACCGCGCACACACATTCTAGAGATATCGGTGAGGGGTATTTTATTGGTTGTTAAAAAGACGCTGGCCTAGACTCTCCATTCAGAAAGTGTCTCACATTCTGCTATCATGAGGAGCAAATTTACTAGGTAGGGGGCCGGCTTCTCTCTGGAAAGCCATTCAATTTTTTAGGTTACTGTCACACAAACTGAGTTGGTTTTGTATCCTAAACACTGAAAATCTTGTATTCATTTTAGTAGTGATTTTATTTTTAAATTTTTTTATCTGTATCATGCTTGGCATTTATAGAAGAGTCTCATTTGTGCTCCATCTCATGACAGCTAGTTTGTTGGATGAAAATCACACACATGATAGGCTGAATATAAAGTTACCTGCTTTAGTTAATCTAGTTTACTGGTGATTAGAAATTATCTACCCATGATATCCTGCAGTTATGTCTGCTCTCTACAAATCAAATACTACCATGCTCACATATTATATAGACTAATGTTCTGGGTTAAAGGTATAAGAAACACACATTTTTTTCTTTCATGATTTAGATAGAGTATGCAATATTAAGCAACTTTCCAATTTAAGAAAATTTTCTTGGTATCTTTATTTGAAAAGAAGGAATGCTTAAGAGATGGTCCATTTCTGGTTCAGAACCCTGGGTAGCACTTGCTGATTGGTCGCTATAATGATGCCAAGACAATGAAGAAATATTGATAATAGGAGTAAATGAGAAAGTTGCTTAAAATTGCATGCTCAATCTGAATCATGAAGGACCCCCCCTCCCAAGAGGCAACCATTTCAAATATCATAGAGGGAGCTTGGATATGTCTGAAGAAAGCATGTTGGATACATGTATCTGTTACCCCTTTTAATATTTCTGTTGTGCCCTATCAAGTATTTCACCTGAATTACATTTGTATAGAATCATCTTAGGCAACTCCACACTTCTTCTATTCTGCCCTGTCAGTTCTATTACCCCCTTTTCTTTCTGGAACATATTAGTAGTATTATGGCTTTCAAGCTTTAGTTAGGCTAAATTGGAAATAATATCTAGTATTTAATTAATATACTTATATTAAGTTAATATCATAAATCATGACTATTAATGAAAGGGGTTATTTTGGATTAAATATATTAAAATTGTACTATTTTTTTACAAACATAATGCAATCATAGCTACTCTATTAATTAAATGATGGTGTATGTGCTGTTCAAATTGCACATGTTTTATTAAATATTTGAGTGTATATTGTTCCATTTCAGCTTTATTAAACAATATAAAGCCACTTTAAATGCTCAGCTAAAAGGATCATTTAAAATTGACACTTTACCTTTAATGTCTTACTGAAATCTAATGATGTATCAGTTCATAAAGCATTCAGCTTCAGATTTTGTATGAAGAGCTAACATTCTTTTTTTAAAAATGTATTTATTTTATAATATTAGGTCACTAAGAACCAAATGTATTTTTTTCTTTTGATTGATATCCAAAAATCCTCTGTTTATTTGATATTAGCACAGAATCCGCTATTACTGAATAAAGGGATAGTAACCCCACATTTTTTTCTTTCGTGATTCAGATAGAACATGCAATTTTAAGCAACTTTCTAATTTACTCCTATTATCAATTTTTCTTTGTTCTCATGTTATCTTGATTTGAAAAAGCAGTAATTAAAGGCTAGGAGCCGGCCCATTTTTAGTTCAGCTCCTGGGTAGAGCTTGCTGATTGGTTTGCTACATTTAGCCACAAATCAACAAGTGCTACCCAGGTGCTGAACAAAAATGGTCTGGCTCTAAAGCTTACAGTACTGCTTTTTCAAATCAAGATAGCATGAGAACAAAGAAAAATTGATAATAGGAGTAAATTAGAAAGTTGCTTAAAATCTCATGCTCTATCTGAATCATGAAAGAAAAAAAAATGGATTTAGTATCCCTTTAATGTAATGTAATGTGGATATATAAAACATGATATTAAAAAAACAGGCTTGGAGGTCCAAATGCGATTCTCAAGTAGACGTAAATCTTCTCTTACTAAATAAATAAGGAGTCAAAAGTATAACTCATAAGCTAGTATATTTTAAATTGTAGTTTTCACTGTTCTGTGTGAACAATACAAAATACAAATAAGATGTTTAGATTTTTTTTATTGCTAGCAGCCTATATGCTGGGAGTTTCAAAGAACACATACTTTATATTAATTTATATGCTTAATCTTATCAACCACAAACTGACATACAATCTCTACAAAATCCCAAGAGACCATGGGGACAATTTATTTAACTGCAGTCGTTTTGTTCATTGTAATATTACTGCAATGGAATGTACTTACCCTTAACATCCATTGACAAAATGATCTTTCAATTGTGGCTGTTTTCTTTCTAAAGACAGATTTTCATTTGTAGACTGTGCTTGCTGCAACACCATAATAATGATTACAACAAGGAATCTTGGGAACAGCTCACCAGCATTACCAGTGCATTTTATGCTTCTCACAAATAGCAGAACAGATCACATTAAGAAACTAATGTAAATGAGGGTTAAAATTGTTCATTTCAAGGTTAATGTGATTGATGGAATCAAACAGAGGCTTTCACTAATGTTTCATATAATAGTGGATTTCTTTAAGCATATGATTTTTACATTTTTCCTGATCTGGTAAAATGATTTTGGAATATTACCAGAATCGTTATTTTTGGTCATTGTTTTTTGAGAGTAATAATTACAAATCATAAGAGCCACAAGTAAATAAGCCAGGAAACCCTTTATCTTACTACTAATTACAGGTTTGTAAATGATAAAAACAAAGCGTTGCATATTGCACTGAAAAATAAAATATTATAGATATGTTAAGCTAAACCTGTGATATAACAAATGTAACATTTTAATGGGGTATGGAAGTGATGCATTACGTTTCATAAACAACTTCTATTCCAGTCTGAAAAGTGTCAAAAAAGAATTATCAAACTCTTTAAAATATTACCCAGGACTGAATCAATAGCTTTAATGTTATTTGAATAGACTAATATCAGTATCAAAAGAGCACTTGCAATACCACATAGCCTGGACAATACAGCCTCTCACTGGCTGTATAGTCTTTGCTTAAAAGTGCTGTTTTGGAAGACAGATTAATGACAGGAATGGAAGTCATACAGTAAATCACGTCTCATATTATTTTTTTCTTCTTGAAGTAAGAACTTGCTAATTGATATGCTTTTCTATTCTATTTGCTGAGTGGAGAAGGGATCATGCAAACTATACTGGTCATGGATCATGTGGTTTTCAAACATGAAATTCTTATTGCAAAATGCCAAAGACTATCACCTAGGGATAAACATCATTAATGGTTTATACTGTTTTGTTTATTTGACTTTTTCACTTTACAGAAATATAGTGTTTTATTCCTTATTATTTCATAAAATTGTATAGATCCATTGACAACTACTGTTATGCTATAAAGGGAAATCCAATATGCACAGAATCAGACATTTCTGACTAATGTGACAGGTCACTTTGCAGCATATTAAATTATTCACACAAACTCTTCATAAACTATGTTGCTAATAAGAATAGAAAATGTGTTGTAAAATAGTCCAAAATGAAATATAGTTTAATTCCCAGCAGTCAAAGCTGACCAAGAGGTAAAATGTTTACCCTCTATGCAATGCAATCTGGCAGCCAAGCAGTTAAATATGTTTTGAAATATATTACTGTGCACAAACACATAGAGAAAGATAAATTCATGTAATCAACAATGTTATATTTTTACAGCACACAGATATATGGAAATTAGGGCACAGTTAATTTAATCGCATCTCCCATTTTTGTCAACCAGAGATAATTATTTAAGACACAGCAGGAATGTATCTATGCCAAAATGAGGTGCAATGCAGACAGGGCAGCATGCCATGCTTAGATACGCTGCATGGCTGTGATCCAACCCTTGCTAAGCACTGGCATGGTCCATCTGCATTACATTATATGTTTCTCCTGTAGCATACGCAGCAAACCTTCCCTTTATACAACAGGGTCCCTCCTAGGTTCTAATATCATTCAGCGAACAAAAGGTAGCATGCAGAAATTCCACACAGACTCCTTCTTGTCAAAGTCACAAAGGCATGATGATATATTGAGTATATAAAATAAAGGAGGTGAGGGATTGAATGCATTCCATTTTGTATTTTTTGGCATGAATGAAATAAAGTTTACAATGCATGGGTCCCGTGTCTGCAGTCTGATTTTTCATGTGCCTAAAAAGATGGAATTGATAATGACACCCATTTGTTCAATGGTTCGGGCAGGTTTATGTCGGCCGTGTGTGCGCAGTGAGATGGAAAACATTGGAACACGGCCAGGTTTGTAATATATCACTTGTGAAAAATGAAATGAAACAGATAGCAGGTTGTGCACACAGTGGGACGGCATTCATCAGCCTCTGTTTCCTGCACAGTATTCTGGTTACCGCGGGTAGCTGAGGCTTGGCAGTCACAGATCAATGCAGGGAGTAATAAAAGAAGCCTTGTAGAAAGGAAGGAAAAAACAGACGGACAGGAAAATAGCTGCACAGTGTGCTTACTCTAGCAGTACTGGCAGTTTTTAGCCTATGGGCAAATGAAAAAAAATAATAGTACCTTCAGCTTTTTGTTTTGTTTTAACAAAGACAAAAAGTCAACACTTTAACTTAAAGGGACAGTCTACCATAGAATTGTTATTGTTTTAAAAGATAGATAATCCCTTTATTACCCATTCCCCAGTTTTGCATAACCAACACAGTTATATTAATGTACTTTTTACCTTTGTGATTACCTTGTATCTAAGAACCTTCTTCCAGCCCCATGATCACATGACTGTGACTGTTTATTATCTATTGTCTTAAAATTAACATTGTTTTGTGCTAAATCTGAAATAACCCCCTGTTCCTGAACACAGTGTTATCTATATAGCCCACGTGTACTTTCTATCTCTTTGTGTTGAAAAGGAATTTAAAAAGCCTGTGATAAGAGGCAGCTCTCAAGGGTTTAGAAATTAGCATATGAGCCTACCTAGGTTTAGTTTAAATTAAAGAATACTAAGAGAAAAAGCAAATTTGATGATAAAAGTAAATTGGAAAGTTGATTAAAATGACATGTCCTATCTGAATAATGAAAGGTTAATTTTGACTAGACTGTCCCTTTAATGATACTGACGCCTGACCCAAAGGTCGATAATATTATTCAAAACTAATTTATCAGAGGGTAAAATCCTAAAGGGGGATCTCGTCATTGAGCACAGGTGGCGATCGGTCTTGAAAGCAAATGGCTGCCATGCTTGTTAGCATATATTAGCATACATAATTACTCAGCTTAACTCACAAATTAAAACTGATTTTAAGTGAAATTGGTTTTAAATTAATTTGCCACACATTTAGACGTGTGTATAAGTTTATTGCCCCGTTTATTTATTATTGTGTATATTGACCTAAACCTTAAAAATACAGATGTATTGCGCACTGGACAGCTTACCATTGTGGTAAATACTTAAAAGAAATAAGAATAAATAAAACATTAAAGATCTGTAGTGCAGCACTACTAGGAGCTACCTGAACACATCAGGTGAGCCAATGACAAGAGAGTATTGCTACTCCTGAGCCTACCTAGGTATGCTTTTCCACAAAGAGAACAAAGCAAATTTGATTTTAGAAGTAAATAGGAAAAGTGTTTAAATGTGCATGCTCTATCCGAATCATGAAAGTTTAGTTTTGAATCTACTGCCTCTTTAAATACACTTTTCTTGTTAGATCAGACACTGATAAACATTCCTAATATTTTACATTGTCTTAGTGAAAATGTTTGTATACGCTGTGCTCGTTAATCGTAGCTGAACACAGAAACCTAAAGGGACATAAGTCACTGTTTTTCTTTGTTGCATCTAAAAGAGAGTATTTTAACGTGTAAACCAGATATTCCTGTATTGTTTTTATGCTGTCTGATATGTGTGGCTGTGCAGTATAGCTTTGGGAGTACTTTTGGCCCAGACACATTTCCTTTTAGCTTCAAAATCAAAATAAACAGCTTTAACTTAACCTTTTTTTCATACAAAAACAAAATGTATTTTTAGAATGTTTGAATAAAGCTCTTTAAATGCACGACAGAAAATGTTACAGTTTATGATGCGTTTAATCTTTCAGCCACTTATTTACAAACCACCTACACAGGAGAATATGCCTGAATCATAGCCGTCTGATCTCTTTTCAGCACCTTTAATATCACAAGGTGTTAAAAGGTTATTTTATTTGTTATTTCAGTTTTGGTATAAAATAATATAAGCTTTTGTGTGAAAAACACAGCATAATATGGACTATCAATAATATATATAGTGATGTAGCCAGAATCTAAATTGTACTTTTTATGAGGAAATAAATACAAAATTTCTAATGAAAAAATTTCTAAAAAAACAAAACAGAGAACTACATTAAAACAAGGTTACCTCAGAAGCAGGTTTTGTGCATTATTAGCCAGACATGATTATATAAATATAAACATGACATGCACCGGTTCATACACTTTTGTTGAGCTGTTTGCATTTGAAAAACATAAAAACCAATAGCCTTTGTATTCTTCTCAAAAGACAGCTATCAAAATACGGAGGCTAAAATTAATTTTACGTGGGGGGTGGCGCCTAACCTCGCTCAGAGATGGTAGATTCGGGTGGCAGTTTGATCAAAACCAGTTTCCTGCAGCACCGAGCAAACCCTGACCCACATAAAAGACATCAGGAAGTGTCCTGATGAACGGCTGACATTTTTGGTAGCTTTGCTGACAGTCTCGAGACCAGATTAGGCTATAATGCCGAAAGAAGAAGAGGGCCGCATCTAATCAAGCTCCACAATATGGCGACCGGCAAAAATTAAGCAGATCTTAACCTACCTGGAGTAGGTGACACAGGAGCGACAGACAGCAGCACAACTTGTGAGTACTACACAGGAACCCTGGTGTACCGGGCGACACTTTGAGAGGCCGTCAAAACCCAGTCAATACAATTGCCGGATCCAGGTAGACAAGATAGGCCACAAAACAGACCACACCATACTATGTGACGCAGTCTCATGAGGGCTGTAACTTACATCTAGCAGTACACTGAATGTACTTCAGACACACACATATATATCCTAAAGGAGAGCAATTTACACTAACCTCTTATATAATGTAAAGGAATAGAGAAGTCTGGGAATCGATGAAGAGTTAAACTTGAATGATAGGAGATGTAAAAAGATGCCTTACTATACCTTCTTGTATTAAACATACACTCTAACAGCAAACTTCAATAATATCAACTCTGGTAAACAACCATATTTATTCAGAGTAAAGATTGGTGGGGACATCTGAGTAACCAAACTTCTGGGAGAATAAATACATAAATATTGCACAGCTCATACATACAAAGATCACGGTATGAGGATTAACTTATTAGCATCAACTTTCGGTTTCTGACAAGCCTCTACTTATTCTAGGCCAGGCACTAACTACAATCTTAATCCCAAAGAGAATGTCTTCCAGAAAACTTACTAAAATGGGGGGAAAAAACACTAAAACTACATCAGTACAGTGACGTGCACTCATTGGAGGCAGGTGAGGCAGTGCCACCCCTGGCCAATCTAGGTATTACAGCCTTTTTTTATATAAAAATAAAAAAAATAAAAAATAAAATCTTTTTTTTTTTTCCATTTTTTTTTTAATAAAAAGGTGACCCCCCTACCCCCCCCCCACCCCTCCACCAAAATCAGTACTTTATTATTTTGATGTGTTAAAAAAAAAACGTAACAGAAATACATTGGCATTCATATTGCGCAACTAGAGTCCTGCCAGCTATCCTTCTATTGCGCAATATGAATGCAAGCTATTATGGAAGTCTATGGGCCGCTGAGACACTGCCACCAGGAGGAGAATAGGTGCCATTGCAGTGCTCTCTTGCGGCCCATACTGCTCCCACCGGAGGCTTGACTCTGAAAGCCTCGGGAGCCGTTGCCGCCTCTCAGCCAATCAGACGACAGCAAGTCTAAGTCTGTTGTGCTGAGTGCCGGGCGCATGGGCATATTATGGCCTAGTTCGGCAGATTTGAGGGGGCGGCACTTTTTGGGGCCGGGGCACTCAAGAATTGGCCCTTTATTGGTGTCTGAGTCCAGACAGGGGCAACACATCCACATCATAGCCGCAGGCGCAGACACACAACAAGCAGCGGCTGCTACGGATGGTGGGAATGGAACCTCACACTGACTGTGTTGAAATCAGGGCCTCATAGTGGCGGGCAAACCGGCAGTAGCCACTAGCCTGGGGAGCAACGGGTACACAGGGCGCAACCTGCAGAGAAACATAAGGTAAGTAACACATCCTGGCTGGCTCTATAATAAAAAATACAGCCTTTTTAATGTGTTCAGTTTGCGTGGCTTATGGCTCTATAATAAAAAATACAGCCTTTTTAATGTGTTCAGTTTGCGTGGCTTATATACTGCAGGCTGCAGCAGTATATTAGCCACACAAACTAAGCACATTAAAAAGGCTGTATTTTTTATTATAGAGCCATAAGCCACGCAAACTGAACACATTAAAAAGGCTGTATTTTTTATTATAGAGCCATAAGCCACGCAAACTGAACACATTAAAAAGGCTGTATTTTTTATTATAGAGCCATAAGCCACGCAAACTAAGCACATTAAAAAGGCTGTATTTTTTATTCTGCCCCATGTGCCATGACCCAGCTATGATTAAACTTTAGGCACTAAGTGCACTGTGCAGGGATCAGAGTGATACTTCTGCCGGTGCCGTGGGACCTTTGACAGCTGGGCTTGTTTATGACATGCTGTCTAACTTCCCTAACTGCTGGAATGTAGCATTGAAGAGACAACGGGGGTTGGGGCTTTCAGGACGGAGAAGACCAGACCGTCAGGCAAGGTAAGTTTATGACTTTAAAAATTATCTTTTTTTTTTCCCCCCTGCCGTTTTTTATGGCCTTTCTCCTCTGCAGACAACTGATACTGTGAGCATAAGGGACTTATAAGTGTGCACTGTTTCTTATAGTATAGCACTATTTTCTGTTACACAAGTTAAACTGTGATGGTGCCAAATTGATAATGCCCAGTGTGTGTTTGTGAGAGAGTTTGTGTCTTTGTGTGTGTGTGTGTGTCTTTATGTCTGTGTAACTGTGTGTGAATGTAAGTGTCTTTATGTCTGTGTAACTGTGTGTGAATGTAAGTGTCTTTATGTCTGTGTAACTGTGTGTGAATGTAAGTGTCTTTATGTCTGTGTAACTGTGTGTGAATGTAAGTGTCTTTATGTCTGTGTAACTGTGTGTGAATGTAAGTGTCTTTATGTCTGTGTAACTGTGTGTGAATGTAAGTGTCTTTATGTCTGTGTAACTGTGTGTGTGAATGTAAGTGTCTTTATGTCTGTGTAACTGTGTGTGTGAATGTAAGTGTCTATGTCTGTGTAACTGTGTGTGTGAATGTGTCTATGTCTGTGTAACTGTGTGTGTGAATGTAAGTGTCTTTATGTCTGTGTAACTGTGTGTGTGAATGTAAGTGTCTTTATGTCTGTGTAACTGTGTGTGTGAATGTAAGTGTCTTTATGTCTGTGTAACTGTGTGTGTGAATGTAAGTGTCTTTATGTCTGTGTAACTGTGTGTGTGAATGTAAGTGTCTTTATGTCTGTGTAACTGTGTGTGTAAATGTAAGTGTCTTTATGTCTGTGTAACTGTGTGTGAATGTAAGTGTCTTTATGTCTGTGTAACTGTGTGTGTAAATGTAAGTGTCTTTATGTCTGTGTAACTGTGTGTGAATGTAAGTGTCTTTATGTCTGTGTAACTGTGTGTGTGAATATAAGTGTCTTTATGTCTGTGTAACTGTGTGTGTGAATGTAAGTGTCTTTATGTCTGTGTAACTGTGTGTGTGAATGTGTCTTTATGTCTGTGTAACTGTGTGTGTGAATGTAAGTGTCTTTATGTCTGTGTAACTGTGTGTGTGAATGTAAGTGTCTTTATGTCTGTGTAACTGTGTGTGTGAATGTAAGTGTCTATGTCTGTATAACTGTGTGTGAATGTCAGTGTCTTTATGTCTGTGTCTGTGTGTTAGTGTTTTTATGTCTGTGTGTGTGTAACTTTGTGTGTGAATGTGTCTTTATGTCTGTGTGTCTTAGTGTGTGTGAGTGTAAAAGTGTATTTTACTGGGAACAACAGTTAACAAAGCTGCTGATTAAATCCACCAATGGAAATCAGTGTTATCTCCTCTCCCTGCTCTCCCTCATCTGTCTACCCTCCCAGCTCCTTCATTCTCTTCCTTGCTCTCCCTCTTCTATTCTGATTTAGTTTAAAAATAGCATGAAAAATAAAAAAGGCATGTTGCACCCTGACCAAAAAGTATTATGGCTAAAAAAAAGCCTAAAACCTGTGGGGGTGGGGGCAGCACAATTTTTAGTGCCTAAAAAAACCTAAATACGCCACTGTATTATATCTGATATATACTGTGTAGGCTTTTCTCTCACTACTTACTCACCATAAGCTATTTGGATGCCTCTCTTTTCCAGACATTTTGTAGAACTTCATGCCTCAAAACCATAAATATAAAGCCTGCCTAACCCCCCTACTCACTGTCACACCAGATACAAATCTGACATCTGCTTCATCCCCTCTCATGCTATTTTCTAAACCATAACACAGTAGGACCCTGCACACCTTGAGTCACTGTCCTCTTACATTGTTGGTTTTCTTCATTCTTTTGATATCCTTTGTTGAAAATCATATCTAAATATGCTCAGTAGCTACTGAGCATATTTAGATATGATTTTCAACAAAGGATATCAAAAGAATGAAGAAAATCAGATATCCTTTTTTGATAATCATATCTAAATATGCTCAGAAGCAACTGAGCATATTTAGATATGATTTTCAACAAAGGATATCAAAAGAATGAAGAAAATCAGATATCCTTTGTTGAAAATCATATCTAAATATGCTTAGTAGCATCTGAGCATATCTAGATATGATTTTCAACAAAGGATATCAAAAGAATGAAGAAAATCAGATACCCTTTGTTGAAAATCATATCTAAATATGCTCTGTAGCTACTGAGCATATTTAGATATGATTTTCAACAAAGGATTTCAAAAGAATGAAGAAAATCAGATATCCTTTGTTGAAAATCATATCTAGATATGCTCAATAGATACTGATTGGTGGCTGCATATAGATACCTCATGCGATTGGCTCGCCCATGTACATTGCTATTTCTTCAACAAAGGATATCTAAAGAATGAAGGCGTATCCGATTCCTAGCCACTGCCTCACCAGCCTCTGAAGTCACCGCACATCACTGCATCAGTAAACACATTCTTCAAATCAAAATCCAATAAACAGAATAAACTCTGATACTCTGAACTCAGAGGAAGACCAAACTCCACTAACTAAGGCAGATGTACGCTCTTTAGTTTCAAAACAAGATATCTCCTCTAATTTTGAAAAGTTATGGGAGAAGATAGATTCGATGCACACAGAGGTAACGTCTAGTCTGACTGAGATTAAAAACAAACAAAAAAAGTTGGTAATGCTCACCTACCAATAAAAGAGTGACTAAGAGTGCAACCTAGATAATAGTATAGTATAGTATAGTATATAAATAGTAGAAAGAAAGTGGAGTTCACAATTGCGTGAATTCCAAAAGTCTAGGATATAAGCACCTAATAGACAATATTTAAAAAAACAATGACAATTGAGTATGATAAGTGCAAAACATACTTTATATAAATTCATGTAGATATAAATATACATAACAAATCCTAAAAAATAATAAACCATTCATACATTCACTCACACACAGCAAGGGGTCCCCTTAATGCAAACAGAGCATAAATGGTATAAATGAGTGGTGCACCACTATAAAGTCCTGTTACCTCAGATAGAAAAGGCAAAAAAGCACAATGAAGCCATAAGGTGTTCAAGCATAGGTATTGCAGGAAAGCAGCAAGCAAGACTGTAAAGCTGGTCTTAAATGATGCAAAGTCAAGCTGTGATGTGGTGCAAGACTTCATATACAAGAGGAAACACAGTTGCTCAGTAAGCAAGGAAATTATGTTGTCAAAGAATTTATGGTAAATGTTCCAATCATTTCCACCAAACGTTTTAGATGGTAATAATGCAAGATAGATTATTGCAAAAGTTCCATGGAGCAAGTGCCACAGTTATTGCGGACCATCAGCATACAACCGCATCCGGCTGTGCCTTAGATGTAATAAGGAAGAGTGATACTTATCCGCTCAAAGAGTTCATCAGATGGGCACTTTTTCCAAATACCGAAAAGGCAAGCAAACAGGTGGAAGCGGGGACTGCCTAAGCAGGGTGAGGTAGCGACCGACCTGACTGAGATTAGGTCGGATATAGCAGACCTAGGCGGTAGACTTGAGTCCTTAGAAGAACACAAAGAGACCATTACAGAAGAGATAACCACTGTTTCTCAGACTGTTTCATCTCAACAGCAACTCCTTTCAGACCTTCAGGACAAGCTGGAGGATCTAGAAAATAGAAGCCGACAAAATAATATTCGTTTTAAGGGTGTACCAGAATCCTTTCTACAGAAAGATTTAAATGTATACCTCCAACAACTATTCAGGCTTATAACTGGAGACACCAATGAAGATGCATATAATATAAAACGAACACATAGAGCCCTTAAGCTAAAACCGAAAGGTGATGCACCACTCAGGGACATTATAGCTAAACTAACTTTTTTTCAGGACAAAGAGAAGATACTATGGACAGCCAGAGACAACCCTACTTTTAAATATCAAGGAAATATAGTGTAATTCTACCAAGATCTCAGCTTAAGAACTCTTTAGAGAAGAAGCGCACTGCGGCCCTTGACCTTATGATCAAGGAAAAACCAAATACCATACAAATGGGGATTTCCGTTTGCACTCTATATTACAAAAGACAACAAAACCATAACTCAGAGAAGCCTAAGATATCGCAGAAGTTTGTCAGATATTAGGATTGGAGACCCCATCTCTTCCTAAAGAGGACAATCTTCCACAGACTTCAGGATCCCAGAGACATCCTCGTAATACTGGACTCCAGAAATGGACGAAGGTCACCTGAAAGAGAAAATTGACAGAATGGAACACATACTGCCTCCACAAAGACACAAATTTTAGACTAACAGCACTGAGGTCCACAGATATGTATCTCCTTTACCAAGCTTAATTGACTGATCCAATGGGATCATATTCTCTGTTCTTGAATGACTCTCCTTGGTTTATATAGGTTTAACTGTTACTACATTACTGGTTTACTGAGTTAATAATATAAGTTAAATTGATTTTTTATACTGCTTAACCGTACCCTAGCAGTTTAATGCACTCCGGTGCAGTACCCCCAACCCAAACTATTGGCGTATCCACACATTCATCAAGTTTGTTAATGTTGTTTAATGTTTGGTTGTTGTTTTTTTCTTGTTGTTATTATTTCTTTTGTCTAGACATGCTGCACCATACACACTATCTGTACTCACTGTTAAACTCGCTAACCAAAACAACTGGACGCATCAACTACCTTCAAAGGTAAAGTCTACAAAACTAGTTTGTGCTATTAAGCAAAATGGTTTTATTATCACTAACTACCAATGATAACTAAAATACACTTCATTTCACATAATGTGAGAGGCCTAAATAATGACACAAAAAGACACATGGGCCTCTAGTTATCAAGCCGTCAACCACAAATACGCTGGAATTCCGCAGCGTATTTGTGGCGAGGCTGATTCGCTGTAGTTATCAAGCCCTACATCCCGGCAAAAGTAGAATTTAGTGACATAACATACGATCCGCCGGACTCAGTCCGACACAGATCGATGGTTACGTCACTACAGATGTTCCGAACGCAAGTTCGGCACAATCTGACTACGTTTGGTAGTTATCAAATACCTACCAGGTACGCTCGCCACTATTCCGGGCCAGCGTACCTGGTTTTCAATCCGCCGCCCTGGAGGCGGTGGATCCCATAGGAATCAATGGGATTCTGACAGCAGCGAGAGCTCATGTTCACTGCTGCCCGATATCCCATTGATTTCTATGGGAAGTGTCTGCACCTAACACCCTAACATGTACCCCGAGTCTAAACACCCCTAATCTGTCCCCCCTACACCCCTGCCACCTACTTTATACTTATTAACCCCTAAACCGCCACTCCCGGACCCTGCCGCCACTATAATAAATTTATTACCCCCTAAACCGCCGCTCCCGGACCCCGCCGCAGCTATAATAAACTTATTACCCTCTAAACCGCATCTCCTGGACCCCGCCGCAACTAAATAAATATATTAACCCCTAAACCGCCGCTCCCGGACCCCGCCGCCACCTACATTACATTTATTAACCCCTATCCTGCCCCCTACACAGCTGCCACCTACAGTACATTGATTAACCCCTAATCTACCCCCCCTACACCGCGGCCAATATATTAAATGAATTAACCCCAAAACCTAAGTCCAACCCTAACACCCTAACTTAAATATTATTTAAATTAATCTAAAAAAATATTACTATAATTAAATAAATGAATCCTATTTAAAACTAAATACTTACCTAAAAAATAAACCCTAAGATAGCTACAATATAATTAATAATTACATTATAGCTATTTTAGGGTTTATTTTTATTTTACAGGCAACTTTGTATTTATTTTAACTAGGTACAATAGCTATTAAATAGTTATTAACTATTTAATAGCTACCTAGCTAAAATAAATACAAAATTACCTGTAAAATAAATCCTAACCTAAGTTACAAATACACCTAACACTACACTATCAATAAATTAATTAAATAAATTAACTACAATTATCTATAATAAAATACAATTAAATAAACTAAACTATATTACAAAAAAAACACTAAATTACAAAAAATAAAAAAATATTACAAGAAGTTTAATCTAATTACACCTAATCTAAGCCCCCTAATAAAATAAAAAGCCCCCAGAAAATAATAAAATTCCCTATCTTAAACTAAATTACAAATAGTAGTAATCAGCTCTTTTACCAGCCCTTAAAAGGGCCTTTTGCGGGGCATTTCCCCAAAGTAATCAGCTCTTTTACCTGTAAAAAAAAAATACAATACCCCCCAACATTACAACCCGCACCCACACACCCCTACTCTAAAACCCACCCAATCACCCCTTAAATAAACCTAACACTACCCCATTGAAGATCACCCTATCTTGAGCCGTGTTCACCCAGCCGGGCACCACTGGTCATCCGATGTGGCAGAAGAGGACATCCGGACCGGCAGAAGTCTTCATCCGATCGGGGCAGAAGAGGTCCTCCATCCGGCAGAAATCTTCATCCAAGCGGCATCTTCTATCTTCATCCTTGCGGCGATCAGTGGCTCCATTTTGAAGACCTCCGGCGCGGAACATCCTCCTTGGCCGATGACTACCCGACGAATGACTGTTCCTTTAAATGGCGTCATCCAAGATGGCGTCCCTCGAATTCCGATTGGCTGATAGGATTCTATCAGCCAATCGGAATTAAGGTAGGAAAAATCCGATTGGCTGATGTAATCAGCCAATCGGATTGAAGGTCAATCCGTTGGCTGATTGGATCAGCCAATAGAATGCGAGGTCAATTCTATTGGCTGATCCAATCAGACAATCGGATTGAACTTTAATACGATTGGCTGATTACATCAGCCAATAGGATTTTTCCTACCTTAATTCCGATTGGCTGATAGAATCCTATCAGCCAATCGGAATTCGAGGGATGCCTTCTTGGATGACGTCATTTAAAGGACCTGTCATTCATCGGGTAGTTGTCGGCCAAGGAGGATGTTCCGCGCCGGAGGTCTTCAAGATGGAGCCGCTCATCGCCGCAAGGATGAAGATAGAAGATGCCGCTTGGATGAAGATTTCTGCCGGATGGAGGACCTCTTCTGCCCCGATGGGATGAA
This sequence comes from Bombina bombina, assembly GCF_027579735.1. NCBI lineage: Eukaryota > Metazoa > Chordata > Amphibia > Anura > Bombinatoridae > Bombina > Bombina bombina. Next base: position 215,555,183 of record NC_069501.1, read on the forward strand.
GACTTCTGCCGGTCCGGATGTCCTTTTCTGCCGCATCGGATGACCAGTGGTGCCCGGCTGGGTGAACACGACTCAAGGTAGGGTGATCTTCAATGGGGTAGTGTTAGGTTTATTTAAGGGGGGATTGGGTAGGTTTTAGAGTAGGGGTGTGTGGGTGGTAGGTTGTAATGTTGGGGGGGGTATTGTATTTCTTTTTTTTACAGGTAAAAGAGCTGATTACTTTGGGGCAATGCCCCGCAAAAGGCCCTTTTAAGGGCTGGTAAAAGAGCTGATTACTACTATTTGTAATTTAGTTTAGGATAGGGAATTTTATTATTTTGGGGGGCTTTTTTATTTTATTAGGGGGCTTAGATTAGGTGTAATTAGATTAAATTTCTTGTAATATTTTTTTATTTTTTGTAATTTAGCGTTTTGTTTTTTTTGTAATATATTTTAGTTTATTTAATTGTATTTTATTATAGATAATTGTAGTTAATTTAATTATTTAAAGGGACATTAAACCCACATTTTTTCTTTCATGATTTAGAAAGAGAATGCAATTTTAAACATCTTTCTAATTTACTTCTATTATCTAATTTGTTTTATTCTCTTGATATTCTTTGCTGAAAAGCATATCTAGATATGCTCAGTAGCTGCTGATTGGTTGCTGCACATAGAAGCCTTGTGTGATTGGCTCACCCATGTGCATTGCTTTTTCTTCAACTAAGGATATCTAAAAAATGAAGCAAAATAAATAATAGAAGTAAATTGTAATGTTGTTTACATTTGTATTCTCTATCTGAATCATGAAAAAAAGATTTTGTGTTTAGTGGCCCTTTAATTAATTTATTGATAGTGTAGTGTTAGGTGTATTTGTAACTTAGGTTAGGATTTATTTTACAGGTAATTTTGTATTTATTTTAGCTAGGTAGCTATTAAATAGTTAATAACTATTTAATAGCTATTGTACCTAGTTAAAATAAATACAAAGTTGCCTGTAAAATAAAAATAAACCCTAAAATAGCTATAATGTAATTATTAGTTATATTGTAGCTATCTTAGGGTTTATTTTATAGGTAAGTATTTAGTTTTAAATAGGAATAATTTATTTAATTATAGGAATATTTATTTAGATTAATTTAAATAATATTTAAGTTAGGGGGGTGTTAGGGTTAGACTTAGGTTTTGGGGTTAATTAATTTAATATATTGGCGACAGTGTAGGGGGGGTAGATTAGGGGTTAATCAATGTACTGTAGGTGGCGGCGGTGTAGGGGGGGCAGGATAGAGGTAATAAATGTAATGTAGGTGGCGGCGGGGTCCGGGTGCGGCAGTTTACAGGTTCAACAATTAATTTATTTGCGGCGGGGTCCGGGATTGGCAGGATAGGGGTTAATAACTTTATGTAGGTGGTGGCGGTATAGGGAGCGGCAGATTAGGGGTTAATAGTTATAATGTAGGTGGCGGCGGGGTCCGGGAGCGGCGGTTTAGGGGTTAATATATTTATTTAGTTGCGGCGGGGTCCGGGAGCAGCAGTTTAGGGGTTAATAAGTATAAAGTAGGTTGCGGCAGTGTAGGGGGGGCAGATTAGGGGTTAATAGGTATAATGTAGGTGGCGGCGGGGTCCGGGAGTGGCGGTTTAGGGGTTAATATATTTATTATAGTTGCGGCGGGGTCTAGGAGTGGCGGTTTAGGGGGTAAAACTGTATAGTTTAGTGTGGGTGCTTAGTGACAGGCTAGTAAGAAAGCTGCGAAGAAGCCGATGAGCAGCGAGATCGATGACTGTCAGTTAACAACAGTCCGCTGCTCATCGCACCGTACTTAGTGCGCGGCTTTCTTGATAACTTTGGCGAACGTATTCAGGTCCGCGGCGGCGATGGTAGGCGAGCGTATTAGGCCGGCGAATGCAGGTAAGTAGACGGCTTGATACATAAAGGCCATGGTGATGACTCAATATCATAACCTACAGGCAAACATCATATTCCTCCAAGAGACCCACTTTCTCAAACCACAAATCCCAAAATATTGGTCCAAACTATTCACCCAACATTATCATGCCACAACTGATACGAAAAAGAGAGGAGTGTCTATTTTTTTTTTTTTTTGTAATAAATGTTTTTATTGAGTTTTCCAATTTCTTGTGTACAAAACAAATTATCTGAGTATACAAATACAAACATCTTATAATCAACATAAACATATGTATATTAGTGAAGCAACCAGTTCGCCCTAAAATGTTAACATATTGTATTTAATTACCGATTTCTTATAGCTGGCATATCTGCAAGTTCTATTATCCTACAGAAAAGAGCAAGACCTTGTTTATTTTTATTTTAATGACCTTATTTCAAAATTAAGTAACATTAGTAGGATCTGTCTCCCACAAGAATATGACCTCCAGTATAAAATCCTTTTTCCCTAAGTAAGTATAGTGCATTTTTTCTAATTTTAGGACCATGGTAACTTCTTTAATCCATTGTGTTAAGGTTGGGATTTCTTGTTTCTTCCATAGCCTAGGGATTAGTCTTTTCGCACAACTCAACATACTAGACAATAGTTTTTTTCTATATGCACAGCTTAGGTTGGGTATTTGGTTCAGTAGAACTATAGTGGAGTTTAGTGTGATATTGAGTTGTAATTTATTTTTTATATATGCAGTGATCTGGTCCCAGAACGGTTTCAGTTTGGGGCATGACCACCACACATGGGTCATGTTCCCTATTTCTCCGCATTGTCTCCAACATAGAGGGGACGATGCTGGAAAAATCTTGTTTAATCTATGTGGAGTGAGATACCACCTGGAAAGAATCTTATAATTAAGTTCTACTAAAGTGTTTGAAATGGAGGATTTCCTAGTAGAGGAAAATGTGTAAGCCCATTGCGTTTCAGTGAGGAGTGTCTATTCTTATCCATTCCTCCTTAAACTTCCTCCACGATACCACAATAGCGGACCCAGAAGGTAGATATTTACTAGTGAAGGGCCAGATACACAATGCAGACATTGTTTTATGTAATGTGTATTCCCCCTGCGAAAACCAATATGATTTTTTCAAACATATATCCTACCATCTAACCCACTAGTCGCAAACTAAGATCTTCCTAGCAGAAGACTTCAATATCTCTATGGCTAAAATCACCATGATCGGAACAGCCAATAGAATGCAAGCTCAATCTGATTGGCTGATTGGATCAGCCAATCGGATTGAACTTGAGTCTGATTGGCTGATTCCATCAGCCAATCAGAATATTCCTACCTTAATTCCGATTGGCTGATAGAATCCTATCAGCCAATCGGAATTCGAGGGACGCCATCTTGGATGATGTCCCTTAAAGGAACCGTCATTCTTCAGTTGGACGTCGCCGGAAGAAGATGGCTCCGCGGTGGAGGTCTTCAGGATGGAGCCGGTCGTCATCGGATGAAGATAGAAGAAGCCGCTTGGATCAAGATGGTTGCCGGTCCGGATCGCCTCTTCTTCCCGGATAGGATGAAGACTTTGGAGCCTCTTCTGGACCTCTTCAGCCACCGGATGATGGATCGCCAACCCCCGCTTGGATTGGATGAAGATTTTGGAGCCAGGACGGATCGGTGATACCTGGTGAGGTGAAGACAAGGTAGGATGATCTTCAGGGGCTTAGTGTTAGGTTTATTTAAGGGGGGTTTGGGTTAGATTAGGGGTATGTGGGTGGTGGGTTGTAATGTTGGGGGGGGGGTATTGTATGGGTTTTTTTACAGGCAAAAGAGCTGAACTTCTTGGGGCATGCCCCGCAAAGGGCCCTGTTCAGGGCTGGTAAGGTAAAAGAGCTTTTAACTTTATTAATTTAGAATAGGGTAGGGCATTTTTTATTTTGGGGGGCTTTTTTGTTTTATTAGGGGGCTTAGAGTAGGTGTAATTAGTTTAAAATTGTTGTAATATTTTTCTTATGTTTGTAAATATTTTTTTATTTTTTGTAACTTAGTTCTTTTTTATTTTTTGTACTTTAGCTTGTTTATTTAATTGTATTTATTTGTAGGAATTGTATTTAATTAATTTATTGATAGTGTAGTGTTAGGTTAATTGTAGGTAATTGTAGGTAGTTTATTTAATTAATTTATTGATAGTGTAGTGTTAGGTTTAATTGTAACTTAGGTTAGTATTTATTTTACTGGTAATTTTGTAATTATTTTAACTATTTTAGCTATTAAATAGTTCTTAACTATTTAATAGCTATTGTACCTGGTTAAAATAAATACAAAGTTACCTGTAAAATAAATATAAATCCTAAAATAGCTATAATATAATTATAATTTATATTGTAGCTATATTAGGATTTATTTTACAGGTAAGTATTTATCTTTAAATAGGAATAATTTATTTAATAAGAGTTAATTAATTTTGTTAGATCTAAATTATATTTAACTTAGGGGGGTGTTAGTGTTAGGGTTAGACTTAGCTTTAGGGGTTAATACATTTATTAGAGTAGCGGTGAGCTCCAGTCGGCAGATTAGGGTTTAATAATTGAAGTTAGGTGTCGGCGATGTTAGGGAGGGCAGATTAGGGGTTAATACTATTTATTATAGGGTTAGTGAGGCGGATTAGGGGTTAATAACTTTATTATAGTAGCGGGGCGGTCCGCTCGGCAGATTAGGGGTTAATAAGTGTAGGCAGATGGAGGCGACGTTGAGGGGGGCAGATTAGGGGTTAATAAATATAATATATGGGTCGGCGGTGTTAGGGGCAGCAGATTAGGGGTACATAAGGATAACGTAGGTGGCGGTGCTTTGCGGTCGGCAGATTAGGGGTTAATAAGTGTAGGCAGATGGAGGCGACGTTGAGGGGGCAGATTAGGGGTTAATAAATATAATACAGGGGTCAGCGGTGTTAGGGGGAGCAGATTAGGGGTACATAAGGATAACGTAGGTGGCGGTCGGCAGATTAGGGGTTAAAAAAATTTATTTGAGTATCGGCGATGTGGGGGGACCTCGGTTTAGGGGTACATAGGTAGTTTATGGGTGTTTGTGTACTTTAGAGTACAGTAGTTAAGAGCTTTATAAACCGGCGTTAGCCCAGAAAGCTCTTAACTACTGACTTTTTTCCTGCGGCTGGAGTTTTGTCGTTAGATGTCTAACGCTCACTTCAGAAACGACTCTAAATACCGGAGTTAGAAAAATCCCATTGAAAAGATAGGATACGCAATTGACGTAAGGGGATCTGCGGTATGGAAAAGTCGCGGCTGAAAAGTGAGCGTTAGACCCTATTTTGAGTGACTCCAAATACCGGCGGTAGCCTAAAACCAGCGTTAGGAGCCTCTAACACTGGTTTTCACGGCTAACGCCAAACTCCAAATCTAGGTCTTAGTTAATCTACTAACAGATCATGCCACCACAGCTATACACAAGCTAAAAACACAATATTACATCTATGCTAACAAGCCTGATAAATACATGGCTCACAAAACAAGAGAGAGGGGTAAGTCTTCTGCCATACCATATATACAACAATTAAATGGAACTTTAACATCCCACCCACAACAAATAGTCGATACATTCGCTGATTTTTATGGAACACTTTATGATGGCAAAAAAGTTGCCCACTCTTCTGCAACAGAAACCCTCACCAACCAATTCCTGTCAGAACTACAACTTAAAACTATTTTTGAGAAAGATAGGGAAATTCTTAATGCCCGGATATCACCATTAGAGATATGTCTAGCTATAAAAGATCTTAAGCCAGGAAAAGGAGCAGGCCCCGATGGCTTCCCAGGCGAATATTACAAATTATTTAAGGCCACACTAATTCCACATCTCAATACATTTTGCAACTACATTTTGGATGGCCACGACATCCCCCCTGAATTGTTGTATACTAAAATCATAGTTATTCTCAAACAGAGTAAAGATCCTAACATTTGCTCTAATTACAGGCCCATATCACTAATTAATTAGGACCTAAAAATCTTTACTAAGATTCTTGAAAATCCTTAAATCAATTTTGCCAACCTTAATCCATCCAGATCAGGTTGGATTTATCAAAGACAGGGAAGCACCTGATAATATCAGGCGTATGATAGATATAGTGGATTACTTAGATAGATCTCGGACGCCTTCTCTGCTCCTTTCTTTGGACGCGGAGAAGGCATTTGACTGAATAGATTGGGCATACATGCTAGCAGTACTTTGCCACATGGGTTTCAATGGGTCCTTTACCAAAGCCATTACAACAATCTATTTCAAACCAACGGCCCAGGTTTCTTCGGCGGGATATAGATCTAAGACCTTCCCCATAATAAATGGTACAAGACAGGGATGTCCCCTATCCCCACTTATATTTACCATGTGCATTGAACCTCTAGCAGCCAAAATCAGACTCTCCCCAGATATATCAGGAGTCCGTAAAGCAAACACAGAATACAAACTAACATTATTTGCAGATGATATATTGGTAACAATAATCAAACCACTTTTCTCACTCCCTAACCTTTATGACATAATAGCCACATTTTCAGCAATCTCAGGTTATAAGGTCAATTTGAATAAAAGTGAAGCCCTATCACTGGCCCTACCCCCTCAAACTAAAAAATTATTAGAACTAAATTTTGACCTGAAATAAGCTTAAAATTCCCTCAAATATTTAGGAATACACTTAACTACCCAATATAGCCAACTATATAAAGCTAACTATATCCCAATATATAAAGATATTAGACGGGATATTCATAAATGGAAATCATACACATTCTCCTGGCTGGGATGATTAGCAGCAGTAAAGATGAACATATTACCACGACTACTCATTTGTTTAGAGCTATACTGATTAAAATACTGATCCCCGAATTAGCAATTTTGCAGTCTGAATTACTGGCATATATTAGAGGTAAAAAACAAGCAAGAATATCATTCTTCATTCTGACTCGACATAAAACATTAAGGGGAGTGGGAGCTCCTAATTTAATAGACTACTATCGAGCAGCTAGAATGGCCCAAACAACACTTTTAGACAGAACATCTAGGGAGGTCCCATGGACATCCCTGTAGGCAGATCTGGGAAACAGCACACATCTAGATGCTATATTATGGGAAAAAACAGACTACAACAAACTCCCAAAGCAATATAAACCATTCACCTTAGCCCCTCGATTCAAATATGGACTTTGATCACAAAACACCAATCTATACTACCTAGCAACTCTCATTCAATGCCACTTAGGTATCTTCTCCCAAAAGACACACATAGAACAGTGGGGAAATAGATAAACAAAGGCTTTATCACTCAAACCCCACAGCAACCCAACACAGTCTTACAACACAACAAAGACCAAAACAAGCGATATCTAGACCAGTGATTTTTAACCTTTTTTTTGCCTTGGCACACTTTTTTCATGAAAAAATCCTGTGGCACATCACCATCCCAAAATTTTAAAAAAATCACACATTGTAGCCTAATACAGCATATATATATATATATATACATACACACAAACACACACATACTGTATGTATTGTGCTGTTATGCCATGCCTCCTACAAACTACCCCTGCACTGGGAGTAAAAAACAAGCAAAGTTTAAAAAATATGTCACACTGTTGTCAGTCTGCCATGGCACACCTGAGGATCTCTCACGGCACACTAGTGTGCCACGGCACACTGGTTGAAAAACACTGATCTAGACTATATGTCAAGATCCAAAAAGCAGACTCCAAGGGGAAAACTACAACCATGCTTAATTTGGAAAAATATCTAGAATTCACTCAGGAAAAACAAGCCTGGGAAAAAAAAAACATTTGAAACAGCTAGAAAGGGTCTTCTGAGTGCAAACGTACGGGAAATTACTATGAAAACTATATTCCATTGGTATCTAACACCACTAAAAAACCTCACATATGATTTAAAATGGTTCAAGACTATGCAATCAAGGGTGTGTAGAACTAGGGACCTACCATCATATGTGGTGGGACTGTATAAGAGTTAGAGCTATGGGACTCAAAATGACTTAGTTCACTACTTGACGATAATATACGACTCAATATGCAACAAGCACTACTACATGTACACTTCCAACAATATAACAAACCCATCAACACCTTCTTAAAATTTTATGTACCATCGCTAGGACTTGCATTGCCAAATATTGGAAAACTGGGGTACCAACGTAGGTAGAAATATATAATAGAATTACACTAACATATACATTATATGAATCAGCAGTGGGTTTCCTCGACACAAGATAATCAGTTACGAATACAGAGGCCCTCACTGATACCAGAAGGCGAAATGTCCAATGAGTAAGTACAACTTTGATGTCTTGGTTAACAGATATGAAGAATCAATAATAAAAATTAGCTACATAATTTAATATAACAAAGAATGGCATAAGGTTCAGCATCAAAGTCTTATAATTTCTTTTCTTACTTTTAATTTTGCAGTTTCTTTTTTACTTATTTTATTTCTAAAATGTTATTACTGTATTAAGATTATAATATGCTCACCATTTATATCTCTATTATATATTGTTGTGGGGAAAAGCCCAACCTTTGACTCCTATTTCAAGATTAACTCGCTCTAACAACCTGCTAAAGGAGGACAGGAGGAGGAAATAGAATGCTTGCAGACTAGTTGGTGCTAACCATTATATATATATATATATATATATATATATATATATAGTAAAAATGTTGTTCATGCAAACTGTGTACAACAAAGATAAAAATAAAAAGAGTTAAACATAAAATTAATTTTACTTTTCATGTACACTATGAAAACATGTTATGTTTTGTGTTTAGCCAGTTGCTGAAGGTTTTTACACTAATGTTATCATATTATATATAACTGTATATAACTCAATTAACTGTGTAGATTAGTGTCATGTCTGAGGTCTTGTCAGTTTGTCTGCCCCTTTAAATTTGAACCCTTTATAAGGCTCCTCCTAACTAAATCCTGTGCTCTGTAATTTGATCCTTATGCTGAGTATCCTGGCTTGTGCTGAAGCAATCTAGATGCTCTCTGGATCTCTACCTGAGCCTACTTACAGGAACTCACCAAAATCTATTTCCTGCAACTTTTTGTTATTTCTTATGCTTGCTACAAATACCTTTTTGTCTCCTCAGCATTTACTTAAGCTTTTAGGCTTACAGCTCACAGATTGTGCTTTTCAGAATTCCTCTGCCATGCCTGTCAGCAGCTCCTCTGCTATACTCACAGCCTGCACTTCCTGTTTGGCCTGCACTTCCTGTTTGGCGATACTGGACTCCAGGTAACTGCTGCTTTTCCTCTAGCAGAATCTTTCACCAGACCACAGGATTAAAGGTACTGAATATTCCTTTGGCATTACCATTTTGAAAGTGTTTTCTGGACTCATCAGGTTTTTTTTTAGAATCAAAGTTTTTTTTATTGAGGAATACCAGATATACAAGGGTAACATTCAATAAACATTATACATAGAATTGAAACACGTCACCTCTGAGGTTTTGTCAAACCATAAATCTCTAGCATAACAAGAAGTAATCACATTCTGGCATTACCTCTTTTTCGTTTTGTTTCCTATGTTACAACACAGAAAGAAGAAAAGAACCATTCACAGTTTAAATATCCAAGACAACTTGTATATCCTATAGTATAGTAGACTGAATACAATATAAAGATGTATTTGGATTCTATGTAAATAAAAAAGGGATATAAGAAAAACTTATAACTATGTATTAACAATTGCGGATAAACACCGCTTATTTGTTCACTTACAGTAAGGGTGAACAGTAGCTAAAGTAAGGGCGGGGGACGGAGCCCTAAGTTATATTGGAGCTAACAAGTTTCCCAGATTATTATCATGATGTCTGCTCTCTAGAAAAATACTTAAGTGGAAACCTGATAAAAGTCCCTGGACCTTTGTGTATAAAAAGAATACGATAATATTCTGGATCAGTTACTCTCAGAGAGGGGTATTAGGATGTGTGCACTATGAGATATAGGACAAATGGTAGCATACATGGTATAAGATGAGATATAGGGGGCTTCTAGATGAGCTCCTCTCCAGGGGAGATGCCACCTAAGGGCGATGAGGGGAAAGGGAGTAGGGGTATGACCCGCAGGCAACCAGTACCGGCGGGAAAGGGAGGAGAGGAGCCTAGCAATAATAAATGATGTGCTCTAATAATGAGGTGGTGCTGTGTCTGAAGCTACATATCTACTATATCAGGGTTTGTCAGGTATGACAACTATATACATGTTAAGACCTATTAAAGCTATAGCAAACTGTCTCGGCCGCTGACAGTCCGCTCGTGCATCATAGGGAGATAGTGCAGGGTAACCCCAAAGGATAACCATAATGAAATATATATAGAAAAAAAAAAAAAAAAGTCTTAGCTGATTCCCAGGGATTAAACATCTCTTCATGAATGACAATATCAGACATCACACATCGACCTCATTCTCCAATCGTATACAGTTTTGACATTAAACTTATAATTAAACAAACACTACCTAAACAAGAACAATACATTGAAAATGTTAACTCCCTATTCCTCTGCTCACGCAGAGAGAAAATGGAGCCATGCCTTCTGTGAAGAATCTCTATATGGCAACCTGCAAAAGACTAGAAAATAAATACACATCACAGTAGGTAAATTAGTATATGCGTTACATAAGTCTACCTCACAGCCCTCACTCTTTTATGAAATAACTAAATTATCTCGCTTAGCTAGGACTGAGTGTAGTAGCAGAAACACTGCACAAGCTGCATCTTATATATCGACTGCTATAAAGTAGAGGACTGGTAAAATAACAGTTTATGCATACATTACTATAGTTATACAAAGGGTAAGCATGCGTAATTGTTATGTGCATCAACATATAATAATATAATACAGTTTTATAACCATTTTAGCTAAAAAAAGTGGTTTGGTCATTAAAACTAATACAAAAGTAAGATGCTCTAATTTAGGGGTAAAGCTAAGGTTTTCAATATGAAGCTTTAAGGTACTCAATACTATATAGATGACAACTGCTACTGCCAAGGGAAATCCCTATGTTATAGACCCATAAAGACCTGTGCTTTAAACCTCTATAAGGAAGTACTTCTTTAAATAAACTAACTTAAGCTAGACAGTATACAGATGTCCTCTTACTACTTTAACAAAAGACGATTGTTATGTGGTATCTCATAAAAGTATTAGCTAAACCAGATTTTGTAATATTTAGGCTATAGAGTATGGGCAGACAGGAATCTCTCAAGCTTCCCATTATGTACCAAGTGCAGTAGATAATTCCTGTGACTATAGTATGGGGAGAGTAAAACAACATAGGGGGATATAGCTTCTCTACATCTAATCAGATCTCAGCATCTTGTATTCTAGCGGGAGTAAACAGGGCCCTTAAGGGGAGCATAACATTGAGCCAGGTAGATAATAGTAAAGTGACACTTTGATAGGGAGTGCTTGGCCCCCCTTGCATATGACAGTTCGTCTCAAAACAGGAGAAGCAGGTATCAGGGGTATCCAGAGAAGTTCATCTCTTAACAGACAACTCGTGGGTAGGAAAAAGATCATCCAGTTGAGCCCTTAAATCAGTCCTACATCGCTAGATGTCTCAGCCGATGCCTTCTCTCAAACAGAAACTTTTAGTAGGGGGTTAATGGAACCCAGTAAGTAGAGATATTATGAATAATAATGTTTTATATGTTTTATAATGGATCTGGGTCTAGGGGTATCTACCTTATCTGTGTGGGAGCTAGCAAAGTATAATTATTAATTATTAAGTAATACCAGAGCATAAACCAATATCCTGCTAATCTGGGCTAAAGGTAACTCTGGGGAGATACCCAATGTCTAATATGGAGGCTATAATCTGTAGCAGGGGACTCCCTGAGATAGGGTAAGAGAGAGAGCTTTTTATTGTATATGTATACTTAAAAGGCAGATAAACATAAAAACCCTGACATCAGTACATCATTGACATCTCTAAGGTTAAATGAGAAGGACTGGGGCAAGTTTCCTCAGGGCTGGTTCCCTAATAAAAACTAGCTGTGTAACATTAGGAATAATTCTAACTAGTGGTGGGGACTGTAAAATGAAGTAACAGACAGCTTAAGATCATTGTGTGTGTATAGTGGTTGAGACCAATATATCTTATAAATATATACATACTTATGACATCTCCCTGTTAATTATTTTTTTCTGGATAGGACTGACATCAAACTGGCCAGGCACATGCAGTAGCTATATAACCCAGTAAATAAGAGTTTCAGGAATATATATAAAAAGGATTTGAGAGTATTCTTGCCTCATGTACATAAGTAGGAGGATGTCAGAAGCCACATTCTAAAATAGGGGAATCAATAACAAGGTATATGAATAGTTATCCATGTCTAAATATAAGCAGTGTAATTAATTGCTGTTGACTAAGTATTTGTCTAATAAGTCCGTTCATTCTACCAAGTATAGGTCACATATTAAATGGGATTCCAATAGCCATATAAGTGGAGCTATAACATACAGTCTAGTATTCCCCATGTTAGATATAGTAGCCTGAAAGTAGAGTCAGGTAATGTCCCGTGATGAGAGAGATTAGGTTCAAAAGAGATGAGAGTTCTTAACCACAGTTACTGTGGGTATATGAGACAATCTGGGTGGTGGGAAAGGAGTGTCAAGCTTAAAAGAAACCGACTAAACTATCTAATAACAACAACTACGTTAAAGTCAGTATGTCAGACCCCAACTGGATATAATGCACTAAGCTAAGAAGGGCCAGATTCAAAGAATTATGTGCAAGAGACCTTCTTATTTGGTGTAGAGATTAACCCTGCTGTACAGTAGGTATAGTGTGTTACCGTGAGAGAGCCAGAGTAATTTCCCATCAGACAAAGGGACATGCATAAATCAGTACAGGCAGGATATAAGTAGAATAAAGATATAAGTATGTATCCAAGATCTCTTAGCAGGCTACAAATTTTTTCAAAAGCTGGTAGTGATAGAGGATGAAGGGCAGCACCTCGCATAGAACACATACTAGTGACTGCTGACACAGCTTAGTTAATATCCAATGTTGGAAACCCAAATGAAGTATGATTAAGATAAAGGTAGAGAGATTATTAAGGTGTTAAATATAGCTGTGTTAGAGTGTACCTCTCTACTAAACTAGTGGTTATTCAGAGCATAAAGCAACATATAATGTTAAAAAAACAACAAAAAAAGCCTACAGAGATCATGAAACTAAACACAGAGGAATATACAAATTATATATTATATGAATATGGGGGGTTGTAAATATTACTGCTTTTGCTGTGAATTAAATTGACAACGATATAATAGTGTATAACCCCTATTAGGAGCAAAAAGTCTGCTGAGGAGGTTTCGTATAATAGCACTGTGACATAGAAAGAAAAAACTGTTTAGGTTATGTAAAATATATGAACATGGAAATAAGAGTAGGTCAAACAAACAAGCAGAGGAGCGTGTGTCCATATAATTAGCCAATCCCTCTCCTAAGGGGACTATCTAAGGCGAGTGTATGTGTCAGAAGAGAGTCCCATGAGTGCTGAAAGTTAATTAGGCTTGGTCGAATAAAATCCATGTGTAGAGGAACATGCGGTCTAAATATTGTGACGATCCCTGCCTCTGGCTTGATATTGTGTTGTCGCAAGTCACTTTGACCCTTCTGTATTGAAAGACTAACCTCTGTGTCAGAATGAGTGACCGGCACCTGGATATCAGCTCCCTCTGTCTGAAGATGCGGGACCATGCCACAGATTTTGGAGGAAGACCAGGTAGTGTCTTCAGCGGCATACAAATAAGGGAGTCCCAACTGTGTGCTTTTCCATATGGGTGTCCCTATTAACCGCTCAGAGCCCTCTGCAGGATGACTTTCACCTTCTCTGCTCCATCCAGTGCTAGCCTCTGGAACATTTTCTTCTGTAGCTTGAGTCGCTATGGACGGCAGGTTGGCAACCCCAAGATAAGCTATGTTGCTGTCAGGTGTCACTGTAGAGCCTACAAACCACTCCTGCATGGGTTCGTAGCCAGCCCTTATCTCTTGTAGCAGCGTAAAATGGTATATATCCAATTTGCTGCTTAAGGAACGTAATGCGCAGATAATGTGTGACTCCATGGCCATGTTTCAGTCTCAAAAGCGCTAAAATGTTAAAACGTTCTCCCCTGCTGAGAGCAAGGCTCTGACTCGATTGGCCCTGAATTCCAACTGAGGCTGCTGCTAAAGCTCCTATACTAAGGAGTTAACCTGAGGAACTCTCGGGAGCGGCACGGGGGAAGCACTCTGTGGCTTATCAGAGATAGTTTTCAGCCGCAATTGTCTCGGCCGACACCCCGTGCTCCAGGAAAGAGCAGAGTAGAAAAAAAAATGGCTGCTCCTACTCAGTCTCGTGTATGAGCTGCGATGAGTGAAGATAGCTAGTCCCAATTTAGCCGTTCAGGTCCTCTATTCACCTCCAAAAGTAGTGGTCTTGTATGCTGGGTCCTCTGGTACAGTTTTGTGGGATATTAGGTAAAACTGAGCGGTCTTAATGTAGCTTAAATATGTTATTTGAGCAGAGCTCTCTCAATGTGCGACCGCTCAGGTGCTTGGCTTGCTCCGCCCCCCGGACTCATCAGGTTTTATTGCAAACTTATATGCTGTGAACTGAACTTATCATTGAAATCTGTGCCTATGTACATTCACTCCTGGAAAAGGCTGCATTTCTCATATATGTGACTCTATTTTCTGATACTCCTACAAGTGAACTGACTTATTAGCTTAAGTATAAGTATAAATATTCTACCTATTCTTCAGTATTATATGCAAGTTTCATTTTTGTCTCACTCTTGCCTGTTAATCCTTATATACAGGCACTAACATCCTTTTCTCCTCTGTTCAGCAAGTATTGGATTCAGCTTTCACTAATTGAGCTAATCCTTTCTGCAGAGTTGAGAATTCCTTTTTAACCCATATTGGGCCCTCAGTCTAGGATCAGAATAGGGGATTGTGACTTAACAGCCCCGATATTTGTGAGACTGAGTGGTAACCTAACCAATTCCCTGTATTGATTCTTACAATTAGTTTGTATTAACAACTGCTGCATTCCTCCTTGCATTTCCTAGAGGCATTCTGGGATTGGGAGTTTAGATAACATCTTGGAATTGGCCTACCTGTGCTTTGTGGGTGGGGTTGAAGAGAGATATGGGCATGTCTGGGTGTGTCATGGGTCACACATGATGTGTCCTGTGAGGAGCTAGTTCAGTACCTGAGAAGAATTACATTTGCCCTGGCTGAGAACCAGCGGACAGGAAGCATGCCGGACCTCCCAACCCATTACAATTCTACAGGATCTGGGATGGGTGGGGGGTCTGTTGCTGAGTACCGGTTTCTCCTTAATGCACACAGTCCTTAAAGTTTTAAAGGCATTGGACCCAAAAAGTACATATATTGGGGCCTATTCCAAAACAAAGTGATGGAAAAGGGAAGTGTGTTGGAATGTGCAACAGACTATCCAATTGTTGTTGAAAGACAAATATATCTCCAATAGAAGAGGCAGGTACAAATACACTGTAAAATAATGCTTATTCCAGAAGCCCCCTAGGGGTTCTCCACTTACTTCAGACTTCAAAGAACCTCAATCCTATGAGGTAAGTGCTGGGAGTAAGGGTGTAGCCTCACTGATTCTCTGCATTTCTTACAATCCTGCTTCTTGAAGAATGTCTATAATATATATGTTTTTTTTTATGCCTGAGGAAACAGTCTGTGACTGAGAAACGCGTCCTGTATTTTAATTTTTGCCAGTAAAGTTTAATACTTTTTTCTCTCAAACACTTGCTACTGTGTTTTATTTGGATCTTCACTTGGTGCACGGGACCTATGCGGTCTGCCTCCTGTGGAAGCCTTGTTACAGTCTACTGGGTGACTATATTGATCCCTTCCTGTCTGATTAGAATCAATGGAGATGCTTTATATCTTGTGAGTATATATCTTACCATACACACCACTGCTCCTGGTATAAGACAGTACTAGGCCATATAGGCACCTTTGTGTCCCCTTGTGTTTTACTACAGATTATCCACCTTCAGCTTGAGAGGTCGGTCTGCTGGGTGACTGTTATAGATCCCAGACTGCTCCCATTGCACTACTTGGAGTGCTTCCCAGATTGTGAGTTTAACTTAATACAATCTGATAGTCCAACTCTGTGGATCATACAATATTGGGCCATGTGGCGCATCTGTCTTCTTTTTTGCTTCTTGAAGAATGGTAGTTTCTCTAATGTCTATAACATAGGATGAGCTGGCACAGAGGGCATGATGTTGGGTCACACAGGTGGAATGGAACAGAGGACAAGATGCTGGGTCACAGATAGAGTTGGCACATAGGCTGTATATGGGTGCATACGCAGGAATCACCTTCCACCAGCAGATGTACAGTCCTTTATTGCAGACCATCATCCAGTAGCTTCCTCATCTTTACAAGTAACCTCCAGAGAACCAGAGTTGAACTCAAAGTATTTTTTTTTCTTTAACTGAAGAAAAAGATGTGTGGCCATTGGTCAGAGTAAAAGTAAAACAAAATGGCTAATTGATTCAATATTGATAATGACAACCTAATTTATAGACATTCCTGCATTTTCATATATCATTTCTAGTTATCTTGGCTCATCCTAGATAATAATTACCAATGAGATCAGAACAAAGCAAATTACAAAATTTAGAAATGTACTGCAAAATATGCATATTTTGTTGTTGCGCAACAATATTCAACATCTTTCCTCAAAACATTGTGGACATTGATTACGATATATACATCTTGTATTGGTAAAGGTATTACATAGCAGTTCAGAAGGCAATACATCTGCGTCTTGCCAAAGAGGTTGAAATGTGCCAGCTCCCCTATCGAACCAGAACTCCCTTTAGATGAGATGCTTAAAGGCACAGTAAAGCCATTAAAACATTCATGATATAGACAGAGCAGAGCTGAACCTTCAACAAAGCATACCAAGAGAATGAAGCAAATTTCAAAATAGAAGTAAACTGGAAAGTGTATGTTCTACCTAAATCATGAAAGAATTTTTTTGGGTTTCATGTCCCTTTAACAATGCATTCTGCCTAGGGATGGGCTAATATTTTGCAACATTCAATAAATGAAACAAATTTTAACACATTCGTTTGTTTGTTCGTTTTTGAATTTCGAATGTTTGTACAACATTCTAACATTTGTTAAATCAATGTTATAGTATTTCTAATGCTTTCTTTAAATGCAATATTCGATTTGAATTTTCTAATAATTCTATTCAAATAATGCAATATTTTTGAATTAAAAAAACTTGAATCAATATATTTGTAATAGTTTTTCTAATGCTCTCTTTAAATGCAATATTTGAAAATAAGCTGTATTTGTATCTATTATGTACCAATTTACTACATTCTCTACCACAAGAACTATTGAACTTCTGAATAGTATTTGTTAAATCAAATTTTACATTCGAAATTTCAAATGTGGATATTCGATCTAATTATGTATATTCAAAAATGAAAGTAATATTTGAAAACCGGAAATAACATTCGATTACTGAATTTTAATTGATTTTCATTCTTATCAACATTCGATTCAATATGAATGTCCACAAGACTTTTCGTTCTACTAAGCAAATTACAATTTTAGCACATTCGCCCATCTCTCATTCTGCCATAGCAGTTGAAATGATAGTCTTTGCAGAAGAAATACCTTCATACTGTCCATGTGGAAGAGCAGTTGATTTGCTTTCCTCTAGTCTTCTGACATATATGTTTAAAACTCTCACGCAATCCTGTCTGCACAATGGTTTACTAGTTATTGTGTTCTTATCTAGACAATAAAAACATAGAACTATTATCACACATGATTTCCAGGTTGAATCTGAAGTCCATGTCACATGTCTGCCTTTTTACAGCAGTTTCACTATTTACTAATTTGGTGGGGGGTTCTAAGCAAAGGGTGTGGATGGCCTACTGTATTAAAGCAGAAGAATTACTATGAATTTTGCTCAATCCTGCTCAGAAGGTGAAGTATCAGAGGGATAGGAGAAAGATATATCAGTTAAGTCTCACATCTGAGAAAAAGCAAAGTAATATGCAGTCCACAGTTACGGATAATATGAAAACATGTATTGAATCTTCATATTAAAATACAAAAATCAGGGGAAAAAACAATCTTCCATCTGCTTCATTCTCTTGGTATCCTTTGTTGAAGCAGCAGCTCTGCGCTACTGGGAGCTGGCTGAACACATCAGTTGAGCCAATGACAAGAGGCAAATATGTGCAGACACCAATCAGCAGCTAGCTCCCTGTACTGCATTGCTGCTCCTATGGCTACCTAAGTATGCTTTTCAACAAATGATAACAAGAGAATGAAGAAAATTAGATAGAAGCAAATTTGATTATTTTTTTAATTGCATGCTCCGTCTGAATCATTCCATATAAGTTAAATTTGAGTTTACTGTCTTCTCAAAAATGAGTGGAACTTCTGCTGTGTGAAGGTTTTTGGAATTACATGGGAGGGAGTGAATGGGAAACTTTGAAAACCTAATTAACCCAACATTTGTTTACCCACCTCAGTGAGCATATTTCCACCATGGATGCTGCATAACCTTGTTATGTTGTATTGATATGCTGTGAAGCCTCCTTTTGTCTTTGGAGACAACTTGAGCTGGACATTGCACTATATATGATATCTATTGATTCATTTTCTTGTTTTGAGTTTAAGGTCCCTTCTCTGTCCACTGTTTGATATCCTTGATAGAAGGTACCAAATAGAATTAGGTTGGAAGTTACTTTGAGCAGGTTGTAGAGTACTCGGGTAGATCAGAAGAGTGGTTGATAAGAAAACCAGAGGTCAGCACCTGGTAATCCGGCAGTGGACGTAAAATACCAAACTCATAATTCAGGGTACAGTTCCAAAGATATTTAGCCAGCAGGTCAGTCCTCAGGTAACAGTGCATATAGGGTTAGACAAGTAACAGAAGCCAAAGAACTTGCCTTGATCAAAACCAGAGGGGCAGGCCAGAAACAAGATTGTTATAATCTCAATACAAAATAACCAGGCACTGAATGGGAGGCAGGAATGACCTCCTATTCAGAGTTGGTGCCAAAGACACTGCAGGGGCAATATCCGATGGAGAATATATAAATAACGCTATCCTGGCAGACATGCAAACAATTCATAAAGATACAGCATAGACAGTGCACATATCGCCGTCGGCCACACTAAGCCAAAGGGCTCTTTCAGCAACCCGGAGCCTCTACTGCCACAGTCTTTCCATGAACAGAGCACCAGCCACTCCTACCAGATATTGCAGCATAGCTCTTAGCAAGTGTAGTGCGGGGCCAGTGTATGGGTGCTATAGAACAGCTGCACAATGTTTTGAATGGGGTTCGATTGGACTGCAAAATAATGTAAATTTTGCTAAAATATAAATGTGGCAAAACTTAAATATTTTGCAGTCCATTAGCACACCCCTTGAAAAGCCTGAGTATGTTTGTCTTAAATACTCTGATGTAGCCAAATAGAGTCATGGTTCTAAAGGATGGAGCACACCCTTAAACTACTTGCATAAAATGTAAAAACACAATTTTCAGAAGTAGATTACAGGAAAGAGGGCAAAATAAACAATACAATTATAGAGTGAAATATGTTTACTGCTCATAATGAAACTATTTATAGAGCATTCATTTTGGAGCCTTATGTCTTATAAAATGATTAGTACTTTTTGTGTCACGACTATGAGTTTCACTTCAGTAGGTCATGTCGCTGTTGTTTTGAATGGTAAGAACACAACGTGACAGTTGCTGAGAAACCAATAAAATCCCAGTGAAACAACACTAAAAAAAAACAGGGCGCCAGACTAAATATTGTCTACAAGATAAAATTCCATCAAAGATATTCAGTTGTATCTTCTTCAGCTTCACAAATTCAGGTAAAAAAGAGGAGGCAGCCAGGCAAAGATTACAACTGACAGTATCTCCCTAGATGCCATACTAAAGGGAAAGGCGCATCCAGCGTTTGGCTTTATGAATAATAGATGGTGCAGCCTGATGTCTTTATGAATAATTCATTGGTGGGAAAAGGCAGGTAGTTCTCCATCTTCCATCCAGTTATCCATCACTTATCCAGCACAGGACAGGGTCATGTTACTGTATTAGATTTTATTCAATTACATATTTGGATCTGTAACCTAAACAGAAAAAAACATAAATGGCAAATCTTTGTTTTCTACTAAATTTAAAATCAAATTGAACTCCCTAGCAGTCCAATTACATTATCCATTAATTGTTATTCTCATTTCAAGGGTCGAATTGTATATGTTATTAGTCATAGTAAAAATATGTACATACTTGTGCAAGATATCTTTATTTTTTTTCTATCAAATCCTACATATAAGCTCAGTACCAGAAGCATATACATTAGATTAAATCAGCAATGATCAAATCAACCCATTTAAAAGAGGAACAGTAATTTGTGTTGAAAATTGGGGAGATATGGTGTAGGAGACTTTATATAATTCACTGGACAGCTGCTATATGGTTATTGAGTGTTAGGGCCTGTTATTCAAAAACTCGCCGGCACGGAGAGAAATGACGCAAAAGCTTTGGGATTTTTTTTAAACCTTGTATCAGGGATGGAACTATGGGGGGTGCAGAGTTCGCAACTGCGACCGGGCCCCCAGGGGGGGCAGCTTCA
Organism: Bombina bombina; assembly: GCF_027579735.1. Taxonomy (NCBI): domain Eukaryota; kingdom Metazoa; phylum Chordata; class Amphibia; order Anura; family Bombinatoridae; genus Bombina; species Bombina bombina. Next base: position 215,575,817 of record NC_069501.1, read on the forward strand.
GAATTTTTAATTTTTTTTTCAATAAAAAACGTTGACCTGCCGCTGCCTGCACTGATATCATGTTAGTGTGACATGATGCTTTACTATTGTCTCTGACTACAGGGGTTAGTGTTTCTGTTATACCCATTGGCCATGCCACGCCCAGAACTTAGTTAACTTCCATCATGATGCCTGACTGACTGTGATTGGCTTTGGCGGTTGGCTTGCCACACACACATTGGCTCCGCTCCTGACTGCACGGGTAGTCTGCTCAATTGGCTCATGACTGCATGTGTAGTCAGTCAGTGTGAGAGACTGAGTGAGAGATGAGTGACGAGCAGAGGTAGCTGAGCGAGAAGGGCGGCTAGAGACGGCTACTCGGCTAGTGGTGGTGAGTCAGTGTGAGGCTGAGTGGCATTGTGGCAAGCTGCCAGGCTGAAAAAATTGAACCAGTAACTGGAGTAGTGGACTGGACAGATTTCAGGTGGTCAGTAGCGCAATGCCTGCAACTGGTGATGCTGAGCGTTTTAGGGGAGTATCAGGGCCGAACCATCTCACAGACTGTATCACTTCACAGTCACACACTACATATAATACTGGGGGGGGGGGGGGTAGTAGGGACCTAAGGTCACCATATTATCACCATATCACCATAAAAAGCATGGCTCAGTGCAAATGGGCAGCCAAGGAGCCAAATCATTGCTGCATAGGTGTAATGGACAATTAATAACTGCATAACAACTCAATATACAAGATGCTATTTTCCCTGCTAACAGTCTGCCATCTCACCAGCAGATTACAGGCGTTCACTAACTCACTATATACACTACTGGTGGGTTAAACAGTGTCACTATATACAATAATAGGGGGTCAGACCATCGCATAGACTGTGGGCACACGGTACCCCCTTTTGCAGACATTAAATCTGATTAAGATTTTTCTTTCTGTGTTAAACGCTAAAAAAAAAAGAAAGAAAAAAAGATATGTATGAAATTCACATTTTTTTGTGGGGGGGGGGGCCTTCTTAGATTCTTGCACCTGGGCCCTGTGATTTCTAGTTATGCCTCTGCCTTGTATTGTAATGTTGGAGTCTCTGTTTCACATAAAGAACACCAAATAGCAACATACACACGTCTCAAGTTAAAATTTGTGTTTCTAAATTTTTTTAAAGGCTTTGTCATACCAACGAGACTTCTTAGAATATCTTGCCTGAGTAGCAAGGTTTTGAAAATCAGGCCCTTAGACTGGATAAGATTTGCAGCAAAAATGGCTAATAGAGATATGAAACCCAAAAATCTCCTTTTGTGATTCAGACAGAGCATACAATTTAAAAAAAAGTTTCTAATTTACTTCATTCCCATGATATTCTTTGTTGAAGAGATATGTAGGTAGGCGTCTGGAGCACTACGTGGCAGGAAATATTGCTGCCATCTAGTGCTCATGCAAATGCAAAACATTCTTGCAAAGCTGCTGCCATACAGTGCTCCAAAAATGGGCAGGCTCCTAAGCTTAAATCCCTGCTTTTCATCCAAAGATACCAAAAGAACCAACAAATTGATAATAGAAGTAAATTAGAATGTTGCTCAATATTCCATGCTTTATTTGAATAATGAAAGAAAAAAATTGGGTTTCATATCCCTTTAAATGTTGCTTATTTTACCACAAATAGGAAGAGATAAAATTTAGAAAAAACAAACTATTATGCAAAATGCTTTTTTAATGTCATTTGTTAAACTGGCAATAGAATTAATAGTCTGGCTGAATGGTTAGTAGGAATGGCTTAAGACTATGGGCTAGATTTATCAACACAGAGGCATACAGGGGCGCGTATACGCGCCCCTGTACGCCTCAGCTCGCCTGTTGCGGGGCGAAATTACCCGCAGGTAATTAACATTGCACACGAGCGCAATTTTGCGCTCGCGTGCAATCCCGCCCCTGCCCACGCACAGCCAATCAAGCGCGGGCAGGAGCTGTCAATCTCCTCGGTCGGACTCGACCGAGGAGATTGAATTTCGCCACAATAGAAGGGGCGTAGCTGTTAGGGAAGCAGCGGTCACCAGATAAATCACGGCGAGCAAGTTCTTGAGAGAACTTGCTGCCGTAGGGGCTTAATAAATCTAGCCCTATATGTTAAAAAGTAGTGCTAAATAATATATGTTACAGGATACTACTTAGTTTTCTGTAATGGGTTCATAAAAAGTCCAGCATTTCTGAAAAAGGTCTGGAAGTAGCGTTTCAAGTTTTCACTTATGTGTGTTGGGTCAAAGTCATTATTAAACAATGTCAGGGAGCAATGCACAATAAATAAAACAATTCTTCTCCTACACTGTAGATATATTAAAGGGATACTAAACCCTTTTTTGTTCTTTTATGATTCGGATAGAACATGCAATTTTAAGCAACTTTCTTATTTATTCCTTTTATCAATTTTTCTACATTCTCTTGGTATCTTTATTTGTAACAGCAAGAATGAAAACGTAGGAGCCGGCCCATTTTTGGTTCAGCACCCTGGATATCGTTTGCTGATTGGTAGTTACATTTAGCCACCAATCAGCAAGTGCTACCCAGGTGCTGAACCTAAAATGGGCCAGCTCCTAAGCTTTCATTCCAGCTTTTACAAATAAAGATACCAAGAGAACGAAGACAAATTAATAATAGGAGTAAATTACAAAGTTGCTTAAAATTGCAGGCTCTATCTGAATCATGAAAGAAAAAAATGTGGGTTTAGTATCCCTTTAAATGTCAAGTTAATATAGGTTACAGGTTTTATATTCCTTTCTTTAATAGTACAGTTTAATTTTAGAGATCTTATGTCCCTTAATGGTTTAATTCTGGGTCCCAGAAGCAAAACAGAACAGTAGTTCAAGAATGTTAAAGTAACATTAGGTTTGATCGTATTCCTGGTGTAAACCTAACAGCTGGTGGGAACAATAACATTTTATGGAGATTTCTGTTCATCGTAGCAGCTGTTAAGTTTACAATTAAAATATGATCTTGCAGTTTGTCTCTACTATTTTTGTAGATGATCCAATAGTACCACATGTGTATCTGTTTTAGTAATTTAAAGGGACATTAAACACTGAGGGGGTTACTTTAGTAATTCACTTATAACTGTTCCTAACTGTACTCAGCAGAGGAAAGAGGACAACAAGGCTTTTAAACCTAGGAAAATCTAGGCTTTAACATGGTGGCATCTGGAAGTTTATGGACACTAAAACTGTAAACTTATTTCTTCAATATTTAAAATAAAAATAAAAAATAACTTTTTTTTAAATACATATGCTTGTTACTCTCATGCAAATTTGTGTTGTTAATATATCATTATATATACTCCTCTGCCTGTTCTCCCAAGAATGCAGTCAGCTAAATTCAGTAAGATCTCTCTCTACCTTTTCTAACATTACCAGCTGTACCATATTCTAATTTATCACTTCATTTCTTAGGAAAGGTTCTGCATAGAATAACATTACAAATAGAGAAGATGGAGAGATATCTTAATGCAGGGCTCTTCATTGCTTAGCAACAACCCTCACTACCATATTTAAAATAACATACCTCTCAGCATTACTCAGAAACCTTCCAGTCTGAGAGGCCTAGGTTGAGCGAGGGTGAAATTTTGGTTGCTATATGGGTGGAGCAATAACCGTAGGGGAGGAGCCATTGGCGTACAATAAGGAGGGTAGGGTGGATAATACTTTGTTTCATGTTGGAAACAGGGACAATTACAGTAAAAGAAAATCTGAAGAAGAGTCCAGACTTTGACAAGTCCACGACATGCAAGATGAATGGGAGCTCTGATATAGGTAGAAACCGAACTATGGTCAGCAGGAAGTTGAGGGGGGTCATCATATGATGAAAAAGCCCCAAGTTCTTATGGGATGTTTCAATCTAATTATAAGAGTCATGAATTGATATTATACAATGAGAAAAAAATATCCTTGGATCCCAGTCTTATGTTCTGTCACAGGTTACAGCACACAATATACCACGCTAGGTGTGATCACTGATAAACTGCACAAAAAATTATAGGGAAGCAAAACTCAGAAGTGTTCTATCAGAGATATTTCCACCAACATGAAAAAATGTATGTATGTTCAGGAATAGGAACATATGTTTAAAAAAATGAATTGCAATTTTGTTAATACCCTCTTATAAATGCAGCAATTGAAAAATTTCTAAAATTTCCATTTAAAGCAATAAACAGCAACTTATCAGACAGAGGTAACACCTCTGCAGCACACAATAGAGAAAGGAAGGAGGCTCTTCATATTTTTTATTATTTTAAAAAAATGTATTTTGATCTAGGTCCCGTAACTAGGTCTTTGCCTAGGATATCAGCATTTGGGGTTTCAGCCCCTAAATGGTAGATCTATGGTATGATGTCAACCTATTTTCATGTTGTCACACCTTGTTATCTAGTAGGGTGCCTGACCCCTCCATTCATCGCTAACCTTCAGTTTTAAGATATACAGTATATGAGGCAAATATAAGTGCCTAGGAGCACTACATCTAAATACACTGCTGGTCTTACATTATCAGGTTAAGGCATTACTTTTGCTTATTTCTCTTAATTCAGTAAGCACAGAAGTGACCTCTAATAAAGATTTCTGAGTCTCTCCCAGCAAGTATTTGAGATTCAACACAAAGAAATTAAGCGATTGTGAAAAATCGATATCATCATCATTATGTATCAATCAATTTATTAAATGAATGATTAAAGTATCAATTTATAAAAACTTGTATATACTGAATATTAAGTCCTCTGAACTTTGTGTGTAGACAGTATACAAAACTCCATGCACAGTGTTTGCTGATACCAGTGAAGATTTAAGGGAATGCAGAAGGTGCAAAATAGTGGTACCTCATTTCTTAAAGATATCAACAAAGTTTTCATTTATTTGTTTTGCATATCTTATACTCTTCTTAGGACAAAGAGGATGTAAATGATGGAAAGGGGATCTCAATTAAAAAAAAAGATTTACCATCTTCCATCTTTGATCTGTAGCTTTGTTTCAACTTTTGTTAGAACCCTCCTCTAAGTTTTAAGGTTTAAAACCATCCCTGGCTGACACTAACAATGCTTAAAACTAGATAAGTGCATTCAGCTTTAAACAAATACAAACAAGTATTATGCTGATTCAGCAAATTGTCCTATGCATGTACAGCCAAATACAATATTAGATGACATGAATAAACAACAAATCATTGCTTGAACAAACTGATTCATTAATTCATGCTGTTTAGCTACAAAAAGGTCAAGAAAGGGGGAGGAGCAACATTGTTGTCTTTACCAATCATGTGTCTATCATCCCCTATCCAATCCTGCCATAGTATTAGTAATGATTGCTGTTAGGGACAGCCAGTCAGGTATTACATGTTGGATTCTAGTCATACAGGCGTCTCCAATCAAGTCTTAAAGGGATAGTCTAGTCAAAATTAAGTCATGATTCAGATAGAGCATGCAATTTTAAGCAACTTTCTAATTGACTCCTATTATAATTTTTTTCCGTTCTCTTGGTATCTTTAATTGAAAAAGAAAGAATCAAAGTTTAGGAGCCAGCCCATTTTTTGTTCAGCACCTGGGTACCACTTGCTGATTGGTGGCTACATTTAGACACCATCAGCCAGCGCTACCCAGGTACTGAACCATAAATGGGCCGGCTCCTAGGCTTATATTATTACTTTTTAAAATAAAGATACCAAAAGAACGAAATTTAAAATTGCATGATCTATCTGAATCATGAAAGTTTAATTTTGACTAGACTATCCCTTTAACCTAGCATAGAGAGGTGGGTGACTGGCAAAGCTCATACATTTTCAATCACTTTGACTAGACTAGGGCTATTGGAAGATGCAGCTGTGTGAACTGAACATTGGGGAAATTCCAAAATCTTTTAACCAAAACACATTTTGTTGCACATCACATCACTTATAAATATACTAGTTGGTAAGCCTGTCCAGAGAGCAGTCTATGTGTTGTTAATAAAAAAAATAAACAAATTATAAAAAATAAAAAAATTAAACCTAATCCCTATGAAAATAAAAAAGCCCCCCCAAAAAAATAGAAACACCCCATAATCTAATGCTAAACCACCAATAGCCCTTAAAAGGGCTTTTTGTAGGGTACTGCCCTAAGTTAAACAGTTATTTTGCAGTTACCAAAAATTCAAAGTCCCCCCAACAGTAAAACCCACCACCCACCAAACCCCCAAAAATAAATAAACCTAACACTAAAAAACCTAAACTATCCATTGCCCTGAAAAGGGCATTTGTATGGGCATTGCCCTTAAAAGGGCATTCAGCTCTTTTGCTGCCCATCCCTAATCTAAAAAACAACAACAAATATTTAAATAAAAACAACCTAAGTCTAACCCCCAAAAATTAAAAAAATAAACCTAAATTTAAATTAAGCTAAAATTACAGAAAATAAAAAATCTAATATTACAGAAAATAAAAAACAAAATTGCCAAAGTTTAAAAAAATTAAACCAAACCCTATGAAAATAAACCCCCCCAAAATAAAAACACCCCCTAATTTAATGCTAAACTACCAATAGCCCTGAAAGGAGCCTTTTGTAGGGCATTGCCCTAAGTTTAACAGCTCTTTTAAGAATAAAAAATACTAAGACCCCCTAACAGTAAACCCCCCCACCCACCAAACCCTCCAAAATAAAAACCTAACACTAAAAAACCTAAACTATCCATTGCCCTGAAAATGGCATTTGTATGGGCATTGCCCTTAACCTCTTAATGACCGGACCATTTTTCAATTTTCTTACCCTTAATGACAATGGCTATTTTTACATTTCTGCTGTGTTTGTGTTTAGCTGTAATTTTCCTCTTACTCATTTACTGTACCCACACATATTATATACCGTTTTTCTCGCCATTAAATGGACTTTCTAAAGATACCATTATTTTCATCATGTCTTATAATTTACTACAAAAAAAATAATAAAATATGAGGAAAAAATGGAAAAAAACACACTTTTTCTAACTTTGACCCCCAAAATCTGTTACACATCTACAATCACCAAAAAACACCCATGCTAAATAGTTTCTAAATTTTGTCCTGAGTTTAGAAATACCCAATGTTTACATGTTTTTTGCTTTTTTTGCAAGTTATAGGGCCATAAATACAAGTAGCACTTCGCTATTTCCAAACCACTTTTTTTCAAAATTAGCGCTAGTTACATTGGAACCCTGATATCTGTCAGGAATACCTGAATATCCCTTGACATGTATATATTTTTTGTTAGAAGACAACCCAAAGTATTGATCTAGGCACATTTTGGTATATTTTATGCCACCATTTCACCGCCAAATGCGAGCAAATAAAAAAAAAACTTTACATTTTTCACAATTTTAGGTTTCTCACTGAAATTATTTACAAACAGCTTGTGCTATTATGGCACAAATTGTTGTAAAAGCTTCTTTGGAATCCCCTTTGTTCAGAAATAGCAGACTTATATGGCTTTGGCATTGATTTTCGGTAATTAGAAGGCCGCTAAATGCTGCTGCGCACCACACGTAAATTATGCCCAGCAGTGAAGGGGTTAATTAGGTAGGTTGTAGGGAGCTTGCAGGGTTAATTTTAGCTTTAGGGTAGAGATCAGCCTCCCACCTGACACATCCCACCCCCTGATCCCTCCCAAACAGCTCTCTTCCCTCCCCAACCCCACAAATGTCCCCGCCATCTTAAGTACTGGCAGAAAGTCTGCCAGTACTAAATAAAAGGAGTTTTTTTTTTTTTATAAAAAAAATAAAATATTTTAGCTGTGATGGACTCCTGCCTTAGCCCCAACCTCCATGATCCCCAGCTCTCTAACCCTCTCCCCTATCTAATTGCGGCCATCTTGGGTACTGGCAGCTGTCTGCCAGTACCCAATTTGCCCCAAAAACAAAAGTGTTTTTTGTTCTTTTGTTTTTTTTTTATGTTTTCTGTAGTGTAGCAGCCCCCCACAATACCCCTATCCCCCTCCCCTTCCCAGATCCTTTTATATTATTTTATTAAAACACCTTCCCCCCCCCCTCTTCCCTCCTCATTGGTGTCAGTGTCAGTGCCAGGTAATGTGCGCGCGCACATGCGCACGCGCGCCCCCCGCACGCTCCCGGCATCCGGTTCCTAGAAGTGCAATGTGCACGCTTCCAGCACTCTCTTAGACAACTGACGTACCAGGTACGTCCATTGTCATTAACTACTTGTTAAGGCATGACGTACCTGGTACGTCAGTTGTCATTAAGGGGTTAAAGGGACATGAAACCCAATTTTTTTTCTTTCGTGATTTAGAAAGAGCATGTCATTTTAAACAACTTTCTAATTTACTTCTATTATCTAATTTGCTTCATTCTCTTGATATCATTTGCTGAAAAGCATATCTAGATATGCTCAGTAGCTGCTGATTGGTTGCTGCACATAAAGGCCTTGTGTGATTGGCTCACACATGTGCATTGCTATTTCTTCAACAAAGGATATCTAAAGAATTGAGCAAATTAGATAATAGAAGTAAATTGGAAAGTTGTTTAAAATTGCATGCCCTATCTGAATAATGAATGTTTAATTTTGACTAGACTGTCCCTTTAAAAGGGCATTCAGCTCTTGCTGCCCATCCCTAATCTAAAAAAAAACAAAAACCCAAAATTTAAAAAAACAAAACAACTAACACTAAAGCCCCAAATATATACTCGCGGGTCCTGAAGTCCGGCGGAGAAAGGTCCTCTTCCATGCGGTGAACTCTTCTTCCAAGCGGCCGACATCCTCTTCCAAGCGGGGGCCTCTTCTTTCTTCATCCAGGACAGCGGAACTGAAGACCGGCGACGGCGGAACTGAAGACCAGTGATCGCAGAGCCATGGAGCGTGGAGGATCCTCTTCTACCGATCGCCGCCGTACACTGAATAGTGAATTCAAGGTACGCGATTAAAGATGGCGTTCCTTGAATTCCTATTGGCTGTTTTAATTCTTCAAATTCAAATCAACCAATAGGATGAGAGCTACTGAAATCCTATTGGCTGTTTAAATCAGGTTTATTGCGATGTGGGTGGTTGATGGTTAAGGGATTAAGGGGGTTAATTACTTTATTATTTTGCGATGTGTGGGTTTGCGGTGTATGTATTAATACTTTGTGTGGGAGGTTCGGGTTTTTTTTTGTTATACATCCAGGTGAATTATTTTGGCTGCGCGCGCAGCCAACATTCTGTTGGCTGCCTCGCACTGCCAACATTTCATTGAGGATGCGTACGCAATTGCCGACAGTGACGGACATTACAAACGCAATTATAGTATAGATGTAAAGATCTTCAATGATAGCTTCAATGATAGCTGACTAACCATGCTAACCATCCTTTTTAAATCATAAACCAAGGAATACCTCTGAATGTAGAGTCTGTTACTGAACACATTTGACCTGTTTTTAAAATGGACCTGAACATTGGTTAAAATCTCAAGCCTTTAACCATGCAGAAGGAAATCTACCTGCCTCATAGGAAAACATAGCATTGGAAGAGAAGAGTTGACCCAGGATGAAATGTTCACATGTAAAAAACCTAATTAACCTCTTCTACTCCTCTATTATGGCTGTAACTAACTTCCAACTCAGAAAAGGCTCTCAGTCATTTGCTTCCATAACACAAATTACTATACCTATCTCTTTATTGTATTTAAAGGGACATGAAACCCATTTTTTCTTTCTTTCGTGATTTAGAAAGAGCATGTCATTTTAAACAACTTTCTAATTTACTTCTATTATCTAATTTGCTTCATTCTCTTGATATCACTTGCTGAAAAGCATATCTAGATATGCTCAGTAGCTGCTGATTGGTTGCTGCACATAGAGGCCTTGTGTGATTGGCTCACACATGTGCATTGCTATTTGCAGATGATACAAAAATTTGCAACAGAGTGGATGTTCTGGGGGGGTAGACAAAATGAGAAGTGATATACAACAATTGGAGGATTGGACAAATGACTGGGGTCTAAAGTTTAACACAGCAAAGTGTAAAAACATAATTTATGCTTACCTGATAAATTCCTTTCTTCTGTTGTGTGATCAGTCCACGGGTCATCATTACTTCTGGGATATAACTCCTCCCCAACAGGAAATGCAAGAGGATTCACCCAGCAGAGCTGCATATAGCTCCTCCCCTCTACGTCACTCCCAGTCATTCGACCAAGAATCAACGAGAAAGGAGAAATCAAGGGTGAAGTGGTGACTGGAGTATAATTTAAAAGATATTTACCTGCCTTAAAAAAAACAGGGCGGGCCGTGGACTGATCACACAACAGAAGAAAGGAATTTATCAGGTAAGCATAAATTATGTTTTCTTCTGTTATGTGTGATCAGTCCACGGGTCATCATTACTTCTGGGATACCAATACCAAAGCAAAAGTACACGGATGACGGGAGGGATAGGCAGGCTCTTTATACAGAAGGAACCACTGCCTGAAGAACCTTTCTCCCAAAAATAGCCTCCGAAGAAGCAAAAGTGTCAAATTTGTAAAATTTGGAAAAAGTATGAAGCGAAGACCAAGTTGCAGCCTTGCAAATCTGTTCAACAGAGGCCTCATTCTTAAAGGCCCAAGTGGAAGCCACAGCTCTAGTAGAATGGGCTGTAATTCTTTCAGGAGGCTGCTGTCCAGCAGTCTCATAGGCTAAACGAATTATGCTACGAAGCCAGGAGGAGAGAGAGGTAGCCGAAGCCTTATGACCTCTCCTCTGACCAGAGTACACGACAAACAGGGAAGACGTTTGTCGAAAATCCTTAGTTGCCTGCAAGTAGAACTTGAGGGCACGAACTACATCCAGATTGTGTAGAAGACGTTCCTTCTTTGAAGAAGGATTTGGGCATAAAGAAGGAACAACAATCTCTTGATTGATGTTCCTGTTAGTGACTACCTTAGGTAAGAACCCAGGTTTAGTACGCAGAACTACCTTATCTGAATGAAAAATCAAATAAGGAGAATCACAATGTAAAGCTGATAACTCAGAGACTCTCCGAGCCGAAGAAATAGCCATTAAAAATAACACTTTCCAAGATAACAACTTTATATCAATGGAATGAAGGGGTTCAAACGGAACTCCTTGTAGAACGTTAAGAACAAGGTTTAAACTCCATGGCGGAGCAACAGTTTTAAACACAGGCTTGATTCTAGCTAAAGCCTGACAAAAGGCCTGGACGTCTGGATTTTCTGACAGATGCCTGTGCAACAAGATGGACAGAGCTGAGATCTGTCCCTTTAATGAACTAGCCGATAAACCCTTTTCTAAACCTTCTTGTAGAAAGGACAATATCCTAGGAATCCTAACCTTACTCCAGGAGTAACCTTTGGATTCGCACCAGTATAGGTATTTACGCCATATCTTATGGTAAATTCTTCTGGTAACAGGCTTCCTAGCCTGTATCAGGGTATCAATAACCGACTCCGAAAAACCACGTTTTGATAAAATCAAGCGTTCAATTTCCAAGCAGTCAGCTTCAGAGAAGTTAGATTTTGATGTTTGAATGGACCCTGTATCAGAAGGTCCTGTCTTAGAGGTAGAGACCAAGGCGGACAGGATGACATGTCCACTAGATCTGCATACCAAGTCCTGCGTGGCCATGCAGGCGCTATTAGAATCACTGATGCTCTCTCCTGTTTGATTTTGGCAATCAATCGAGGAAGCAGTGGGAAGGGTGGAAACACATAAGCCATCCCGAAGTTCCAAGGTGCTGTCAAAGCATCTATCAGAACCGCTCCCGGATCCCTGGATCTGGACCCGTAGCGAGGAAGTTTGGCGTTCTGGCGAGACGCCATGAGATCTATCTCTGGTTTGCCCCAACGTCGAAGTATTTGGGCAAAGACCTCCGGATGAAGTTCCCACTCCCCCGGATGAAAAGTCTGGCGACTCAAGAAATCCGCCTCCCAGTTCTCCACTCCCGGGATGTGGATTGCTGACAGGTGGCAAGAGTGAGACTCTGCCCAGCGAATTATCTTTGATACTTCCATCATTGCTAGGGAGCTTCTTGTCCCTCCTTGATGGTTGATGTAAGCTACAGTCGTGATGTTGTCCGACTGAAACCTGATGAACCCCCGAGTTTTTAACTGGGGCCAAGCCAGAAGGGCATTGAGAACTGCTCTCAATTCCAGAATGTTTATTGGTAGGAGACTTTCCTCCTGATTCCATTGTCCCTGAGCCTTCAGAGAATTCCAGACAGCGCCCCAGCCTAGTAGGCTGGCGTCTGTTGTTACAATTGTCCAGTCCGGCCTGCTGAATGGCATCCCCCTGGACAGATGTGGCCGAGAAAGCCACCATAGAAGAGAGTTTCTGGTCTCTTGATCCAGATTCAGAGTAGGGGACAAGTCTGAGTAATCCCCATTCCACTGACTCAGCATGCACAATTGCAGCGGTCTGAGATGTAGACGTGCAAAGGGTACTATGTCCATTGCTGCTACCATTAAGCCGATCACCTCCATGCATTGAGCTACTGACGGGAGTTGAATGGAATGAAGGACACGGCATGCATTTAGAAGCTTTGTTAATCTGTCTTCTGTCAGATAAATCTTCATTTCTACAGAATCTATAAGAGTCCCCAAGAATGGAACTCTTGTGAGAGGGAAGAGAGAACTCTTCTTTTCGTTCACTTTCCATCCATGCGACCTTAGAAATGCCAGAACTAACTCTGTATGAGACTTGGCAGTTTGAAAGCTTGAAGCTTGTATCAGAATGTCGTCTAGGTACGGAGCTACCGAAATTCCTCGCGGTCTTAGTACCGCCAGAAGGGCACCCAGAACCTTTGTGAAGATTCTTGGAGCCGTAGCCAATCCGAATGGAAGAGCTACAAACTGGTAATGCCTGTCTAAGAAGGCAAACCTTAGATACCGGTAATGATCTTTGTGAATCTGTATGTGAAGGTAAGCATCCTTTAAATCCACTGTGGTCATGTACTGACCCTTTTGGATCATGGGTAAGATTGTCCGAATAGTTTCCATTTTGAACGATGGAACTCTTAGGAATTTGTTTAGGATCTTTAAATCCAAGATTGGCCTGAAAGTTCCCTCTTTTTTGGGAACCACAAACAGGTTTGAGTAAAACCCTTGTCCTTGTTCCGACCGCGGAACCGGATGGATCACTCCCATTAATAACAGATCTTGTACACAGCGTAGAAACGCTTCTTTGTTTATTTGGTTTGTTGACAACCTTGACAGATGAAATCTCCCTCTTGGGGGAGAGAATTTGAAGTCTAAAAGGTATCCCTGAGATATGATCTCTAGCGCCCAGGGATCCTGAACATCTCTTGCCCAAGCCTGGGCGAAGAGAGAGAGTCTGCCCCCCACTAGATCCGGTCCTGGATCGGGGGCCCTCGATTCATGCTGTCTTAGAGGCAGCAGCAGGTTTCCTGGCCTGCTTGCCCTTGTTCCAGGACTGGTTAGGTTTCCAGCCTTGTCTGTAACGAGCAACAGCTCCTTCCTGTTTTGGTGCAGTGGAAGTTGGTGCTGTTCCTGCTTTGAAATTCCGAAAGGGACGAAAATTAGACTGTCTAGCCTTAGCTTTGGCTTTGTCTTGAGGCAGGGCGTGGCCCTTACCTCCTGTAATGTCAGCGATAATTTCTTTCAAACCGGGCCCAAATAAAGTTTGCCCCTTGAAAGGTATATTAAGTAATTTGGACTTAGAAGTTACATCAGCTGACCAGGATTTTAGCCACAGCGCCCTACGTGCCTGAATGGCGAATCCTGAGTTCTTAGCCGTAAGTTTGGTTAAATGTACTACGGCCTCCGAAATGAATGAATTAGCTAGTTTAAGGACTCTAAGCCTGTCCGTAATGTCGTCCAGCGTAGCTGAACTAAGGTTCTCTTCCAGAGACTCAATCCAAAATGCTGCCGCAGCCGTAATCGGCGCGATGCATGCAAGGGGTTGCAATATAAAACCTTGTTGAACAAACATTTTCTTAAGGTAACCCTCTAATTTTTTATCCATCGGATCTGAAAAAGCACAGCTATCCTCCACCGGGATAGTGGTACGCTTAGCTAAAGTAGAAACTGCTCCCTCCACCTTAGGGACCGTTTGCCATAAGTCCCGTGTGGTGGCGTCTATTGGAAACATCTTTCTAAATATTGGAGGGGGTGAGAACGGCACACCGGGTCTATCCCACTCCTTAGTAACAATTTCAGTTAATCTCTTAGGTATAGGAAAAACGTCAGTACTCGCCGGTACCGCAAAGTATTTATCCAACCTACACAATTTCTCTGGTATTGCAACAGTGTTACAATCATTAAGAGCCGCTAAAACCTCTCCTAGTAATACACGGAGGTTCTCCAATTTAAATTTAAAATTTGAAATATCTGAATCCAATCTGTTTGGATCAGAACCGTCACCCACAGAATGAAGCTCTCCGTCCTCATGCTCTGCAAGCTGTGACGCAGTATCAGACATGGCTCTAGTATTATCAGCGCACTCTGTTCTCACCCCAGAGTGATCACGCTTGCCTCTTAGTTCTGGTAATTTAGCCAAAACTTCAGTCATAACAGTAGCCATATCTTGTAATGTTATCTGTAATGGCCGCCCAGATGTACTAGGCGCCACAATATCACGCACCTCCCGGGCGGGAGATGCAGGTACTGACACGTGAGGCGAGTTAGTCGGCATAACTCTCCCCTCGCTGTTTGGTGAAATTTGTTCAATTTGTACAGATTGGCTTTTATTTAAAGTAGCATCAATACAGTTAGTACATAAATTTCTATTGGGCTCCACCTTGGCATTGGAACAAATGACACAGGTATCTTCCTCTGAATCAGACATGTTTAACACACTAGCAAATAAACTTGCAACTTGGTTACAATCTTATTTAACAAAAACGTACTGTGCCTCAAAGAAGCACTAAACGATTAAATGACAGTTGAAATAATGAACTGAAAAACAGTTATAGCATCAATCCTTGAAAACAACACAACTTTTAGCAAAGGTTTGTTCCCATTAGTAAAGTAACAATAATTAAATTTGAAACGTAAAAATTACAGAGCAACGTTTTTAATCACAGTCAATATATAAGTCTCACAGCTCTGCTGAGAGAATCTACCTCCCTCCAAAGAAGTTTGAAGACCCCTGAGTTCTGTTAGAGATGAACCGGATCATGCAGGAAATACAAGAGTAACTTGACTGGAAATTTTTGATGCGTAGCAAAGAGCGCCAAAAACGGCCCCTCCCCTTCACACACAGCAGTGAGAGAGAAACTAAACTGTCACAATTAAAACAAGCAACTGCCAAGTGGAAAAATAATGCCCAAACATTTATTCACTCAGTACCTCAGAAAATGCAAACGATTCTACATTCCAGCAAAAACGTTTAACATAATAAATACTTATTAAAAGGTTAATGTACTTTTTACAGAGTAATTCCAGTGAAGTACCATCCCCAGAATACTGAAGTGTAGAGTATACATACATGTCATTATAACGGTATGGCAGGATTTTCTCATCAATTCCATTCAGAAAATAAAAACTGCTACATACCTCAATGCAGATTCATCTGCCCGCTGTCCCCTGATCTGAAGCTTTTACCTCCCTCAGATGGCCGAGAAACAGCAATATGATCTTAACTACTCCGGTTAAAATCATAGTAAAAACTCTGGTAGATTCTTCTTCAAACTCTGCCAGAGAGGCAATAACACGCTCCGGTGCTATTGTAAAATAACAAACTTTTGATTGAAGTTATAAAAACTAAGTATAATCACCATAGTCCTCTCACACATCCTATCTAGTCGTTGGGTGCAAGAGAATGACTGGGAGTGACGTAGAGGGGAGGAGCTATATGCAGCTCTGCTGGGTGAATCCTCTTGCATTTCCTGTTGGGGAGGAGTTATATCCCAGAAGTAATGATGACCCGTGGACTGATCACACATAACAGAAGAAATAATGCATTTAGGGAAGAAAAATCCAAATGTTAATTACAGACTCAATGACACTTTACTGACTGTTACAGACGAGGAACAGGACTTGGGAATTATTATTTCAGATGATTTAAAACTTAGTAAACAATGTAGTAATGCAGCGAGTAAGGCTAGCAGAATGCTTGGATGTATTGGTAGAGGTATTTGCAGCAGAAATAGTAAGGTTCTTATGCCACTTTATAGATCATTAGTTAGGCCTCATCTTGAGTATTGTGTGCAGTTCTGGAGACCATATCTTCAGAAGGATATTAACAAACTTGAATCTGTGCAAAGGAGGGCTACCAAAATGGTACATGGTCTAAAAAATAAAACTTACCAGGATAGGCTCAATGACCTAAATATGTATAGCTTAGAGGAGAGAAGGGAAAGAGGTGATATGATAGCAACTTTCAAGTACATTAAAGGGTTTAGTAAAACTGAGGCTGTGGGTATTTTACATAAAATGGAAAATTCAAGAACAAGGGGTCATGAGCTCAAGCTAAAGGGTAGTAGATTCAGAAGTAATTTGAGGAAGCACTTCTTTACAGAAAGAGTGATTGATTTATGGAATAAACTTCCTCAAGAGGTAGTAGCAACAAACACTGTGGGGGACTTTAAAAATGCATGGTACAAGCATAGGGCTATCCTACGAACTAGATAAGTTTATACTGTTAGGTAAGGTCGGGCAGACTTGCTGGGCCTATGGCTCTTATCTGCCGTCAATATCTATGTTTCTATTTCTTCAACAAATAATATCTAAAGAATTGAGCAAATTAGATAATAGAAGTAAATTGGAAAGTTGTTTAAAATTGCATGCCCTATCTGAATCATGAAAGTTTAATTTTGAATAGACTGTCCCTTTAAAGCTATCTAGGTAAATTTTACTCACAAAGATTAACTTAGTTTAAAACTGTCTTATCTATTATAGCGATTTCCTACTTCTATAAAAAAAAATGTGTAAATGAGTCTCATTCTTACACTTAACGTGTCATTCAGTTAATACCATCAGAATAAATTAAAATGCAAAAGGCTGTGTGTATATTTTGTCGCAGTAAAAGTACAACTGCAAGAATCCTGTGCAAACTATCATTTATAGTGTGCAGTTTATCAGTACTAAATGTGTAATAATATCAGTTACACTAATTCTACTGCTAAACTGCTAATCCATTGGAGTTCCAATGCACTCCTCCATGCAAATACACAAACTGTTGACTACAACACTTTGCCGGAAACTCATCCGGACCATGCAGCTCTCAAAAACTGAAGATAAAGCTAGGCCCCTCAGTGATTTGACAAAGTTAAAAGGACTGTTTATTGATGTGTATTAAAAATAATAAAACGTGCAAGAGATATTTAATAAGATACCATAAACACCTGTACTCTGATTAGATTTATTTGAGCTATAGGTGTGTCCTCTACTGAAAATATGAGAACTCTATATAACAAATAGTGATGTCGCAAATTGTTCGCCGACGAATAGTTCCCGGCGAACATAGCATGTTCGTGTTCGCCGCGGCGGGCGAACATATGCAATGTTCGATCCGCCCCCTATTCGTCATCATTGAGTAATACTTTGACCTTGTACCTCACAGTCAGCAGGCACATTCCAGCCAATCAGCAGCAGACCCTCCCTCCCAGACCCTCCTACCTCCTGGACAGCATCCATTTTAGATTCATTCGGAAGCTGCATTGTTAGTGAGAGGAGGGACAGTGTAGCGGCTGCTGATTTAGTAGGGAAATCTATAGCTAGGCTAGTGTATTCAGTGTCCACTACAGTCCTGAAGGACTCATCTGATCTCTGCTGTAAGGACAGCACCCTAAAAAACCCTTTTTAGGGCTGCTTTTTTTTTTTCCTGTGTAATCTAATTGCAGTTGCCTGCCTGCCAGCGTGTGTGTCAGGCTCACAGCGTATACTGTGCCCACTTGCCCAGTGCCACCACTCATATCTGGTGTAACAGTAGTGTAGATTTAAAAAAAACAACACTTTTTTGACTCTATTAAATAATAGCAGTCAGTTTCCTTCACACGTGTGCGTTTAAGTGCCTGCCTGCCAGGGCACAGTGTCACCCCAGTGCAACTCATATCTGGTGTAACAGTAGTGTAGATTTAAAAAAAAAAAAACACTTTTTTGACTGTATTAAATAATAGCAGTCAGTTTCCTTCACACGTGTGCGTTTTAGTGCCTGCCTGCCAGGGCACAGTGTCACCCCAGTGCAACTCATATCTGGTGTAACAGTAGTGTAGATTTAAAAAACACAACACTTTTTTGACTGTGTTAAATAATAGCAGTCGGTTTCCTTCACACGTGTGCGTTTCAGTGCCTGCCTGCCAGGGCACAGTGTCACCCCAGTGCAACTCATATCTGGTGTAACAGTAGTGTAGATTTACAGAGGCTTAGATACAAGTTAATCACAGAGGTTAAAATTATATTATTATAAATGTGTTAGTTATGCAAAACTGGGAAATGGGTAATAAAGGGATTATCTATCTTTTAAAACAATAAAAATTCTGGTGTAGACTGTCCCTTTAAACAGGGAGTTTGGTCTGTCACTATGAAGCGGACGTAACCCTTACACTACCTGATCGATACAACATCATACCTGATGTTTTAAAGCACGTTGTTCCAAACAATGTAGCAATGTTAGGTGATTTATGCCCTTTATGGATTAAAACCAGACTCTGCATCAACTATGTAATTTTCCATGGGAGTTTTGCCATGGATCCCCCTCCGGCATGCCACAGTCCAGGTGTTAGTACCCTTGAAACAACTTTTCCATCGCTATTGTGGCCAGAAAGAGTCCCTGTAGGTTTTAAAATTCGCCTGCCTATTGAAGTCAATGGCGGTTCGCCCGGTTCGCCCGTTCGCGAACAGTTGTGGAAGTTCGCGTCCGCCGTTCGCGAACGCAAAATTTTAGGTTCGCGACATCATTAATAACAAACGTGTGACAGTCACTAGACTGACAAATCTCTGAATAAACATTGCCAAGTAATACCTATTTTATTAGGTCTAGTACTGCACTCTTAAAAACACAAGCATTTTTGTAAACGCTCAGGTATCCTTCATGAGTCTTATAGTTCAAGCTTGGATATAATAACAAACCTACAAAATAGTGTTTTAGAGCCTGCGTATGTGTGTGTGTGTACACAATTGTTTACCAAAGCATCTTCAACTGTAAAAACACCTATGTTTGTGCTCAAGAGATCCTACTTGTAGTTCCTCTTCTGTGTATCTTACCTGTTACATGTTGTCAATAAAAAGCCTAAATGGATATGGGGTTTTCACCCAATGCTCAGCCATAAAATCAGAAAGGAGGTGTTAACACCTCACAGAAATTACTACCAAATTATACCCAAACCTGACAACTGAAAACTCTACCCCCCTGGGGTCACATCTTTTTCAGATTTATTTGTACCAAATATTGAGAATATTCATCATGGTTTGAATTCTTAACCTTAGCACTTTAAACAATTCTCCTCTGGGCTCAATCAGCATAATGAAAATTCCACAAAGGTGGAAGAATTACTTCAACAAAACCCATTGCTAGAAAAGAATGTTGATGGCCCAACAAGCATGGCTAGAATCTTTTAAACACTTGTAATTGATACATTTGGCAAAACTAAACTCTTCACTTTACTGTGTACACCATCAGACAAACTACCTTTTTTGTTGCTGTGAGCTTACTATGTAGGGCTGGAAAAAAACTATCTTACTCTTAGCTCTTGTTGTCAAGTGTTTGGGGATGTAATTGAATTTTGAACTTTATTAGAAAAATGTTAAAAGACATAAGGAGGCTCAACAGAAATGACAGATAAATGTAAATACCTTTCAGGGGTTGAACTACCATTGATGCAGCAGGTGCGGTGGCACCAGGGCCCAAGTGGTGGGGGGCCCATAGCAGCTAATCTATACATAGATGAGTGCAGAAGGTGTACGCACCTAATGCTTGGGAGCCTTTTTAGTGCAGGTTGCAGGTCTATCTATCTATCTATCTATCTATCTATCCTCAAAATCATTACAGATCAGCATGTATATTATTACTATTATTACTACCTGGTATTTTCCCAAATTTTAAATTAACAAATATATTTAAGGGACAGTCTACAATAGAATTGTTACTGTTTTAAAAGATAGATAATCCCTTTATTACCCATTTCCCAGTTTTGCATAACAAACACGGTTATATTAATATACTTTTTACCTCTGTGATTAACTTGTATATAAGCATCTTCTTACTTGCATTTAGTATTGTGTTGTCAATGTAAGTGGTATATCCAGGCGCCAACAATGGAGGCTAAGGTTAAGGTTAAGACTTAAATGTTAAGACTTAAATGTTTATTCGAGACAAATCTTCTATACAATAAAAGATGGTGTGGTTGTTATGATAAAAATGTAATACAACACTTTATACAAATGGTTAAAATATTTGGCTAAAAAATGCAAGGATCCTCGCTAAATTAGTTAAAAACATTAAACTATATTCTTACACTTTGTACGGGGTAAACTTATATAATCTTACACTTTAAACAGAGTAATCAAATATATAAAAATAGCTACAATTTGTAACAATAATATGTGTGGATGTGTGTGTGAGAGCTTGCGCTCCACACTGTGAACTAAATCCAATTGGTGATAAGTGTGCTTGAAAGACAATCCTGTGGACAAAATATATAAATAAAAGTCAATCTTGTGACCAAAATAGATGTCAATCCTGTGACCAAAAAATAATGTCAATCCTGTGCAGAAAAAATAATAATAAAGAAGAATTGAAATCCTGTGAAAAAACAAAGTTGCAATGAGAGTCTATCCTTTTGAAAAAACTCCACTCCTGTGCTAAAAAGGAAAAAAGGAAAAAATCTTCTATGTGCAAATGTCCAACAACGTAATGTGTGTTGCAAACAAACATAAAGAAAACTATAAAAATAGTAGAACAGTGCTCGTTGGAGACTGAGCTCCAAGCAAAAATAGAAACAAAACAGATGAAATAACAAACAAATGCTGCCAATCGATAAAAAACCTGTGGAGAGAAAAAAATATACAATGTGTAGATAATACTTCCAATGTACCCTCCTAGTGGAATAGAGCTTACCAGGTCTACGCGTTTCGGCCTTGCCTAGGCCTTTATCAAGACTGATGGTAAGCTGCTTGTTTAGGCCTTATATAGGCGAATCTAAATTGTGACCGGAAGTATCATTTGTCAATGACTTCCGGTTTAGCGTTCCAATAATTTTCTGAATTTGTCTGTATAATCACTATAGATCTATTTCCTTGAGGGTTTTTTGATGTCTAATGGTATAGATGTCATAAGGGGTATTTAGGGATTGTTTCTTAGCGTTTGTATAATATATCCTTTACCTCCGTGTTTTGCGATTACGTCACTTCCGGTGGGGAATGCGTGACCAATTTATTAATACTAGATGCCTATAATGATTTGTTTTTAGATACTTGTAATAGGTCAATTTAGTTTAATAGTTATTGATCAATATTTATTTATTTAATTTAAGGTCAATTAATTTTGGTTCCGATTTTTGAAAGTCCCCATTGGTTGTGACGTCATCGCTAGTTGGCGCTGGTGATTGGTTTAGCTGATCAACTTATTGAATAGGGGATAGTGTGTGTAAATAAATAAATTGTTGCTGTTATGTCTTAATTTGTATTCATAAAATAAAGACTTCTTATTGTTTGTCTTAATCCAAATTATTTTCTGTTGGATTATTCCTTTATGTTGTGTGTATTGATGTGTTCGTATTAGCGGTGATATGTTAATTATTTACATATCTAATAGTTGTATGTTATACTTCCTTTATTGAAAGTTTGCAATATAGAAGCGATATGGTAATTATTTGCATGTCTGCAATATAGAAGCGATATGCTCATTATTTGCATATCTTTGGTTTCGAAGAAGTATGAGAGCGTTCTAATATCCTTTAATATAATATGGAGGAGTTGGTCTATTAGTTGTCTTTTGTAACTGGGGACTTGGACTAATCTTTAGTTTAAACATTATTCTTATTTTAGGGTTTAAATTATTTATTACCAGTGATTGGAAATGTGGGCTCATCCTTAATTTGGACTTTATTCTTATATCAGGGTTAGATTAATTTGCAACGATAACTGTGAGTATGGGGGAACAAGAGAGGGGGTATGGTATCTTAGAGTGATGCTGACATATCTGTTTCGCTATCATTCATCCTGGGTTGTTTGTGCTCCCATTATTATTTGGACACAGGCTATTTGGGGACTGTTCAATTACCCTTTCTTGCTATCTGTTGAAGGAATATTAAATTTCGATGGAGCAGCTGGAGTACCATTAACTGCGATTCGTCCTTCCATTCAAAAAATTGTATAAATTATATAGCTGTTATGTAGAGGGTTTTATTGAATATCCAAAGGGTGGCTGGAGTACCCTTAATTGTGGTCTGTCCTTGGATATATAGATGGTATAGATATCATAAATTGTAAGAACTATAATGAATGTGTGGGAGAGAGTGGTAGGGACTGCAGTACCACTCTCTCCCACACATTCATTATAGTTCTTACAATTTATGATATCTATACCATCTATATATCCAAGGACAGACCACAATTAAGGGTACTCCAGCCACCCTTTGGATATTCAATAAAACCCTCTACATAACAGCTATATAATTTATACAATTTTTTGAATGGAAGGACGAATCGCAGTTAATGGTACTCCAGCTGCTCCATCGAAATTTAATATTCCTTCAACAGATAGCAAGAAAGGGTAATTGAACAGTCCCCAAATAGCCTGTGTCCAAATAATAATGGGAGCACAAACAACCCAGGATGAATGATAGCGAAACAGATATGTCAGCATCACTCTAAGATACCATACCCCCTCTCTTGTTCCCCCATACTCACAGTTATCGTTGCAAATTAATCTAACCCTGATATAAGAATAAAGTCCAAATTAAGGATGAGCCCACATTTCCAATCACTGGTAATAAATAATTTAAACCCTAAAATAAGAATAATGTTTAAACTAAAGATTAGTCCAAGTCCCCAGTTACAAAAGACAACTAATAGACCAACTCCTCCATATTATATTAAAGGATATTAGAACGCTCTCATACTTCTTCGAAACCAAAGATATGCAAATAATGAGCATATCGCTTCTATATTGCAGACATGCAAATAATTACCATATCGCTTCTATATTGCAAACTTTCAATAAAGGAAGTATAACATACAACTATTAGATATGTAAATAATTAACATATCACCGCTAATACGAACACATCAATACACACAACATAAAGGAATAATCCAACAGAAAATAATTTGGATTAAGACAAACAATAAGAAGTCTTTATTTTATGAATACAAATTAAGACATAACAGCAACAATTTATTTATTTACACACACTATCCCCTATTCAATAAGTTGATCAGCTAAACCAATCACCAGCGCCAACTAGCGATGACGTCACAACCAATGGGGACTTTCAAAAATCGGAACCAAAATTAATTGACCTTAAATTAAATAAATAAATATTGATCAATAACTATTAAACTAAATTGACCTATTACAAGTATCTAAAAACAAATCATTATAGGCATCTAGTATTAATAAATTGGTCACGCATTCCCCACCGGAAGTGACGTAATCGCAAAACACGGAGGTAAAGGATATATTATACAAACGCTAAGAAACAATCCCTAAATACCCCTTATGACATCTATACCATTAGACATCAAAAAACCCTCAAGGAAATAGATCTATAGTGATTATACAGACAAATTCAGAAAATTATTGGAACGCTAAACCGGAAGTCATTGACAAATGATACTTCCGGTCACAATTTAGATTCGCCTATATAAGGCCTAAACAAGCAGCTTACCATCAGTCTTGATAAAGGCCTAGGCAAGGCCGAAACGCGTAGACCTGGTAAGCTCTATTCCACTAGGAGGGTACATTGGAAGTATTATCTACACATTGTATATTTTTTTCTCTCCACAGGTTTTTTATCGATTGGCAGCATTTGTTTGTTATTTCATCTGTTTTGTTTCTATTTTTGCTTGGAGCTCAGTCTCCAACGAGCACTGTTCTACTATTTTTATAGTTTTCTTTATGTTTGTTTGCAACACACATTACGTTGTTGGACATTTGCACATAGAAGATTTTTTCCTTTTTTCCTTTTTAGCACAGGAGTGGAGTTTTTTCAAAAGGATAGACTCTCATTGCAACTTTGTTTTTTCACAGGATTTCAATTCTTCTTTATTATTATTTTTTCTGCACAGGATTGACATTATTTTTTGGTCACAGGATTGACATCTATTTTGGTCACAAGATTGACTTTTATTTATATATTTTGTCCACAGGATTGTCTTTCAAGCACACTTATCACCAATTGGATTTAGTTCACAGTGTGGAGCGCAAGCTCTCACACACACATCCACACATATTATTGTTACAAATTGTAGCTATTTTTATATATTTGATTACTCTGTTTAAAGTGTAAGATTATATAAGTTTACCCCGTACAAAGTGTAAGAATATAGTTTAATGTTTTTAACTAATTTAGCGAGGATCCTTGCATTTTTTAGCCAAATATTTTAACCATTTGTATAAAGTGTTGTATTACATTTTTATCATAACAACCACACCATCTTTTATTGTATAGAAGATTTGTCTCGAATAAACATTTAAGTCTTAACATTTAAGTCTTAACCTTAACCTTAGCCTCCATTGTTGGCGCCTGGATATACCACTTACATTGAAATCACCCTAGGTGGCAGCTAGGTACCACCATTCCGGGCATACAAGGTTCAGTAGGCGCTGAGATATACATTTACATATTTAGTATTGTGTTGTGCTAAATCTTAAATAACTCCTCGGGGGTGAACACAATGCTATCTATATGACTAACATGAACTAGCAGTCTCCTGTTGTGAAAAGCAAATAAAAAAGCATGTGATAAGAGGCTGTCTGTAGTGGCTTAGAAACAGGCAGACATTTAGAGGTTTAAATGTTATAAAGTATATTAATATAACAATGTTGGTTGTGCAAAGCTAGGGAATGGGTAGTAGAGGTGTTATCTATCTTTTTAAACAATTACAATTTTAGTGTTGACTGGCCCTTTATAGATATCTGAGAGGTTAGCTATAAGCCTCCGACTGGCAATGACTTTGTATTATACATGGAGATGACTTATATGTTTTGTATTTTATTCACCAGTTATTGTCAAATGACACACTTATAACAAAAATAATTATTAAAAAATATAGATATCTGAGAGAAAATTGAGTACTGTTCAATATGAACAGCAGCTGAACTCACTGTGTAGCTAAACTGGTTTTATGGGGAGATATTATTGTATGTAATTGAAGTGTAACAAAACATCTCAACATTACCTTCTGTTTAACCCAAAAATGTTTGCAATATATGCCCAGACCTACTGCTGATAACAAGAACAAATATTACAGAGCAACACTGGATACTGATAGCTTCCTACAGAAATACTGTGCTCTACCAAAATATCAGGGCTGATTTTAGAGGTTGGGAAAGAAATCAGGGAAGATGTTAGAGCATGTCAATTTAACACTAGTAGTGCTGTAATGATATGTGTTTAACCCATACGCATAAAGTCCCACTCGTAACCCATAGAGCATCGCTAGTCCCAGGCGGAAACTGCCACTGGTCCAATCAGCAGCACTACTTGTTCAGTTGGGTCAGGCGACTAGCACTGCTAATTGGATCAGCTGTAGTTTCTGCTTCAGGACCAGCAGTGCTCTGTGGGTCATGAACAGGACTTTACGCATGTGTTTAACCCCTTTGCAGGGGATAAACACATAGCATTACAGCACTGCTAGAGTTAAAATTACGTGCTTGACCGGATTACAACATGTCATTTTAACACTATATTGGCCCTTTAAAGTTTCACATTCCAGATAGAGCCTTAATTGATTTTTTTTTTAAATTATTATTATTATTATATAAATTGAATCTTTTGGTCTCCATGGTTGAAACATAGGCTTGGGAGTGTGCTTATAGTAGCAGTGTTTGCAACAAGGTTTGTAACATTGTTATACATATTGACATGTTCACACTCCTAAGCCTACCTCAGTATGCTCTCATAGAAATGAGCTAAGATACTAAGATGCCAAGAAAAATAGCTACATTTAATCATAGAAGTACATTGTATTTGCTTTTAAATTGTACTCTCTGAATCATTTAAAGATTAATTTTGATTTGTTTAACCCTTTCATTTAAAAAGTGTTTTCTCTTTCTGTATTAGTAAAAGTTACTTTTGAAATCCGTGTCACTTTAAATACAAGACCACAATACATATAATGCAAACTGCAAGTGCAGATCAGATTATAGTCTTACTGCCCATCTAGGTACAATTACTAAATAGAAGGTTCTAAAATAGCTACATTCCCTAAAGTATCATACCCACAATTAGACTTAATTAACATTCCAATAACAGAGTTGGAGGATGAGAAAGTGATCAAAGACTTTACTTCAGGCAAAGCTTCAAGGCCAGGGAAGTTATCAGTGGAATTTACTCTTTACTTAAAGGGACATGAAACCCATTTTTTGTTCTTAAATGATAACTTTGAATATATTTCTATTATCTAACTTGTTTCATTCTTGTATCTTTTCTTGAAAAGTATACCTAGGTAGACTTAAAAGTTGCTGATTGATGGCTGCACATATATGCCTCTTGTGATTGGCTTTCAGCTAGCTACCAGTAGTGCATTACTGCTCATTCAAAAAAGATACCAAGAGAATGAAGCAAATTAGAAAATTAGACATTTTTAAATTGTATTCTCTTTCTAAATCATGAAAGATTAATGTTGGGTTTCATGTGCCTTCATGTCCCTTTATTTAGTAAAATCCTGCCTAGTCATGTTCAGTCTATCTTCCCTTATACAAAAAGATCATACAGGTTTAATAAACTTACTGGTATAATAATCATCTGACAAAGTGCAACTCCTCACCCAAAACGAGGATTTTTGTACACTTTCTGGGGAGTACTTTTGTCCTGTGCACATTTATCAGAATAAACTTCAACGATTTTTTTCGCACCAGCTCAATTGCTGTTATTTCTTTCAAAGATAATAATCATGTAGCCCCAAAGTTACCACAACCTTTCTTTCTTGTTTTTGTTGCTGAAAAAGCATTTAGCCAGTTTATTATTTATGTCCTTGACTAATTTGGGTTTTACAGGAAAGTTTCCTAATTTAATTAAAAACAAAAGCCAACTCAGTAGCTTTAAAGGGATCTGAAACCCCAATGTTTTTCTTTCATGATGCAGACAGAGCATGCAATTTTAAGCAACTTTCTAATTTATTCCTATTATCGATTTTTCTTCGTTCTTTTGGTATATTTATTTTAAAAGGCAGGAATGTAAGCTTACGAGTCAGACTACACACTAAGATCTATAGAAATCCAGACTGTGGGGCCGATTTATCATTGCGTCAATCTCGACTCATTTGCTGGAGTCAATACACTCGCCAGAGATTGCTGCCGCAAATCTACATACGACGGTCTTATTTATTAAAAAGTCTGAGCATCGGACTGTTGATAAATAAGAGTCATCGATGTAGTGGATATTCTGTTTTTCCCAACTTTATTTATACAATTTCCATGAACAAGCACATTTCTCTAAAGCTAATCTCTTATTTTTCATCTGTTAATGTCCAAGAAATAGCTAGATTTATACCCGAACAAACAATAATATCTCATAGAAAGTTATTTTTTATTTATTTGTTATACCAAAAATCTGATATATGATATCTTCACATAAATTAATGTGTATTTTTTATTTCTAGAAATCATGATATGCCTATCTCATGATTTTTCTTTTAATGATTATTAATGCTAGAATTTGTACATATATCTTTGCACATACTTGTATGTATGTATGTATATATATATATATATATATATATATATATATATATACAGTATATATATATATATATATATATATATGTGTGTGTGTGTGTTTTGTCAGAAATCTTTTGCAAACATATTTACATGTCCCTAAATTCCTTTTTTGTTCTAAACAATGTTGTCTTTCATATATCTGTGTTTATTTATACTACTATTTGTATATAGTGTAAATATATAATTATTCTGAGCAAGAATAATTGCGAATATAACATGTAATCAGGGTATCATATGTATTTAATTGCAATCAATGGATATTTTAAGAGCTGGGACAGTTTTCTCTCTGCTCCTGGGTAACCCCTCCTGATTGCAATCTATTTTTAAAAACCACCCCTACACAGGTGTTAAAAAAAATGGGCTGGGGTATAAGATGACATTTCTTACTGAAAAGGAAATTCAAGAGAAGGAAGAAATACACTGAAAATAGCATGACAGTAAAGAGGTGATTTTAATTTCTTCTGTATCTGATTCATGACAGTTTAATGTTAGGTAGACTATCCCTTTGAGCTATCATCTTAAGATTATATTGAATCAAACATCATTCAATTATTAAAATCATTGTCACAAATATTACACTGTGTGGCCTAATGTCATCAATGTTTATCTTTAATACTAATTTCACATATACATACTTTCAAAGTATAATACACAATGTAACAAATGGCACTTACCAGTTCTGATGAGTGATCAATGACATGTATAGAGCAATTTGATTAGTTAGTGATAGTAGAAAATGTAAATTTCAATCAGATTGGCTGATTTCATTAATCACGTGATTATGCATTTACCAATAAGTCGTTGTGGAAAACTTTACCAGTTTGTGGGTTGTTTAGGAGTTTGAGTATTGCATCAAATTTGGAGCAAAAGTGTTGCGTCAAATTTGGTGCGAAGTGGAAAGTGGGACTTGTATTACATGCGTTAAATATGGTGCAAATAGATTTGTCCAAATAAAGGAAGTTGGCTATAATATGTAATGTATTTATTTAATTGGTATCCTTATATCTACTAGTGCACCAAATTTGGAGCAATAATATTGTCCCCTTGCTTTGTAATGTGAGACAAAGATGTAACATAATCCATAAGTTGGGTAACATCTCCCTAATTTACTTTTATTATGTAATATGCTTCATTGTCTTGCAGCATCGAACATAACCTTTCTGTGTTTTCAGACTCCTATTGATTTCTATAGCATTCGCAGCCTCAAGGGTGGCAGTGTGAACGATATTTACGCTGCCTCGGAATAGACGCGAGCGTACCTGTTGAATGTTTGATAAATTGACAAGAGGGTCAAATAGAGTCGAATGTGATAGCGGATGATCAGTATTCCGCTCGAATAACACAAGCATCGATCCGCGCGGATTGATATTGCGGGAGCGTATATTGTGTCACACATTTCAACATTTGATGATCTTGACGCTTTGTTAACTACGGCGGATCAAATTTGCATCGAATTTGACGCGGGATTCCAGCGGATTATCAGTTGAAGCATTGATAAATGGACCACCTAATGTGCTCATATCTACTACAAATCTGCTGAAAGCACTGCTGCCCATAGAGTGCTAAAGACACGTGCACTCTCCTAAACTCCTATCAATCTATCTCTGTTTACTCTTCCACAAAGGATACAATGGGAATGAAGCAAATATGATAATAAAAATTAATTGTAAACATTTTTTTTATTGTGTGCTCTATGTAAACCATGAAAGTTTATTATTCATTTTACTGTCTTTTAAGATTTTCAGAAATTATTCTATTATGTTTGTTTATGCTTACTTAAAGAGGGATGAAATAAATTGAGACTAATGAAGCTGCTTATTGTCAAAACTAATGTTACTATTAATATGACAGAGGCTGAGCTGTGAGAGCGCAATTTCATCTATAAACCCTCCAGCACAAAGCAGAGCAGTGAGCCGTTGCCTTTTTCCAGCTGAGAGTGGTTTTCCTGCAGCTGCCTGCAGGGAAATCCCCACTCATCAGTGAACAATCATGTGTTTAGTCAGCAAAAAAAAAAAGTCAGAAAATAGCAGCAGGTGATACAGGAACACATCTAAGCAAACTTACAGTATTTTATTTTTTTGCACAGAAAAGACCACAAATACATATATATATATATATATATATATATATATATATATATATATATATATATATATATATATATATATATACACACACACATGACATATATATATATATATATATAATATACACTCACCAGCAACTTTATTAGGTACACCTGTTTAATTGCTTGGTAACACAAATTACTAATCAGCCAATCACATGACAGCAACTCAATGCATTTAGGCATCTAAACGTGAAGGTGCAGACAACTTGCTGAAGTTCAAACCGAGCATCATAATGGGGAAGAAAGGGGATTTAAGTGACTTTGAACGGGGCATGGTTGTTGGTGCCAGACGGGCTGGTCTGAGTATTTAAAAAACTGCTGATCTACTGGGGTTACAGAGAATGGTCGGAAAAAGAGAAAATATCCAGTGAGCGACAGTTGTGTGGATGACAATGCCTTGTTGATGTCAGAGGTCAGAGAAGAATGGGCAGACTGGTTCAAGATGATAGAAAGGCAACAGTAACTCAAATAACCACTTATTACAACCAAGGTATGCAGAATACCATCTCTGAATGCACAACACATAGAACCTTGAAGCAAATGGGCTACAGCAACAGAAGACCACACAAGGTGCCACTCCTGTCAGCTAAGAACAGGAAACTGAGGCTTCAATTCGACAATAGAAGATTGGAAAAACGTTGCCTGGTCTGATGAGTCTCGATTTCAGCTGCAACATTTAGATGGTAGGGTCAGAATTTGGCATAAACAACATAAAAGCAGGGATCCATCATGCCTTGTATCAACGGTTCAGGCTGGTGGTGGTGGTGTAATGGAGTGGGGGATATTTTCTTGGCACACTTTGGGCGCCTTAGTACCAATTGAGCATCATTTAAATGCCACGGCCAACCATACGGCTAGATTACGAGTTTTGCGTTAGAGGCTATGCGGTGCTAACGAGCAGTTTTCTCTCACCGCTCACTTACCTGCAGCGCTGGTATTACGGGTTTTTACAAACCCCGCATTAAAAGACAAGAAGTGAGCGTTGAGCAAAATTTTGCTCCTTACCGCACTCCAATACCAGCGCTGCTTAAGTCAGCGGTGAGCTGGTCGTACATGCTCGTGCACGATTTCCCCATAGGAATCAATGGGGAGAGCCGGCTGAGAAAAAGTCTAACACCTGCAAAAAAGCAGCGTAAAACTCACTAACGCAGCCCCATTGATTCCTATGAGGAAATAAAATTTATGTTTACACCTAACACCCTAACATGAACCCGAGTCTAAACACCCCTAATCTTACACTTATTAACCCTAATCTGCCGCCCCCGACATCTGCAATATATTTATTAACCCCTAATCTGCCGTTCCGGACACCGCCGCCACCTACATTATAGTTATGAACCCCTAATCTGCTGCCCCCAACATCGCCGACACCTACATTATATTTATTAAACCCTAATCTTACGCCCCCAATGTAGCCGCAACCTACCTACACTTATTAACCCCTAATCTGCTGCCCCCAACGTCGCCGCCACTATAATAAACATATTAACCCCTAAACCACCGCACTCCCGCCTTGCAAACATTAGATAAATATTATTCACCCCTAATCTGCCGTCCCTAACATTGCTGCCACCTACCTACATTTATTAACCCCTAATCTGCCTCCCCCAACGTCGCAGCCACTATACTAAATGTATTAACCCCTAAACCTAAGTCTAACCCTAACACCCCCTACCTTAAATATAATTTAAATAAATCTAAATAAAATTACTATTGTTAACTAAATTATTCCTATTTAAAACTAAATACTTACCTATAAAATAAACCCTAAGCTAGCTACAATATAACTAATAGTTACATTGTATCTAGCTTAGAGTTTATTTTTATTTTACAGGCAACTTTGTATTTATTTTAACTAGGTAGAATAGTTATTAAATAGTTATTAACTATTTAATAACTACCTAGCTAAAATAAATACAAAAGTACCTGTAAAATAAAACCTAACCTAAGTTACAATAACACCTAACACTACACTATAATTAAATAAATTAACAACAATTAAATAAATTAAATGAAATTAGCTAAAGTACAACTCCCCCCACTAAATTACAGAAAATAATAAACAAATTACAAGATATTTAAACTAATTACACCTAATCTAATGGCCCTATCAAAATAAAAAAGCCCCCCCAAAATAAAAAAAAAACCCTAGCCTAAACTAAACTACCAATAGCCCTTAAAAGGGCCTTTTGTGGGGCATTGCCCCAAAGTAATCAACTCTTTTACCTGTAAAAAAAAATACAAACAACCCCCCCAACAGTAAAACCCACAACCCACACAACCAATCCCCCAAATAAAATACTAACTAAAAAAACCTAAGCTCCCCATTGCCCTGTAAAGGGCATTTGGATGGGCATTGCCCTTAAAAGGGCAGTTAGCTCTTTTGCGGCCCAAAGTCCCTAACCTAAAAATAAAACCCACCCAATACACCCTTAAAAAAACCTAACACTAACCCCCTGAAGATCGACTTACAGTTCTGAAGACCGGACATCCATCCTCAAGGAAGCGGCAGAAGTCTTCATCCAAACGGGCTGAAGTCCTCAACAAAGCCGGGAGAAGTCTTCATCCAAGCCAGACGAAGTGGTCCTCCAGACGGCAAGAAGTCTTCATCCAGACGGCATCTTCTATCTTCATCCATCCGACTCTCCATCTTCAAGACATCCGACGCGGAGCATCCTCTTCTCACGACGACTAAAGACGAATGAAGGTTCCTTTAAGTGACGTCACCCAAGATGGCGTCCCTTAGATTCCGATTGGCTGATAGAATTGAAGTTCAATCCTATTGGCTGTGTGCAAGCTCAATCCTTTTGGCTGATTGCATCAGCCAATAGGATTTTTTCTACCTTAATTCCGATTGGCTGATAGAATTCTATCAGCCAATCGGAATCTAAGGGACGCCATCTTGGATGACGTCACTTAAAGGAACCTTCATTCGTCTTTAGTCGTCGGAAGAAGAGGATGCTCCGCGTCAGATGTCTTGAAGATGGAGCTGCTCCACGTCGGATGGATGAAGATAGAAGATTCCATCTGGATGAAGACTTCTGCCCGTCTGGAGGACCACTTCGCCCGGCTTGGATGAAGACTTCTCTCGGCTTCATTGAGGACTTCAGCCCGGTTGGATGAAGACTTCTGCTGCTTCCTTGAGGATGGATGTCTGGTCTTCAGAACTGTAAGTCGATCCTCAGGGGGTTAGTGTTTTTGGGCCGCAAAAGAGCTAACTGCCCTTTTAAGGACAATGCCCATTCAAATGCCCTTTTCAGGGCAATGGGGAGCTTAGGTTTTTTTAGATAGTATTTTATTTGGGGGGTTGGTTGTGTGGGTGGTAGGTTTTACTGTTGGGGGGATTGTTTGTATTTTTTTTTACAGGTAAAAGAGCTGATTACTTTGGGGCAATGCCCCACAATGCCCCACAAAAGGCCCTTTTAAGGGCTATTGGTAGTTTAGTTTAGGCTAGGGTTTTTTTTTATTTTGGGGGGACTTTTTTATTTTGATAGGGCTATTAGATTAGGTGTAATTAGTTTAAATATCTTGTAATTTGTTTATTATTTTTTGTAATTTAGTGGGGGGGGGGTTTCTACATTAGCTAATTTAATTTATTTAGTTGTTAATTTAGTTAATTTATTTAATTATAGGTGTTATTGTAACTTAGGTTAGGTTTTATTTTACAGGTACTTTTGTAGGTGTTATTGTAACTTAGGTTAGGTTTTATTTTACAGGTACTTTTGTGTTTATTTTAGCTAGGTAGTTATTAAATAGTTAATAACTATTTAATAACTATTCTACCTAGTTAAAATAAATACAAACTTGCCTGTAAAATAAAAATAAACCCTAAGCTAGCTACAATGTAACTATTAGTTATATTGTAGCTAGCTTAGGGTTTATTTTATAGGTAAGTATTTAGTTTTAAATAGGAATAATCTAGTTAATGATAGTAATTTTATTTACAGCCAATATAATTTTATAACAGCCAATAGAATGCAAGCTCAATCCTATTGGCTGATCTAATCAGCCAATAGGATTGAACTTCAATCCTATTGGCTGATTGGATCAGCCAATAGGATTTTTCCTACCTTAATTCCGATTGGCTGATAGAATCCTATCAGCCAATCGGAATTCAAGGGACGCCATCTTGGATGACGTCATTTAAAGGAACCTTCATTCTTCGCTTGGACTTCGTTTGAAGACGATGGCTCCGCGTCGGCTGGATTGAAGATGGACCCGCTCCACTCCGGATGGATGAAGATAGAAGATGCCGCCTGGATGAAGACTTCTGCCGCTTGGAGGACCTCTTCTGCCCAGATCGGATGAAGACTTCTGCCCCTCTGGAGGACCACTTGTGCCCGGCTGGGTGAAGACGGCTCAAGGTACGGAGATCTTCAGGGGGGTAGTGTTAGTTTTTTTAAGGGGGGATTGGGTGGGTTTTAGAGTAGGGTTGGGTGTGTGGGTGGTGGGTTGTAATGTTGGGGGGGTATTGTCTTTTTTTTTCAGGTAAAAGAGCTGATTACTTTGGGGCAATGCCCCGCAAAGGGCCCTTTTAAAGGCTATTTGTAATTTAGTATAGGGTAGGGAATTTTATTATTTTGGGGGGCTTTTTATTTTATTAGGGGGATTAGAGTAGGTGTAATTAGTTTAAAATTCTTGTAATTCTTTTTTATTTTCTGTAATTTAGTGGGGTTTTTTCGTACTTTAGTTTATTTAATTTAATTGTATTTAATTGTAGGTAGTTTAGGTAATTTAGTTAATGATAGTGTAGTGTTAGGTGTAATTGTAACTTAGGTTAGGATTTATTTTACAGGTATATTTGTATTTATTTTAACTAGGAAGTTATTAAATAGTTAATAACTATTTAATAACTATTGTACCTAGTTAAAATAAATACAAAGTTACCTGTAAAATAAATATTAATCCTAAAATAGCTACAATGTAACTATTAGTTATATTGTAGCTAGATTAGGGTTTATTTTATCGGTAAGTATTTCGTTTTAAATAGTATTAATTTATTTAATTATGGTAAATTTATTTCGTTTAATTTAAATTATATTTAAGTTAAGGGAGTGTTAGGGTTAGACTTAGGTTTAGGGGTTAATAAATTTATAATAGTGGCGGCGACGTTGGCGGCAGATTAGGGGTTAATAAATATAATATAGTTGCGGCGACGTTGGGGGGGCAGATTAGGGGTTAATAAATATAATTTAGGGGTCGGCGATGTTGGGGTCAGTAGATTAGGGGTTCATAAGTATAATGTAGGTGGCGGCGGTGTCCGGAGCGGCAGATTAGGGCTTAATAATATAATGTCGTGTCAGAGATAGCGCGGGCGGCAGATTAGGGGTTAATAAGTGTAATATTAGGGGTGTTTAGACTCGGGGTTCATGTTAGGGTGTTAGGTGTAGACATAACTTTTATTTCCCCCTAGGAAACAATGGGGCTGCGCTAGGAGCTGAACGCTGCTTTTTTGCAGGTGTTAGGTTTTTATTCAGCCAGCTCAGCCCCATTGTTTCCTATGGGGAAATCGTGCACAAGCACGTTTAGCCAGCTCACCGCTGACTTAAGCAACGCTGGTATTGAGGTGAGATGTGGAGCTAAATTTTGCTCTACGCTCACCTTTTTGTGGCTAACGCCAGGTTTAAAAAAACCTGTAATATCAGCATTGTCTTAAGGGAGCGGTGGGAAAAAAGGCATGTTAGCACCGCACCCCTGTTACCGCAAAACTCGTAATCTAGGCGAGGGGAAATTGGAGAAACCCCCGATGAATAAAATGCTGAACCAGTTCCTGGGACCTCCCGAGCAGCCCTATGCAGAGATTCCTGATGGTCCATCCAAAAACCAACTAGTGGCCCCAGCTCATATCCATGCACACCACACAGTAACTATTTCATGAAAGAGGAACTACAGCACTTACCCTCTAAGGATGATGTCAGAAACATCTTGCATGAGATGAGAGGCCTATTTGGAGACTTAAGAAAAGACCTTTCAGCACTAGAAGAAAGAATCACACACATAGAAACAGCCCAAGAAACCACCCACACAGACATACAGCAAAATGCTACCACTCTCCAATCCCACTCTGAAATAATACAGGCCCTCACAGAAAAGGTGGAAGATCTAGACAACAGGGGATGCCGTAACAACCTCCGTATTAAAGGGATACTGGAGATAATACTTCCCCCAGCATTGGAAGGCTACCTGCAAGACCTTTTCTGTACAATTAAAGGATCACCAACCTCTCCTCCTATCGCACTCGAAAGAGCACACAGGGTGCTGAGACCTAGACCACCAGCTAAGCCCCCCCCCCCCCCCCCGAGGGACATAATTGTTAAGTTTTTCAGTTTCAGCAATAAAGAGTAAATACTAAAATGCGCAAGAGTTAAACACCTCGTCCTTCATGTTGGAATTGAGATACACATATTCCAGGACCTGTCACCAGTAACTCTTCAGAAAAGAAGGGACTTTACCAACGTCACTACCAATCTACGTTCTCTGAAGATCCCATACAAATGGAGATTCCCTGTCTCTATTATTGCCACACATAATAAAAAGTCGGCCATCTATAAACCAGTATCTGATCTCGAATCCATCTATTATTATTATTATTCTTTATTTATAAAGCGCCAACAGATTCTGCAGTGCTGCCCATGGGTACAAGGATAACAGTACAATGGAGAAACAATATGATAAGACAAAATTTTACAGACAAAAACAGGGGGAATTGAGGGCCCTATTCCCGTGGGAACTTACAATCTAGATGGGTAGGATGGGAAACAGGAGATGGGGACTTCAAAGGTGAGAATGATATTAGTGAGGAGATAGAGGGCAGCTGTTAGTTAAGTGAATTTAGTATGTTAATAAGTCGGGTGATAAGCTTCCCTGAACAGAAAGGTCTTTAAGGAACGTTTAAAGGAGGAGAGGTTAGGGGCAAGTCTGACAGCATGAGGAAGTGCGTTCCAGAGGGTTGGTGCCGCACGAGAGAAGTCCTGTAGTCTAGTCTGAGAGGAGGTGATGGTAGAGGACGCAAGAAGCAGGTCATTGTTGGATCTTAGGGGCGGGTAGGAGTGTATTTGTTGATAAGTGAGGACAGGTAGGGTGGGGCAGCATTGGTGAGGGCTTTGTAGGTCAGGGTGAGAATTTAGAATTTAACTCTGTTGTGAATGGGGAGCCAGTGAAAGGACTCACAGAGAGGTGCAGCAGAAACAGAATGTTGAGAGAGGTGGATTAGTCTGGCAGATGCATTAAGGATGGATTGGAAGGGAGAGAGGCGGGAGAGAGGGAGGCCAGTTAGTAAGTTGTTACAGTAGTCAAGTTGGGAAATTACCAGGGAAATTACCAGGGAGTGGATTAGCTGTTTAGTAGTTTGGGCACTTAGAAACAGACGAATTTTGGAGATATTGCGTAGGTGGTTGCGGCAGGATGAAGAGAGCAATTGGATGTGGGAAATGAAGGACAGATTTGAGTCAAGCATGACTCCAAGTCAGTGATGGAAAAATTAGAAACTGGAGTAGAGTTAGAGGGGGGAATTAGAAGTAGTTCGGTCTTGGACATGCTTATACTTAGGTGGTGAGAGGCCATTCAGGAGGAAATGCCAGATAAGTAGTCGCTGATGTGAGAATTGACAGAAGGAGAGAGTGCAGGGGTGGAAAGGTAGATCTGGGTATCGTCAGCATAGAGATGATAGCTGAAGCCATAGCTGTTGATAAGTTTACCCAGTGAAGAAGTGTAAATAGAGAAGAGTAGAGGACCCAGGACAGAGCCTTGAGGTACTCCAACAGACAGAGGCAAAAGAGAGGAGGAGTCACCAGCAGAAGAGACGGAGAAGGATCTGTTAGAGAGATAAGAGTGAATCCAGGAGAGAGCTGAGAGTCTGTAGGAGAAGGGGATGGTCAACAGTGTCAAAGGCAGCAAAGAGGTCCAGTAAGATGAGTATAGAGTAGTAGCCTTTGTTTTTAGCAGAAAGGAGATCGTTAGTAACCTTGGTGAGGGCAGTCTCAGTTGAGTGTTGGGGACAGAAGCCAGATTGCAGGGGGTCGAGCAATGAGTTGGAGGACAGGAATTGGGTTAGGCGATTGAAAACTAGTTTTTCAAGTAATTTTGAAGCTAGCGGGAGCAGTGATATGGGGCGGTAGTTTGCAGGGGAGTTAGGGTCAAGGGAGGGTTTTTTGAGGATGGGGGTGACCTTTGCATGTTTGAAGGAGGCAGGGAATGAGCCGGTAGAAAGGGATAGGTTGAATATGTGAGTAAGAGCCGGAGTGAGGGTGGGAGACAGAGGGGGAATTAGATGTGAAGGAATAGGGTCAAGTGGGCAGGTAGTGAGGTGAGAGGAAGACAAAAGGGCAGCCACTTCACTCTCAGTGGTTGGGAGGAGGGTGCAGAGAGTGGCAGAGGGGGTGACTGGGAGTGAAGTTGGGAGATTGCAGGTTTGTGTTGGGATGTTTCTTCGGATGGCAGGTGTTTTATTGAAAAAATAGTCAGCAAGGTCTTGAACACTGAATGCAGATGAGGGGGGTGGTGCAGGTGGGTAGAGGAGAGAGTTGAAAATGGAGAAGAGTCTTTTAGGGTTTGAAGAGTGAGTGGATACAAGAGAAGAGAAGTATGTTTGCTTAGCTAAGCGAAGGGCAGAGGTGTAAGAGTAAAGAGTGAATTTATAGTGCAGGAAATCAGGTTCAGAGAGGGATTTCCTCCAGGCACGTTCAGCAGTGTGTGAGCATTTTTGTAGGTAGCGTGTTTGTTGGGAGTGCCAGGGCTGGAGCTGACGACGTGTGGCTTTGCAAAGTTGGGGTGGAGCGAGAGTGTCAAGTGCAGCGGAGAGAGTATTGTTATAGTGGGTTATAGCATGGTCAGGGCAGGATATCATGGAAGTGTGGGAGAGGGGTATATAAATAAGATTGGAGAGTTGGGGAGGGTCCACAGTGTGCAGATTTCTACTGGTGCGGGGGCGAGAGGGGGAAGTAGGTTTAGCATCTATATTGGGATTAAAGGTGAGCAGATGGTGGTCAGAGATGGAAAATGGTCGACAGGCAACATCAGAGAGAGAGCAGAGATAGGAGAATACCAGATCAATAGAGTGTCCATCACGGTGGGTAGGGAATAGGGTGGATTGTGAGAGGCCGAAGGAGTTAGTGAGTGAGAGAAGTTTAGAGGCAGCAGGGGCAGATGGGTTGTCAATAGGGATCTATTCAGAACTTTCCATTCCAACCAATGCCTCAGAGAACGTCAACAAGCAGAAGAAGACCACCTTCACTACACCATCAACACAAGAGACACCTCATCTAAAGGAGGCTTCATGACAAATTTCACAGTGTCTACTACTTCACAGAAACTGTAAGCAAAATGAACATGTCAATGTATAGCTTGACTAAATGTGATTGAACCACACACTGTTACTCTACTAAATGCTAGATGTAAAATGTAAAAGTTGTGCTTTTCCCATTGTAACCCGTCTACCCCCCCTCCCTCCCCCCCTTTTTTCCCTCTTTCCTCCCTACTCTTAATACCCTTCTCCCCTTCTTCTCCTCTCCATCCCTACCTCTAACTTTCCACTCATGCCTTAAATACTTAATGTTGCCTTCGGTTCTCTCTTTTATAGACAGGTAACACTAAAATCTTATTGAACTGTTGCAGGGATATTACCCCCTGTCAAATCTCATTTGTTTGCAATACCTGTTTATTTTAATTGTTCGAACAAGATGCACTGGTTTTATACTTGACGTTTATTAAGCAGTGATTACAGATCTGACTGATTGGTGAACGTTCGATAAACTAAAACACACCACCCACCACCTCACCTTATATTCCCACTCAACCCTTAAACCACCTCTCCTCCCAACCTCCAATCTCCCTCCTCCACTCCTCTCCCCTTTTTCTCCCCCTCTAATTTCCAAACATG
The DNA here is from genome assembly GCF_027579735.1 of Bombina bombina. NCBI lineage: Eukaryota > Metazoa > Chordata > Amphibia > Anura > Bombinatoridae > Bombina > Bombina bombina. Next base: position 215,615,616 of record NC_069501.1, read on the forward strand.
TCACCTGGAAATAGCAGATTCCAAAACTACTCAGTTAATCTGACGTCTGTTAATGTTAAAGATTTAAATAGCCCGGGCAAAAGGTCAATAGTTGTAACAATTCAGATAACATTCATATATCAGTTTAGTGTTGCCAGTAATAACTGCTATATAGCTTGTAAGAAATATAACACTGTGTGAGAATAAGTGTGTTTCCCAATATCAGATATATAGGTTGTGACTTTAAACCCACCTATCTTGATAACAGGAATTATAATGTTGTTGTTTGCAGACTCAATATCATACACTGAATGATACTGTGGTTTGCAAGTTAACTTAATCATACATATGATATGGATATTGTGGATACTCTCTATAGCTAGCTGTTTGTAAATTGAATATAATGCTTATTGTATATGTAAGAAATAAATGGTACTGCGGACCCTTACGCAGGCAATGTCTAAGGATATCAGATCAGGAAGGCAATCAGATAAGTTGCGGTAAGTCTGTTTTCCTCCCTAGAATGCCTGCAGCAGTTGGAGATCTGACCGTTAGTCAGTAGCGTGGTGAACATGGAAGTGGAGAGGAACGGCCGTCGGTGACATCATCCGCCTCACAGCTGACAGGCTGAGCTGAGCAGAGCGGTTGTTGATTGTGGAGACAGAAAGGACGATTGAGCAGGGTAGGTTAGATTAAGCTGTTAGCCTTCTATTTGTTTCAGCAGTTGGTAAAGGAATAAGATTATGCTGCACAGATTATATCAGAAAATATGCAACAATAGTTATGACCAAAAGCTTCTGGAACGGTATGGGCTAGTATCAACAGGTTGCACAAGTAATACCAAGCAATGAGTGACAGTAAGGGTGTGCCTTATAAAGGAGTGAAGAATGAAATGGAGGCTAATGAGGAATAGCCCTTAAAGGTACATAGGATGTTACAATAGTGTTACGTAAACGTAACAAAATAAGCAGCCACATTATATACTTACAAGAAACACACTATCAGAGAGGCAAGGGGCCCAAATGGAACATGGCATCTTACACCACATATATATTCACGTCGGGCCCACCAAAAAAATGGAGTAGATATACTCCTTCATAGACACCTTCCCCTACTAATAACAGACACTATAAAAGATGCAGAAGGCAGATTCCTCCTACATAAGGGCCAATTATATGGCCACCCCATCACCTTACTAAACGTATACGCCCCTATTGTAGACCAGCATACATTTTTCAAAAAACTTGCAAACCTGATCCTTGAAAATATGACCGGCATATTGCTCTTAACAGGAGACTTTAATGTACCATTGGATCCTCTAATGGATACATCAAACGGCATAACCAGTATACCCAATCGAGTGACCAAATGCATACAAAACATCCTTGCAAAACTTAAACTACATGATGTCTGAAGAACTTACCGTCCCACAAGCAGAGACTATTCATATTATTCGACACCCCATAATTAATACATAAGGCTAGATTGCATATTCACGGACACGGTCGGGCTATCCTTAATTTCAACATGTAATATAGGAAACATATTTTGGTCTGATCATGCCCCAAATATTCCGGCCACAGACCACACCTGGAGGCTAGATGACACTCTATTAGATCACCCCTAATAAAAATAGAGGTGCAAAAATATTTAACAGAATATTTTGCAATTAATAACCACTACTACAGCAAACATGTGGGAAGCCCACAAAAGTGTACTACGGGGGGTGTTCATCAAACACAAAGCCAAGCTTAACAGAGAGTACAGAGAAAGATGCACCTTATTACTACAGAAACTGCAAACACTAGAAATAGAACACAAATCCCACAGCCAGAAAAATGACATATTACAATCTCTAATACAGATCAGATCAAAACTCCGACAGTACCTCCTAGAGAAGCATCAAAAACAGGCTATGTATCTCAAGCAACAGTATTATATGGAGGGCAAAATACCAGGCAAATTGCTCGCCAGATCGCTATGTAAAAAACAACTTAGAATCTATATTCACTCCATAACCTCAAATGAAGATGCACCTTTTAAGGATAGTAAAAAAATAGCGGCAGCGTTTCATAAATACTATGGCTCTCTGTATAATATTAACAAAAATAAACATGAAACAGACCCTTGAGAGACAGTAGACCCTAACCACCCCCTTTTACAGGCCTACTTTGACGAACTAAAACTACCTTCCATCACCAAAGATGACGCAGACTCCATTGACTCCCTCATTACCACAGAAGAATTAAAACAAGCTATTAAAGACCTTCCAACAGGTAAATCCCCAGGCCCAAATGGGTTTACCCCTAAGTATTATAAAGTATATCAAACCACACTAATCCCTCACTTGCTTCAGTTATTCAATGATCTACACGAGTCCCCTACACTATCCCGAAACATGATAGAAGCACACATTGTCCAAATCCCTAAACCAGGCAAACAGACCATATCCCTGTTAAATTCTGATATCAAAATAATTGCAAAAGTTCTGGCCAACCGTTTGAAACGATTCCTGCCACATCTGGCCTCCACAGACCAGGTCGGACTTATCCCTGGCTGAGAAGTATTACAACTAGTCACATATGCTAAACGTAAAAACCTCCCCGTTGTAATTATTCTCCACTAACGCAAAGAAGGCCTTCAACAGAGTCGATTGGTCTTTTCTGCGTCGGACTATGGAGGCCATGGGATTTGGACAGACGTTCATCAATTTAGCTTTTCTCTATAATCCTGCCCGAATGCTAGGGTTAGAATGAATGGAGTCTTATCAGAATCCTTCCTCATATATAATGGCACAAGACAGGGTTGTCCCCTGTCTCCCATACTCTTTGCGCTTTCTATTGAGGTTCTGGCTCATAAAGTAATAAATAACAATGCCATAACTGGGATCGAAGTCAGAGACAAAGTATTTAAACAGGCCGATGATATCTTATACACCCTTAACAAAGCAGAACAGTCAATACCAGAACTATTACTAGAGCTTGAGCGATATGGGAAGGTTTTCAATTTCCACCTTAATCTCTCCAAGTCTGAACTGTTAAATGTGTCAACACGTACATCAGACTACAATATCATATTAGCACCAAAAAAAATATATATATCTCTGTATCTTCAAATCAGTCAGACATACTCACATTTAATTACACAAGGCTAAGAGAAAAGATCTCCAAAGACTTGTCCTCCTGGAAAAATAAACCCCTGTCCTGGCTAGGCAGAATAGGAATAATTAAAATGAATGTCTTCCCACGAATACTGTACCTACTGCAAACAGTACCAATTCCCCTGCCATTAGACTACATACCCTTCCTACAAAAAATTATAGAAAACTACATTTGGGCAGGTACTAGACCTAGAATCAAGCAACACACAGTGTTACTTCCAAGAGAAAGAGGAGGGCTAGGAGTCCCAGACCTGGCCACCTATAGGCATGCTACTCTGCTTCAATGTTTGGTAGAGTGGTGCCACAACACCGACCACAGAGCATGGGTCAGACTAGTTACCTACATATTTAACCTAAAAAACATGGGAACTGTAGCGTGCACACCACCCCACTCCCGCCCTAAAATGATCTTGTTATACCCACTATCAGCAGAAATACTAAACGAATGGAATAAAACCCTAAATACTAGCACACATATATCACCCCTACCATTCCCACTTCTCCCAATAAAAGAACACCCTAATCTACCCTTCTGCTATTCAAGCTTCCCATCGGGAACCTATTAATCTTTGAGGAAAGGAACTTTACACTATGCCCAAGAAGGAGGCAAATTACTCTTCAATGACAGACTACAGGAATTACACCCTGACTCCCCCCTGCCCTGGTTCAAGTACCAACAACTAATTCTCTTTGTAGCTGTACAAACACACAAAAAAGCCATAACTAGAAGCCTGACATCATTTGAAATTATGTGCACGATGGACACCCCTCCTAGACACATAATTTCTACTATTTACAGGGACAAAACTACAGGGGGTGCAGAGGTCGCTATTGCGACTGGACCCCCAAGGGTGGGGGCCCAGCTTAAAAAAAAAAATAATAAACGTTGACCTGCCATTGCCTGCACTGATATCATTTGAGTGTGACATGATGCTTCACTAGTGTTAGTCTTTCTGTTTTACCCATTGTAGTTTATGTGTGTGCGTGTGTATGTGTGTATGTATGTATGTGACTGTGTGTGTATTTATGCATGTATGTGTGTACGTGTATGTTTCTGGAACCAGCAAATTACAGACCTTGTTACTACAGCAAGGGGGGCGGGGTAAACAGTGTCACTATACAGTACCACTATATACAGTACAGGGGGCTGGGCCATGTCACAGACTACTGTGGTCACTACTGTGGTCAAAGTACTGGGGCGGGTAGGGTCAGGCCAGCCATCTCACTGGCAGATTACAGACTGTGTCACTGACTCACTATATACAGTACTGGTGGGTTAAACAGTGTCACTATATACAGTAATAGGGGGTCAGACCATTTCACAGACTGTGGGCACAGGGTACCTCCTTTTGCAGACATAATCTGATTCACATTTTTTTTCTGTGTTAAATGTTAAAAAAAAATATGTATCAAATTCACTTTTTTGGGGGGGCGGGGGGTGGAGGAGCCCTTCTTAGATTCTTTCACCTGGGCCCTGTGAATTCTAGTTACGCCTCTGACTATTTATGAAATTATATTAATACCACAAAAAAATCTAATTCCAAACTATACAACTTCTTGGCACAAAGAACTTGGTACAACTTTGGATCCTGAGGCTTGGCTTAAAGGGACAGTTTACACCAAAAATTTTCTTATTTAAAAAGATAGATAATCCCTTTATTACCCATTCCCCATTTTTGCATAACCAACACAGTTATATTAATATGCTTTTTACCTCTGTGATTACATTGTATCTAAGCCTTTGCAGACAACCTCCTTATCTAAGTGCCTTTGACAGACATGCAGTGTAGTCAATTAGTGAATACTCCTAAATAACTTCACGGGAGTGAGCACAATGATATCTATATGACACATGTGAACTAGCACAGTCTAACTGTGAAAAACTTTCAAAATGCTCTGAGCTAGGAGGCGGTTTTCAACTGTTTAGAAATCAGTTTGAGCCTAGCTAGGTTTAGCTTTTCAAAAATACCACCAAGGGAACAAAGCAAATTTGATGATAAAAGTAAATTGGAAAGTTGTTTAAAATTGCATGCCCTATCTGAATCATGAAAGTTTAGTTTTGACTTTACTGTCCCTTTAAGGCTTTCATTTATTATTATTATTATTATTCTTTATTTATAAAGCACCAACAGATTCCGCAGCGCTGTTCATAGGTAACAAAGATAAAAGGACAGTACAATATGAGACACCAGACAAAATGTAACAAACAAATACAGGGGGAAAAGCATCTTCCTCAGCCACGACATAGGAGATGCTACTAAAATTTCAATGCCGATAGTACCTTACCCCACAGTGTCTCCACAGATCCCTTCCCTCCTTAAGCGACCAATGCTGGAGAGGATGCAGCGATGAGGGGACCCTTCTCCATATTTGGTGGAAGTCCCGAGACTTCAAACCTTTTGGGCAGAGGTGTCACTCCGCTCTGTCTCAGAGCACGCCGCTCAGTCTCAGCAGTAGCTCGGCGCTCTCCTCCTATGGCTGTTGCCATGGTTGCAGCAGTTGATGTGGGGATGATGTCATCGCCGCATGCTGTCTCCTTCCTCTGAGGCCGCTCACCAGTCTGCTGGTGCGAACCTGCGCCTATGTAAGTCTCACCTCACTTCATATACCTTTCCAAAGTATAGGTTGTACTCTGTATTCCTGGGTGCTCTATATAATTGCTGACTCTTTGGATTGACTTACTGCTGCTGAACTCTGCTTGCCTCTGACCACTCTCTGTTGTTTAACCCCTGAACTGTTGGATTGCCTTACCGCTGCTGAACTCTGCTTGACTCTGACTACTCTCTGTTGTTTAACCCCTGAACTGCCAGATTGCCTTACTGCTCCTGAACTCTGCTTGCCTCTGACCACTCTCTGTTGTTTAACCCCTGAACTGCCGGATTGTCTTACTGCTGCTGAACTCTGCTTGCCTCTGACCACTCTCTGTTGTTTAACCCCTGAGCTGCCGGATTGCCTTACTGCTGCTGAACTCTGCTTGCCTCTGACCACTCGCTGTTGTTTAACCCCTGAACTGCTGGCTTGCCTTATTGCTGCCAGACTCTGCCTGTCTCTGACCACTCTTCTGATTAACCCCTGAACTGCTGTTACTGTGGATTGCCTCATTGTTGCCGAACTCTGCTTTCCTGACTACTTTCCAGTTATTCCCTGTAGTGCCAAGAAGGATTGCCCCTCTTCTGTGAGTACTGTTACCTCATTTACTTATCTATTCTCTTGTTCTGGAATAGTTCCTTATCCTTCCACTTGATGCCTGGATAAGAAGACTACTGGCCAAGTTTAGTCTGATAGGAAAATATCCCACGAGTATTACATTATACTTGGTCCATGGACCCAAATGAGGTAGCTAGAGCAATCTCTCTTCAGGGACAGATGCTGGAAACCCACGCCTCACACCTGCAAAGCCAAGATTCAAAATTGGAGACTCCTCACTTGTTGCAGAGAAGAATGCTGCACCTGTTGCCACACAGCCTGTCCCTGCTGCTAGTACCGCAACCTCCTCCTCTACTTCTGGTAGCATACCTCGGATACCATTGCCTGACAAGTATGATGGCACTACCGACTGCAGGGGTTTTCTCAACCAGTGCAGACTGTATTTCCTTAATGACCCTCATACCTTCCAGTCTCAGTTAAAGGTTACCATTATCATTTCTTTGTTGAAAGACAAGGCCCTAGCCTGGGTCTCTTCACTTTTGGAACAGAGTGCTCAACTCCTGAACGATGCTGATACCTTAATTTCCGCATTATCTTCCGTATTTGGGACTTCTGGTCACACTTCTGCTGCAGAGTACTCTCTCTTGGATCTCTGTCCGAGCAATAGATCTGTGGCACAATACGCCATCTAATTTTGCACCTTAGCACTTGAGACCAGTTGGGATAGCAGTGCTCTCAAGGCGGCCTTCCGCAGAGGCCTGCATGAGGGCATCAAGGATGAGCTCACTTATCGTGATGTTCCCTTTTCCCTGGATGATTTTATAGCACTCTGCATCAGTCTGGATTCTCACTTTCAGGAAAGACAAGCTGAGAGAGAGAGAACTCATAGAATCCTTCCCTCTCGTCCTCCTACCCATCCAGCCAATAGACTGCCCTCTACCCTTCCAGCACCTCCCATTACCTCTGAAGAGGAACCTATTGATCTCTCTTCCCTTAAATCCTCAGAATCTAAAAGACAGAGAAGAAGAAGATTAAGACTGTTCTTCTATTGTGGTTCTAATGCACATCAACTTAAGAATTGTGATACTGCCGGAAAAAGCCAACGCTTAGAGGATAAGAGTGGGGTACCTCTAAGCATGGCCACTACTGATTCCCCTCACTCTTCTCAGATCTTGGTACCTATTACACTCACCTTTCTCCAGAACTCTGTCCATGCTCAGGCCTTTATTGATTCAGGGGCAGCCGGAAATTTCCTAGATCACTGTTTTATGATTCATGCAGGGTTGCCTCATCTCCATAAAAAACAATATCTAAAAATAACCACTCTGGATGGCACTCCCCTTGGATCAGGTTTAATTCATTTTGAATCAGCACCCCTAACCATGAGTGTTAGGTTCCTATATTCTGAACAGTTGCAGTTTGATGTCATCCATTCTCCAGCACAACTAGTTATCCTTGGTCTTCCTTGGCTACATAAACACAATCCTCAATTCGACTGGACTGAAGAACAGTTGGCCTCCTGGGGTAAATCTTGTTCTCACTCCTGCTTGGCTATGGTTACTCCACTACAACACATTCCTATAGCCAGCCTTCTGACCCCTTCTAACCTACCTCAGTATTTGCATACTTTACGAATGTCTTTGAAAAGAAAGCAGCTGATGTGCTACCACCTCACTGCCCTTACGACTGCAAAACTGACCTCTTTCCTGAAGCTTTACTTCCTAAAGGATGGACTTATCCAAAAACTTGTCCAAAGCTGAAACCAATGCCATGGAAAAATATATCCAAGAGAATTTAGCTAAAGGCTTCAATCACCCTTCCCCCTCTCCTGCTGGGGCTGGGTTCTTCTTTGTCAGTAAAAAGGATGGTGGTTTGAGACCCTGTATTGACTACAGAGCCCTAAACAACATCACGATCAAGAATAGTTATCCTATTCCCTTGATCACTGAATTATATACTTCACTATAAAGTGTGAGCTACTTTACAAAATTAGAGGAGTTACAGAGTTACAGAGATTCTTGGGGTTTTCCAACTATTATCACAAGTTTATAAAGAGTTTCTCCATGATTGTTGCTCCACTCACTGAGCTGATTAAACGGAACAGAGATTGTAAGAATTGTCCGCCAGTAGCTGTGGACATCTTCTCTCGTCTGAAGACAGCCTTTTGTACTGCTCCTGTGCTACATCATCCTGATTTACAGTTCACCTTAGAGGTTGATGCCTCTGAGTATTACATTATACTTCGTCCATGGACCAAAATGAGGTAGCTAGAGCAATCTCTCTTCAGGGACAGATGCTGGAAACCCACGCCTCACACCTGCAAAGCCTAGATTCAAAATTGGAGACTCCTCACTTGTTGCAGAGAAGAATGCTGCACCTGTTGCCACACAGCCAGTCCCTGCTGCTAGTACCGCAACCTCCTCCCCTGCTTCTGGTAGCATACCTCGGATACCATTGCCTGACAAGTATGATGGCACTACCGACTGCAGGGGTTTTCTCAACCAGTGCAGACTGTATTTCCTTAATGACCCTCATACCTTCCAGTCTCAGTTAAAGGTTACCATTATCATTTCTTTGTTGAAAGACAAGGCCCTAGCCTGGGTCTCTTCACTTTTGAAACAGAGTGCTCAACTCCTGAACGATGCTGATACCTTAATTTCCGCATTATCTTCCGTATTTGGGACTTCTGGTCACACTTCTGCTGCAGAGTACTCTCTCTTGGATCTCTGTCCGAGCAATAGATCTGTGGCACAATACGCCATCTAATTTTGCACCTTAGCACTTGAGACCAGTTTGGATAGCAGTGCTCTCAAGGCGGCCTTCCGCAGAGGCCTGCATGAGGGCATCAAGGATGAGCTCACTTATCGTGATGTTCCCTTTTCCCTGGATGATTTTATAGCACTCTGCATCAGTCTGGATTCTCACTTTCAGGAAAGACAAGCTGAGAGAGAGAGAGAACTCATAGAATCCTTCCCTCTCGTCCTCCTACCCGTCCAGCCAATAGACTGCCCTCTACCCTTCCAGCACCTCCCATTACCTCTGAAGAGGAACCTATTGATCTCTCTTCCCTTAAATCCTCAGAATCTAAAAGACAGAGAAGAAGATTAAGACTGTTCTTCTATTGTGCTACATCATCCTGATTTACAGTTCACCTTAGAGGTTGATGCCTCTGAAATTGTAGCTGATGCAGTCTTAACCCAAAGGGATTCTTCAACCTCCAAGTTGCATCCTGTGGCCTTTTTCTCTAAGTGGTTTTCTCCTGCAGAAAGGAATTACGATGTGGGAAATTGTGAACTTCTAGCCATCAAGATCGCCCTTACTGAATGGGGTCACTGGCTAGATGGTACTACTAACCCCATTCAGATTCTCATGGATCACAAGAACCTGACGTACTTAGAGACTGCCCATCAACTCAATCCTCGACAGGCCAGGTGGGCCTTCTTCTTTTGCCGTTTTAACTTTATAGTCTCTTACCTTCCTGGAACGAAGAATAAAAATGCTTATGCGCTTTCCCGTCAGTTTCCTCAGTCTAATGACTCTTCTGAAGCTCCTATCAAACACATAATACCTCCCTCCGGTGTGGTTACTCAGCTCAACACCTCTCTTCTTCAAAGACTGCAACATGCCCAGTCAAGAAAACCTTTCCGAAGCACCTGCACCTACTGAGATCCTTTATGTTCCTCTTAACCTTCGCTCTCCTGTGCTATCCTGGGCTCATGACAACCAGGTAATCCTGGGTTTACAAGAACTTTAAAACTCCTTTCCCAACATGTGTGGTGGCCTACCATTAAGTCAGACTCTCAGGATTATGTCAAGGCTTGTCAGACGTGTGCTGTTAATAAGACTCCCCGTTCCCTACCTCATGGCCTACTTCAACCATTGTCCATACCTAAACAACCATGAACACACATAGCCATGGATTTTGTTGTAGATCTTCCTTCTGACCATCATACAGTCATCTGGGTTGTGGTGGATCGATTCTCCAAACTTGCTCATTTTGTACCTTTACCTAAGTTACGTACAGCCCAAGAATTGTTCACTCTTTTTCTGTTACACGTGGTACGGCTCCATGGTATACCCATAAATATCGTCTCTGACAGAGGACCTCAATTTATTTCTACCTTTTGGAGAAGCTTTTGCAAATTGCTTGGAACCACTATCTCTTTGTCCTCTGATTATCACCCCCAGACTAACGGGCAGATGGAGAGAACCAATCAGGATCTTGAAGCTTATCTCAGAGCATATGTCAATTCACAGCATACTAATTGGTCTGGGTCGCTACCCCTAGCTGACCTGGCTAAGAAAACCCATTGACATTCTTCTCTACGATGCTCTCCTTTCCAGACTGCAGCTGGTTATCAACCTCGTGTCTTCCCTCTTTCCACACAATCTACAGGAGTTCCTGCTGCAGAACATCACTTTACTGATCTCACTACCTATTGGCAACATACTAGCTCTCAGTTACGTTCAGTTGTCTCAGATACAAGAGGTTTGCCGATCATCATCGAGCTACTGTTTGTGCCTTTTCAGTGGGTGAACATGTCTAGGTCTCTACCCAACATGTTTATTTACGTCAATGTTCATGCTCCGTGATGTTCATGCTCCATCTTTGGTCTCCAGGTTTCATGCTACTTATCCCTCCAAGCCAAGTTTGAGTCCCTGAGGTACCCTTTAAGAAGGGGGCTGTGTCACGCCGCTCCGTCTAAGCGCATGCCACTCAGTCTCAGCAGTGGCTCGTTGTTCTCCTCCCATGGTTGTTTCCATGGTTGCGGCGGGTGTCGTGGCAATGATGTCATCACAGCGCGCCGTCTCCTTCCTCTGATGCCGCTCACCGGTCTGCTGGCGTGAACCTGCACCTGCGCCTCTGTATTCCTGGGTGCTCTTTATTATTGCTGACTCTCTGGATTGACTTACTGCTGCTGAACTCTGCTTGCCTCTGACCACTTTCTGTTTTTTAACCCCTGAACTGCCTGATTGCCTTACTGCTGCTGAACTCTGCTTGCCTCTGACCACTCGCTGTTGTTCAACCCCTGAACTGCTGCCTTATTGTTGCCGGACTCTGACCACTCTTCTGATTAACCCCTGAACTGCTGTTACTGTGGATTGCCTCATTGTTGCCGAACTCTGCTTGACTTACTACTCTCCAGTTATTCCCTCTAGTGCCAATAATGATTGCCCCTCTTCTGTGAGTACTGTTACCTAATTTACTTATCTATTCTCTTGTTCTGGGATATTTCATTATCCTTCCACTTGACGCCGGCATAAGAAGACTACTGGCCAAGTTTGGTCTGATAGGGAAATATCCCACGAGCATTACAAAAGATTCTCGGGATCATCTCTGATAAGCTGGGGTTATTGTCCTTAACTCCCCAGACATTCTATTACATCACTCCCTACCAAAAATTAAAGACAAAGCTAAACCAAATCTTCTAATTATCATGCTTAACAGCGCTAAAAAACTCATCCCTAAGAAATGTAAGTCCCCACTTACCCCCACTATATGAGAATGGCGTACTCAGGTAACTGACCTTTTGAATCTGGAAAAATACCACTTCCTAAAAACTGGAAAACTGGATGATCATTTAAATATGGTAAGCATCTGGCAAGGACACAGCCCCTAGTCCAGACATGAATCACTCAAATATTAAATATTAAATCGCCACCATCGCTGCTGACCTCGCCGCCGCCACCACTGGGATGAAGTTAGAAGATGGATCTCCGCTGTGAAGAAGATGGATGAAGATGGACCGCTGCTGCAATGAAGATGGAGCGCCGTTCATCATCATCGGCAAGTACCAACTTTGGAGTAACAGGTAGGTTGTTTTTTATTTTAAGGTAGTTAGGATTTTTATTAGTAAATTTTGGGGTATCTTAATTTGGGTTAAGTAAGGGGGTGTTAGGTTAGGAGGTTAGTTTATAATTTTGGGATGTGGGGGGTGGCGGTTTAGGGGTTAATAGTTTATTTAGATACTTTGCGATGTGTGAGGATGGCAGTTTAGGGGTTAATATTTTATTTGGGTACTTTGCAATGTGAGGGGTGGCGGGTTAGGGGTTAATAGTTTATTTAGGTATTTTGCAATGTGGGGTATGGCGGTTTAGGGGTTAATAGTATTATTTAGTGCTTACGATGTGTGAAGTGGCGGTTTAAGGGTAAATAGTATTATTTATGAGTGTAAGTGTAATTTATAATGTATTTTTCTTCTGTTTTGTGCCTCTTTTAATTTTCGGAAACTAGTTTACCACAGCTCTTAGAGCGTGGAAAGGATTACAGCGTAAAAGGCGATTGCAGAATGAAAATGGCTTGTCAAATCGTGATTGCACTAGCGCAAACTGTTTGCGCCGCACTTGTAATCTAGACTAGCCCATAATGTATGGCAGAAAATAAAGAGTAATCTCAGACAAGTGACTGACTGGGGTTAGTTTGTTTACACAATAGCGGTCTAAATGGGTTAATTGTGTTTAAATATGTTTGCTTTTAATAAAAAATGCTCTGTTTAGCTATTAAATTGACATTAAATTAATTTATTTTGTATATGCATAGTGTAAATCAGTAATTAAGTACAGAACTGCAAACATATACAGTGGATATAAAAAGTCTACACCCCCCCCTGTTAAAATGACAGGTTTCTGTGATGCCAAAAAATGAGACAAAGATAAATCATTTCAGAACTTTTTCCACCTTTAATGTGACCTATAAACTGTACAACTTGATTGAAAAACAAACTGAAACTTCTAGGTGGAGGGAATTAAAAATAAAAAACTAAAATATTATGGTTGCATAAATGTGCACAACTTCTTATAACTGGGGATGTAGTTGTGTTTAGAATTAAACAATCACATTCAAAATCATGTTAAATAGGAGTCAGTACACACCTGCCATCATTTAAAGTGCCTTTGATTAACTCCAAATAAAGTTCAGCTGCTCTAGTAGGTCTTTCCTGACATTTTGTTAGTCGCAACCTACAGCAAAAGCCATGATTCGCAGAGAGCTTCCAAAGCATCAGAGGGATCTCATTGTTAAAAGGTATCAGTCAGGAAAACGGTACAAAAGAATTTCCAAGGCATTAGATATACCATAGAACACAGTGAAGACAGTCATCATCAAGTGGAGAAAATATTGTGCAACAGTGACATTACCAAGAACTGGACGTCCCTCCAAAATTGATGAAAAGACGAGAAGAAAACTGGTCTGGGAGGCTGTCAAGAGGCCTACAGCACCATTAAAGGAGCTGTAGGAATATCTGGCAAGTACTGGCTGTGTGGTACATGTGACAACAATCGCCCGTATTCTTTATATGTCTGGGCTATGGGGTAGAGTGGCAAGACGGAAGCTTTTGCTTACGAAAAAACATCCACGTCCAGCTAAATTTTGCAAAAACACATCTGAAGTCTCCAAAAAGCATGTCGCAAAGGTGTTCTTTTGGCCATAATTCCAAAAGATATGTTTGGCGCAAAAACAACACTGCATATAACCAAAAGTGAAGTATTTTGGTGGGAGCATCATGCTCTGGGTCTGTTTTTCTTCAGCTGGAACTGGGGCCTTAGTCAAGGTAGAGGGAATTATGAACAGTTCCAAATACCTGTCAGATCCTATCTGCCTCCTGTTACTGTTCCTTTAAATTTCTCTTGTCAGCCTATAAAACCCCACAGCTTCTCTAACTCTCTGCTGGATTATTTTTCCTGTCTCTGACGTTTCAGTGAACCAATCCGGTTCTCACCTTTCAGGAAGTCAGTTGCTTCTGTGGTCTCTGCTCCTCTCAAGCCTTTTGCGCTCTTCCTAACACTCTGCGCTCAGAGCCTGTCAGCTCTCACTGCCTCTCAGCACTCACAGCCTGTCAGCACACGCTGTTACGTCATCAGCTGCAGCCGCAATCGTTACCGCTCTCACAGATCCTCAGAGCAGGGGTAAATCAAGTTGTATTATCTTCTGGCTTGTGACGGTTCCCTCTAACAGCAACCCCAGGTCGTATACTTCCAAACTGGTGATATTTATTCTTGTTCATGAACGCTGTAACTCCTATATACATATTTTAAACTACAGTATTACTCTCCATATTATTACTTGTGATTTCTACCATTTTCTCCACGCCTCTGCACAGTGATACAGACTCCAGTGTCTGTCTATCACTACTGCATTAGGCATATATCAAATTTATTAACTTAAAAAGACTGATACACACAAAAAATTAAAAAAGCAGTTAGGGCTAACAACACAATAAAAACAAAGAGCTGTCACATCGCTAGCCAAAGGACACGTTTCGGGTTTCCCCGTACTCAAAGAGGATGCATCTAGGGATGTGACAGCTCTTTGTTTTTATTGTGTTGTTAGCCCTAACTGCTTTTTTCATTTTTTGTGTGTATCAACAGTCTTTTTAAGTTAATAAATTGAAATGTGTTTTACTGAGCCGCCCTAGCATTCTCTTTTGGATTCGTTTGTTGCTGTTTTGAACCTAGCTATTGGGCTCGTAATCCACATTGGCAAATAAGCTTTCAGGATTTCTTCAACCAGACCGGAAGTACCTACGGACCGGCTTTTCAGCTGAAGCGTCACACCCTGGAGTGTTTGGCGGAGCACGGAAAACACAGACAGTGTTATCCTCACGGAGGTTGTGCGGCTGAAAAGACTTCTGGTTTTTCACGGAGGATTCGAGCAAGTGGATGAAAATTGGGTATACGGAGTGAGTAAAACACTGTTGAAGTGTGATCCCAGAGTGGGTTTTGTTATCGCCACATGGATGCAAGTTCAGAAGGCGTGGAATATGTAAGTGACTTTTATTATCCTTTACTCCCATTCCACTATACTGTGATAAAGCCGTGAATACAATTGAATATTTCTAAAATGAACTGGTGCTGCATATACACAAATTAACTTTGCTTGTCAATATTGCCACAAAACCTTCAGGCTTCTGCTAGAAAGCTAAACATGAAGAGGAACTTCATCTTTCAGCATGACAACGCCCCAAAGCATACATCCAAATCAACAAAGCAATGGCTTCACCAGAAGAAGATTACATTTTTGGAATGGCCCAGTCAGAGCCCAGACCTGAATCCAATCGAAAATCTGTGGGGTGATCTTAAGTGGGCTGTGCACAAGAGATGCCCCACAATCTGACAGATTTGGAGTGTTTTTACAAAGAAGAGTGGGCAAATCTTGCCAAGTCAAGATGTGCCATGCTGAAAAACTCATACCCAAAAAGACTGAGTGCTGTAATAAAATCAAAGGGTGCTTCAACATGGTATTAGTTTAGCACACTTATGCAACCATATTATTTTAGTTTTTTATTGCTACTTCCCTCCACCTAAAAGATTTTAGTTTGTTTTGCAATTAAGTTGTACAGTTTATAGGTCACATTAAAGGTGGAAAAAGTTCTGAAATGATTTATCTTTGTCTCGTTTTTTTACATCACAGTAACATGACATTTTAACAGGGGTGTGTAGACTTCTTATATCCACTGTACATTAATAAAGCATTTAAAATTATAATTCTATTAGCAAATTTTGCACTTTTTTGCAGTCCAGACACATCCCTAAAAAAGCCCCCTGTGTGTGTTTATCTTATCTGCAGAGGTCATTTAAGGCCAGGGCAGATATTATTAAGCTTCGGCACTTGTTTAGTAGCATGTTATGTAGTAATGTAGTAGATGAGGTTGAAAAAAGACAGAAGTCCATCAAGTTCAACCTATACAAATCTTAATTTATCTACAATAAAAGCTCTAGTTGATCTTAAATGAATACTATTAAAAAGATGATCCATTTAACACCAGAAATCATATCCCTAAATTCTGTTACTAGCCAGGAAGGTATCTAAACAATTTTTAAATGTATCTAAGGTATTGGCATTTACTACCTCCTTAGGTAATAAGTTCCACAATTTAATTGCTCTTACAGTGAAAAAAAAGTTTGTGCCTTGGAGATTAAATTTCCTTCCTTCCAGCCTTAAATTGTGACCTGTTGTCACAAACAATTTTCATAGAATAAACAGAGCTTCCGCCATATCTGTATAGTTTGACTAACCTCTCCTCGTAGCTTAAATTTTCCTTTATTAGTTTTGTGGCCCTTCTCTGAACTTTTTCTAAGTGTGAAATGTCTTTTTTGAGATTGGTCCCCAGGACTGCACTCCATACTCAAGTTGAGGTCTAAACCAGGAATTTATATAGTGACAGAATTATGCTTTCCACCCTTGCAATGCCCCTTTTAATACATGTTAGTATCTTATTAGCCTTAGAAGCCGCTGTCCTGCATTGTGCACCCATATTTAGCTTATTATCTATAAGTATGCCCAAATCACTTTTCTCCCTTTCCTCCTCTAGTCTATTTAAATAATAGGTTGTTTTCCTATTTTTACTTCCAAAATGTAGAACCTTGCATTTTCCAGTATTAAATATAATTATCCATTTACCTGCTCATTCTTCGCATTTTTGTAGATCCCCTTGTAAAGCAATTTCATTCTGCACTGACCTAATCACCTTATACAACTTTGTACCATCTGCAAAAATAGAGATGTTCCTATCTAATCCTTCCTCAAGGTCAATCCCTATAAATGTCCCAACTACAATTTAACAAGAAATCCAAAATGACCTGGTCTCATTCATTTGGAAGGGACAGAGAGCTAGAGTCAATAAAAAAAACTAAATTCATGCTTACCTGATAAAGGTATTTCTTTCTTGACACAGTGAGTCCACGGATCATCATCAATTATTTTTGGGATTATCACTCCTGTCCAGCAGGAGGAGGCAAAAAGCACCGTAGCAAAGCTGTTAAAGGACCAGTCAACACAATAGATAATAATCAACAAATGCAAGATAACAACAAGACAATGCAACAGCACTTAGTCTGAACTTCAAATGAGTAGTAGATTTTTTTTCTGACAATTTTAAAAGTTATGTCTTTTCCACTCCCCCTGTACCATGTGACAGCCATCAACCATTAACAAATGCATACACGTACCATGTGACAGCCATCAGCCATTCACAAATGCATACTTATTCTTGCACATGCTCAGTAGGAGCTGGTGACTCAAAAAGTTTAAATATGAAAAGAATGTGCACATTTTGTTAATGGAAGTAAATTGGAAAGTTGTTTAAAATGGCATGCTCTATCTGAATAATGAAAGTTTAATTTTGATTGAGTGCCCCTTTAAGTATCACTTCACTACCCACAACCCCCAGTCATTCTCTTTGCCTGCAGTGCAAGGAGGCGGTGAAGGGCTGTTTCTTCTTCCTGGGCCTTCAAAAATGAATCTTCTGTAGAACAGATTTGCAAGGCTGCAACTTGGGCCTCTTTGCATACTTTTTCCAAATTCTATAATTTGTATACGTCATGGCAAAGGAGGCGGGATGGGGCTTCCAGATCTGGTTGCCTATTATTATGCCACCAGAATAGCACAATCATCTTTATGACATAATCAAAAAGACAATATCTAATGGGTTCAAATTGAATCGGACATGATTATGATATTCCCTATATACAAACTGCTTTGGTCTCATAAAACTAACAAACATTTATTGTTATATCCCATACCCTAACATTGTGGGAATCTCTGAAAGTTAAATACCCTTTTATTCAGATGGGATTGAGGGCGACTCCCCTAGTGACCTTATCTGCTGAGTGTGACCACACCCTTTAACAGGAATGGGCTAATAAAGGTCTTTATCATATTGCAGACAATCTCATAGGCAATCATTTTTTAACCTATAATCAATATATAGAACTTAATAGACAGGAAAAATCAAGTTGGTTTCATTACCTTCAACTAAGGGCTAGAGTAGCTGAAGTTAGAGGAGCTAATAAGACAGGTAGCAACACCTATTTAGAACACATCTGTTTAGCACCGAGCCATACATGAGGCACTATCTCTAACTTATACACACTGTTTAATATCCCTTCCAATTCAATTAAACTCCCTTTTATGCAAAGTTGGGAATCTGATTTTAATTTTAACTGGTCAGCAAAGGAATGGTGTGACACCTTGAGATTGGGTTCTTCCTTTTCAATATGTGCTCATTTGAAGGAAAACTATATGAAGGTTGCGTTCAGATGGTACTTTCATCCTTCTAGAATACATGGCAATGAACACCTTAGTAACAAATGTTTACGCGGTTGTGATGAAAGAGGTACCTATCCTCATATGTGGTGGTATTGTTGTCATGTATCCAACATTTGGATGCAAGCTTCCGCTCTAATGAGTGAAATTTTTGAAAAGAGAATTTGTTTGACTCCCACTCAAGCACTTTTACACGAATCAATACCATGCCTTAACTCTAAAGCGAATAAACTTGCAGCTATTATTTTTTTACTATTGTTAAATTAAGAATAGCACGTTATTGGAAAACCATAATTCCAACATTCCAAATTATTGAACATAAGATTACATTTTTATTATTAGATGAGTAGTGCCTCTGCAGATATACTAGATGCTAAAGATCAGTTCCTATCCATTTGGGAACCATGGATCATGTATATCGAGAAAAAAATAGGCGACGATCTAACAAAACTGACAATTAGGTAACAATTATAACATATAAGATTCATACTCATTGGAATAAGGATTTCACAGAATTGTTACACCCTGGCTGGATCCCTCCCTATAGGTCTTTTGGAGTATTCATTTTCTATGTAGATATTGGTTGGGTAAGAAGTATACTCTAACCAAATATGTTGATTAAATGTGCACCTGGTAAAATTTGATAAAGAACAATGTAAGATGGATGACCCATATTGTGTAGAATTTATTTTGACAGAAATGATATAATTATGAAAAATGTAATAAAAACTTTTTTTTCATAAAAAAAAGAACAGGGCCCAGTACTGATCCTGGGGGACTCCAATGATTACCTTTGTCCAATCTATGTATGATCCATTTACAACTACTTGTTGCTCCCTGTCTTTTATACAATTATTTATTTATGAGCTAACATTTTCAGCTATTTCCAGAAGAGTTCAGTATCCACTTGAGTCTCTCTGGCCCTGATTATCAATACATTGTCAAACCCACGAGAATTGCCTTTTTTGCCTCACCAGTCTCACAATCCGTTGGTCTGGCAATATATTCCAAAAAAATGGGCTGACCCTCTCTGTTCCAACGAGTGGGGATGTGTCTCCCATAGGAATTTGCAGCATTTAGCAAATGTCTGCCCACATCGCCACTCATCTGTAATCTCGGTGCAGGGTGGAAGCTGTATTTGAAGTCTGTTTACACAACATAGACTGTGCATTCGCTTAAACAAAAAAAAGTTTCTGTGTAATAACACTTCATATAAGGTCCATGTAACCTTAGTTTAACTGTACATTCTACAGAATTCACACACTGTAAATTCTCACTTCTGAAAAGCTAGCGATACTGAGATGGGTAAAAAGGTATATCTAACATCCAGGGCAGTGCTTTCAATATTGCAAACTCACGTTGATGTTTCCCCATTAAAAATCAAGTTACTTTCATGGAGGTCATCTATTTAAAACCACTAGATTAAGCAATTGAATACACCTGGATAAAGGTATAAAAGACAGTCAGCCACATAGAAGTATCATGGTTTGACAATGGCCAATTGGAGGGCCGAAACGCGTTATCATGTAACCACTGCTGGTCAGGAGTTCTTGAGAGGATCACATAAGCTGTTCTGTAAAGATTTACACACTTTGGTTTTGTCTGCAAAAGGTCACCACACAGAAAGTTCTTACTTCACACAGTTGAAGTCTGCAAGCACACACGGATAAGATCAGATGGATGGGCAAGCAGACTGTGGAGGATATCTAGAAGAAAAACACTATAAAGGAACTGGGAGTATGTAGCCTTTTTGAGCTATGGCCGGGAAGAAACCCCAGCATATTACTCCATACCCTATTTTCTTTACAGAGCATTGCTATGGCTTTTATATAGAGCGTGCACTCTACTAATAGTTCATATATGCTGTTTTAATATTATGCGCAACTCAAATAAATATATATATATATATATATATATATATATATATATATATATATATATATATATATATATAGATATAGATATATATTCTATATACAGGTTAATCTGCACTACTCGTTTTTTAATCTGCAATATAATACACTAAATACATTCTAGATATGCATGTTTTTATGTGATTTTCTATGTTTTTATGCAAGTATCTTGTTTTATACAATTGTGTACTTATGCCATTTGGCTTCTGCAATAAAGCATTGTTTTTGATATTTAAAGCAACAGTTTTATTGAATAATACCCCTTTTGCCACCCAAACATTCAATCAATATATTTTTATACTCTTTGAGGATTTAGCTTTTAGAGCTTCCTTTTCCACCTTTTTTGTACTCTCATGGACTACCCATCAAACTCCAACTGAACGCCTATATATTCGTAATGTCTGTGATCTACCTTGTTAATAAAGACAAAAAAAAACTTCAGATTAAATCTATAGGAGCTGTGGGTATACATGTATATACACTGATTTATTTCTATGCATTTTATTATATAATGCGATAATATGTATTTTAAGTTTTGTGATTTTTAAAAGGTTTATTTTTTTGTGATATTAATATGTCATATAAGACGGTATCCGTGACTTTATAGTTTTACATAACTGCACTTTTTATAACATTGCAAAGTTAAAGAAATGCACGTTATGTAAAACTATAAAGTCTTATATGACATATTAAAATCACAAAAAATGGAAAAAAAAACATTTTTCAAATAACATCAATACTTAAAATACTGCATTATACACTAAAATACATATAAATAAATAATTGTACATACATAGAAAGTGCCATAACCCCTAACGCAACCTAACCCCACTACACTATTAACCCCTAAAGCCACATAAGCCACAACAGTAAACAAACAAAATGAACACACAAAAAAACACAACAGTAAACCACAACAAAATAAATAAACCATTAACCAAAAGTAAAGAATCACAAAGTCAACAAAACATTAAACATAAACATAACATCAGTAAACATGAACAAATATTTATTACCATCCGACGTCTTCTTTTCTTCATCAGTTATAATCCAAACTGATAAAAAAAAATATCTAGAAGGAACAAATATCCATGAAGAAAAAAAACCCCCAAAGGGTCTTCTTCTTCATCAGATGTAATCCACAAGGCGACAGTGTTGGTTTATGTATCAAAAAGACACTGGAAGCTTTTAAAGAAAACTGCATTAGGCTTTACTTGTACAGATGCATCAGCAATATTTAGAACATACCAAAGGACTTGTAAAACGATAGTCTGCACACAAAGAGGAGGAAAAGATCACAGATATAAACAATCGGCAATCTAAACTGAACAGCGCCATCTACAGCATTAATGTTGTTCATACATGTGGTATAGTACATGCTATTGTATTTCCCAACACCCCTTCTCAACAACATGTATATAATTACACTACATTCAGTTTCTTTTGAAGAAAACAATGCCGTTCCTTTGGCAACGGTTTTGTGAGTGCGTCTGCAGTCATCTCTTCCGATGGGCAGTATTGAATGTCAATAATACCTTGTTCTTGCATGTCCCTGAGTAAATGATATTTTACATCAATGTGCTTGGTTCGAGGATTCACTCTTTCTGATTGTGTCAACTTTATACACCCTTGGTTGTCTTCAAGGATTGGTATGGGTTTAGACACATCCAGTCCCATATCTAGAAAAAGTTGACAAATCCAAATTGCTTCTTGACATGCATGTGCTGCTGCTATATATTCTGCTTTCATTGAAGAGAGTGCAACAGTCACTTGTTTTCGACTGGACCAACTTATTGTTCCTTCTCCATACTGGAAGATGTAACCACTTGTAGATTGCGGTCATTGGTATCTCCGGCCCAATCAGCATCAACATATCCAATTAGTTTTGGGTTTGATGTTGCTGGCAGTTGCAGCTTCATCCGAATTGTTCCTTTTAGGTACTGTATCACCCTCTTTACTGCATTCCAGTCGCGTTGACATGGTGTCGCAACTTTTCTACAGAGTATACCTATTGCTGCGGCAATGTCTGGTCTTGTCACGGTGGCGATGTATAGCAATTTTCCAATTGCCCTGCGGTAAATGTCATTATTGGGTAACAAGTTTTCTATTCCATTGTTTTTCAGGTAATCTGGTTCCATAAGTGTTTTCACCTCTTTTGCATCTTGCATGTGAAACTGCTCTAATATTTCTGTAATTTTCTGACTTTGGTTAAGAAGATACCTTCCATCCTCTTCCCTTTCTATTTGGATTCCTAAATAATGAGTGATGTTCCCTAGTTCTTTAATCTCAAAGTTCTGTTTTAATATATGAACTATTTGGTCACAGTCCCCTTCTTGTTCAAAACAAGTTATGATGTCATCAACATAAATTAGGATGTATATCCATTTGTTTTCTTGATGCCTTGAATATAGACATGGATCTGCTTTGATTCTTGAGAATCCTTGTTTCATGAGTACTTCATTCACTTTTTCATTCCACATTCTCGCAGCTTGCTTTAGTCCATAGATGCTCTTTTGAAGTTTGCATACAAGGTTCTGTTCCCTCTCAAATCCAGGTGGCTGTTCCATGTAGAGATCCTCCTTGATGTCTCCATATAGGAAAGCAGTTTTGACGTCCAGGTGCCTCACTTGCATTCCCTTTCCGGCTGCAATGCTAAGGAGCGCTCTGATGGTGGAGTGTTTTACAACTGGAGCAAAAGTTTCATTATAATCTTCTCCAAATTTCTGTGAGTATCCCTTTGCAACTAATCTTGCCTTGTATCTGTGGATATTTCCTTCTGCATCGTATTTTACTTTAAAAGTCCATTTGCTTCCTATAGCTTTGCGACCGGGGGGGGGAGCTCAGTGAGTGTCCAGGTTTTATTTTTCTTGAATTGATTTTATTTCTTCTTCGGCTGCTGTTCTCCATTGGTTGGCTTCCCTTTTTGGCAATTTTTCTATATCTTCCCAGGATGTTGGTTTGAGTGTTTCATGTGTCTTAGCGATGTATGACAGCTTGCGGGGTGGCATACCTTTCGTCACCCGAGTCGATTTTCTGATTTCTGGTTGTTCAGTGGGTTCTATTGGTTTGTGAGTAGCGTTTTTTTCTATTGTGAGCTCCACTTCTTGCTCTGTCTCCTGTACAGCTTCACTTTGGTCAGCATCTCTTGCTGATTCAGTGGAGGGACATTTTTTCTGATGTTTGACTTTCATCAAAATAAACACTGCGGCTTATTGTGATCTTGTTGGTCTTTGGATGAAGAATTCTATAGCCTTTACTTTGTTCACTGTAGCCCATAAGAATGCCTTCTATGGCTGTGTTCTCTAATTTGGGGCGTTTCTCACTTGGAACATGGGCATATGCTTTACATCAAAACACTCTAATATGTCCCATACTAGGTTTTGATCCATTCCACATTTCATATGGGGTACTCTCAATAGTTTTTGATGGTAGCCTATTCTGTAAGTATGTTGCAGTCATTATTGCTTCACCCCAGTACTTAGGCAAATTGGCGTCTGAAAGCATGCATCTTGCCATTTCTACGAGGGTGCGATTTTTCTTTTCTGCAACACCATTTTGCTCAGGAGTGTATGGTACAGTTGTTTGGTGTATAATGCCTTGTTTCTTCATGTATGACTCCACTTCCTTACTCATATATTCCCCTCCGTTGTCGGTACGTTTTGTTCCTGGTTTCCGTTGAAATTTATTGCTGAATGTAGCTATAAATTCTTGAAGTTTCTCTGATGTCTCACTTTTGTGCTTCATCAGATATATTGTTGTGTACCTGGAATAATCGTCAATGAAAGTCAGTAAATATCTGTTCCCGCCGGGTGTGGGGGTTTTCATTGGTCCACACACATCACTGTGTATGAGTTCCATGGGGTGAGTGGTTTTTCTTTGACTGGCTTGTGGAAGTGGGGTACGTGTGGCCTTTGCTTTGATACAACATGTGCACATCATGAGCATGTCACAAGGCAAAATTATCATGTCTTCTGAAAAACCTTCCTTTGCAAGTTTCTTTATGGCCTCTGGGTTTCGATGCCCTAATCGCCTATGCCACAGGTGGATACATTTGTTGTGGGGATTATGAATGGCTGTTTTGGCTTGCTTCCTTTCAGTGATAAGTTTGTACAGGTGTTCGTTCAATCTTCCTTTTGCTAGGATTTGTTTCCTGTTTCGAATTGTGCATTCATTGCCTTGGAACTGAACTGTGAGTCCATTGTTAGCAAGAGTTTTCACTGATAGGAGGCTTCCTTCTAAACTTGGGACGTACAGAACATTCTTTACTAGAATGCTTTGCTTATCTCCTGATGGTGTGATGCAAGTCAGGAACCCTTGACCATTACCTTCAGCTGTAATACTTTTCCCATTTGCTAGGAAGACTTTATCTTTAGTATTGAAATCAATTTCTGTGAAGAATGTCTCGTCGCTTGTCATGTGACTAGTTGCCCCACCAACCCGTGTGGTGTACTATTCTGAGTCACTTTAAAGTAGACATGTGCATGGCTAAAAAATTCGGTTCGGATCGATTCAGACTTTTCCAATTTCGGTTCGGGTCGAATCGAATTTGGCAAAATTTGAATGAATTCGGTTCGAATTTATTCGGATTCGAATAAATTTGTTTCGGATTTATTCGGATTTGAATAAATTCGGCTGAATTTGGTTCGATTCGGTTCCGAAATTCGGTATGTTTTAGTACACTAACACCCATTAAGTACACTAACACCCATAAACTACCTATGAACCACTAAACCGAGGCCCCCCCACATCGCAAACCCTATAATAAAATTATTTAACCCCTAATCCTCCGACCGGACATCGCAGCCACCTACATTATAGCTATTAACCCCTAATCTGCTGTCCCTAACATCGCCGACCCCTACATTATAGTTATTAACCCCTAATCTGCCCTCCCAACGTCGCCGCAATCCTAACTACAAGTATTAACCCCTAATCTGCCGACCGGACATCGCCGCCACCTACATTATAGCTATTAACCCCTAATCTGCTGTCCCTAACATCGCCGACCCCTACATTATAGTTATTAACCCCTAATCTGCCCTCCCAACGTCGCCGCAATCCTAACTACAAGTATTAACCCCTAATCTTCTGACCGGACATCGCCGCCACCTACATTATAGCTATTAACCCCCAATCTGCTGTCCCTAACATCGCTGACCCCTACATTATAGTTATTAACCCCTAATCTGCCCCCCCAACGTCGCCGCAATCTAACTACAAGTATTAACCCCTAATCTGCCGGCCGGACATCGCCGCCACCTACATTATAGCTATTAACCCCTAATCTGCTGTCCCTAACATCGCCGACCCCTACATTATAGTTATTAACCCCTAATCTGCCCCCCCCCCATGTCACGGCAATCTAACTACAAGTATTAACCCCTAATCTGCCGACCGGACATCGCCGCCACCTACATTATAGCTATTAACCCCTAATCTGCTGTCCCTAACGTCGCCAACCCCTACATTATAGTTATTAACCCCTAATCTGCCCCCCCCCAACGTCGCCGAAATCCTAACTACAAGTATTAACCCCTAATCTGCCGACCGGACATCGCCGCCACTATAATAAATGTATTAACCCCTAAACCGCCGCACTCCCGCCTCGCAAACACTATAATAAACTTTATTAACCCCTAATCTGCCCTCCCTAACATCGCCGCCACATACCTACAATTATTAACCCCTAATCTCCAGCCCCCAACGTCGCCGCTACTATAATAAGGTTATTAACCCCTAAACCTAAGTCTAACCCTAACCCTAACACCCCCTAACTTAAATATAATTTAAATAAAACGAAATAAATTTACTATAATTAAATAAATGAATCCTATTTAAAACTAAATACTTACCTGTAAAATAAACCCTAAGATAGCTACAATATAACTAATAGTTACATTGTAGCTATCTTAGGGTTTATTTTTATTTTAAAGGCAAGTTTGTATTTATTTTAACTAGGTACAATAGTTATTAAATAGTTAATAACTATTTAATAACTACCTAGCTAAAATAAATACAAATTTACCTGTAAAATAAATCCTAACCTAAGTTACAATTACACCTAACACTACACTATCATTAAATTAATTAAATAAATGAATCCTATTTAAAACTAAATACTTACCTGTAAAATAAACCCTAATATAGCTGCAATATAACTAATAGTTACATTGTAGCTATTTTAGGATTTATATTTATTTTACAGACATTTTTTTATTTATTTTAACTAGGTAAAATAGCTATTAAATAGATATTGACTATTTAATAGCTACCTAGTTAAAATAATTACGAAATTACCTGTAAAATAAATCCTAACCTAAGTTACAATTAAACCTAACACTACACTATCATTAAATAAATTAACTACAAGTACCTACAATTAAATACAATTAAATAAACTAAACTAAAGTACAAAAACCCCCCACTAAATTACAAAAAATAAAAAAATATTACAAGAATTTTAAACTAATTACACCTAATCTAAGCCCCCTAATAAAATAACAAAGCCCCCCAAAATAAAAAAATGCCCTACCCTATACTAAAATACAAAAGTTAACAGCTCTATTACCTTACCAGCCCTTAAAAGGGCCTTTTGCGGGGCATGCCCCAAAGAAAACAGCTCTTTTGCCTGTAAAAAAAAAACACAATCCCCCCCACATTACAACCCACCACCCACATACCCCTACTCTAACCCAAACCCCCCTTAAATAAACCTAACACTACCCCCCTGAAGATCTCCCTACCTTGAGTCGTGTTCACCCAGCTGGGCCGAAGTCTTCATCCGATGGGGCAGAAGAGGACATCCAGACTGGCAGAAGTCTTCATCCAAGCGGGACAAGAAGAGGTCTTCCATCCATCAGAAAAGTACCAAAAAACAAACAAACACTAAACTAAATCACTGTACCTTTAAGTGACGTCATCCAAGATGGCGTCCCTTGAATTCCGCCAATCAGATTGATCTCGCATTCTATTTGCTGTTCCGATCAGTCAATAGAATGCAAGCTCAATCTGATTGGCTGATTGGATCAGCCAATCAGATTGAGCTTGAATCTGATTGGCTGATTGAAACAGCCAATCAGATTTTCCTACCTTAATTCCGATTGGCTGATAGAATCCTATCAACCAATCGGTATTCAAGGGATGTCATCTTGGATGACGTCACTTAAAGGTACAGTCATTTAGTCGTCGGATCAAGAAAGAAGAGGATGCTCTGCGACGGATGTATTCAGGATGCTGCCGCTCCGCTCCGGATGGATGAACATAGAAGATGCCGCCTGGATCAAGACTTCTGATGGATGGAAGACCTTTTCTTGCCCCGCTTGGATGAAGACTTCTGCCGGTCTGGATGTCCTCTTCTGCCCCATCGGATGAAGACTTCGGCCCGGCTGGGTGAACCCGACTCAAGGTAGGGAGATCTTCAGGGGGGGTAGTGTTAGGTTTATTTAAGGGGGGTTTGGGTTCGAGTAGGGGTATGTGGGTGGTGGGTTGTAATGTGGGGGGGGGGTATTGTGTGTTTTTTTACAGGCAAAAGAGCTGTTTTCTTTGGGGCATGCCCCGCAAAAGGCCCTTTTGAGGGCTGGTAAGGTAATAGAGCTGTTAACTTTTGTAATTTAGTATAGGGTAGGGCATTTTTTTATTTTGGGGGCTTTGTTATTTTATTAGGGGGCTTAGATTAGGTGTACTTAGTTTAAAATTCCTGTAATATTTTTTTATTTTTTGTAATTTAGTGTTTTTTTTTTTTGTACTTTAGTTTAGTTTATTGCATTGTATTTAATTGTAGGTACTTGTAGTTAATTTATTTAATTTATTTAATGATAGTGTAGTGTTAAGTTTAATTGTAACTTAGGTTAGGATTTATTTTACAGGTAATTTTGTAATTATTTTAACTAGGTAGCTATTAAACAGTAAATATCTATTTAATAGCTATTTTACCTAGTTAAAATAAATACAAAGTTGCCTGTAAAATAAATATAAATCCTAAAATAGCTACAATGTAACTATTAGTTATATTGTAGCTATATTAGGGTTTATTTTACAGGTAAGTATTTAGTTTTAAATAGGATTCATTTATTTAATTAATTTAATGATAGTGTAGTGTTAGATGTAATTGTAACTTAGGTTAGGATTTATTTTACAGGTAAATTTGTATTTATTTTAGCTAGGTAGTTATTAAATAGTTATTAACTATTTAATAACTATTGTACCTAGTTAAAATAAATACAAAGTTGCCTGTAAAATAAATATAAATCATAAAATAGCTACAATGTAACTATTAGTTATATTGTAGCTATATTAATAGCTAGTAGGGGGCTTACATTAGGTGTAATTAGTTTAAAATTCTTGTAATATTTTATTATTTTTGGTAATTTAGTGTTCAATCTGATTGGCGGAATTCAAGGGACGCCATCTTGGATGACGTCACTTAAAGGTACAGTGATTTAGTTTAGTGTTTGTTTGTATTTTGGTACTTTTCTGATGGATGGAAGACCTCTTCTTGCCCCACTTGGATGAAGACTTCTGCTGGTCTGGATGTCCTCTTCTGCCCCATCGGATGAATACTTCAGCCCGGCTGGGTGAACACAACTCAAGGTAGGGAGATCTTCAGGGGGGTAGTGTTAGGTTTATTTAAGGGGGGTTTGGGTTAGAGTAGGGGTATGTGGGTGGTGGGTTGTAATGTTGGGGGGTGGTGTTTTGTTTTACAGGCAAAAGAGCTGTTTTCTTTGGGGCATGCCCCGCAAAAGGCCCTTTTAAGGGCTGGTAAGGTAATAGAGCTGTTAACTTTTGTAATTTAGTATAGGGTAGGGCATTTTTTTATTTTGGTGGGCTTTTTTATTTTATTAGGGGGCTTAGATTAGCTGTAATTAGTTTAAAATTGCCGGTCTGGGTGTCCTCTTCTGCCCCATCGGATGAAGACTTCAGCCCGGCTGGGTGAACACAACTCAAGGTAGGGAGATCTTCAGGGGGGTAGTGTTAGGTTTATTTAAGGGGGGTTTGGGTTAGAGTAGGGGTATGTGGGTTGTAATGTTGGGGGGTGGTATTGTGTTTTGTTTTTTTACAGGCAAAAGAGCTGTTTTCTTTGGGGCATGCCCCGCAAAAGGCCCTTTTAAGGGCTGGTAAGGTAATAGAGCTGTTAACTTTTGTAATTTAGTATAGGGTAGGGCATTTTTTTATTTTGGGGGGCTTTGTTATTTTATTAGGGGGCTTAGATTAGGTGTAATTAGTTTAAAATTCTTGTAATATTTTTTTATTTTTTGTAATTTAGTGTTTGTTTTTGTAATTTAGTGGGGTTTTTTTTGTACTTTAGTTTAGTTTATTTAATTGTAGATAATTTTAGGTACTTGTAGTTAATTTATTTAATGATAGTGTAGTGTTAGGTTTAATTGTAACTTAGGTTAGGATTTATTTTACAGGTAATTTTGTAATTATTCTAACTAGGTAGCTATTAAATAGTCAATAACTATTTAATAGCTATTTTACTTAGTTAAAATAAATACAAAGTTGCCTGGAAAATAAATATAAACCCTAAAATAGCTACAATGTAACTATTAGTTATATTGCATCTATATTAGGGTTTATTTTACAGGTAAGTATTTAGTTTTAAATAGGATTCATTTATTTAATTAATTTAATGATAGTGTAGTGTTAGGTGTAATTGTAACTTAGGTTAGGATTTATTTTACAGGTAAATTTGTCTTTATTTTAGCTAGGTAGTTATTAAATAGTTATTAACTATTTAATAACTATTGTACCTAGTTAAAATAAATACAAAGTTGCCTGTAAAATAAAAATAAACCCTAAACTAGATACAATGTAAATATTAGTTATATTGTAGCTATCTTAGGGTTTATATTACAGGTAAGTATTTAGTTTTAAATAGGATTAATGTATTTAATTATAGTGAATTTATTTCGTTTTATTTAAATTATATTTAAGTTAGGGGGTGTTAGGGTTAGGGTTAGACTTAGGTTTAGGGGTTAATAACCTTATTATAGTAGCTGCGACGTTGGGGGTGGGAGATTAGGGGTTAATAATTGTAGGTATGTGGCGGCGATGTTAGGGAGGGCAGATTAGGGGTTAATAAAATTTATTATAGTGTTTGCGAGGCAGGAGTGCGGCAGTTTAGGGGTTAATACATTTATTATAGTGGCGGCGATGTCCGCTCGGCAGATTAGGGGTTAATACTTGTAGTTAGATTGCGGCAACGTTGGGGGGGGGCAGATTAGGGGTTAATAACTATAATGTAGGGGTTGGCGACGTTAGGGACAGCAGATTAGGGGTTAATAGCTATAATGTAGGTGGCGGCGATGTCCGGTCGGCAGATTAGGGGTTAATACTTGTAGTTAGGATTGCGGCGACATTGGGGGGGCAGATTAGGGGTTAATAACTATAATGTAGGGGTCGGCGATGTTAGGGACAGCAGATTAGGGGTTAATAGCTATAATGTAGGTGGCGGCGATGTCCGGTCGGGAGATTAGGGGTTAATACTTGTAGTTAGGATTGCGGCGACGTTGGGGGGGGCAGATTAGGGGTTAATAACTATAATGTAGGGGTCGGCGATGTTAGGGACAGCAGATTAGGGGTTAATAGCTATAATGTAGGTGGCGGCGATGTCCGGTCGGCAGATTAGGGGTTAATACTTGTAGTTAGGATTGCGGCGATGTTGGGGGGGCAGATTAGGGGTTAATAACTATAATGTAGGGGTCGGCGATGTTAGGGACAGCAGATTAGGGGTTAATAGCTATAATGTAGGTGGCGGCTATGTCCGGTCGGGAGATTAGGGGTTAATACTTGTAGTTAGGATTGCGGCGACGTTGGGGGGGGCAGATTAGGGGTTAATAACTATAATGTAGGGGTCGGCGATGTTACGGACAGCAGATTAGGGGTTAATAGCTATAATGTAGGTGGCGGCGATGTCCGGTCGGCAGATTAGGGGTTAATACTTGTAGTTAGGATTGCGGCAATGTTGGGGGGGCAGATTAGGGGTTAATAACTATAATGTAGGGGTCGGCGATGTTAGGGACAGCAGATTAGGGGTTAATAGCTATAATGTAGGTGGCGGCGATGTCCGGTCGGCAGATTAGGGGTTAATACTTGTAGTTAGGATTGCGGCGACATTGGGGGGGGCAGATTAGGGGTTAATAACTATAATGTAGGGCCCCCCAAAATAAAAAAATGCCCTACACTATACTAAATTACAAAAGTTAACAGCTCTATTACCTTACCAGCCCTTAAAAGGGCCTTTTGCGGGGCATGCCCCAAAGAAAACAGCTCTTTTGCCTGTAAAAAAAAACACCACCCCCCAACATTACAACCCACCACCCACATACTCCTACTCTAACCCAAACCCCCCTTAAATAAACCTAACACTACCCCCCTGAAGATCTCCCTACCTTGAGTCGTATTCACCCAGCCAGACCGAAGTCTTCATCCGATGGGGCAGAAGAGGACATCCAGACCGGCAGAAGTCTTCATCCAAGTGGGGCAAGAAGAGGTCTTCCATCCATCAGAAAAGTACCAAAAAACAAACAAACACTAAACTAAATGACTGTACCTTTAACTAATGGTTACATTGTAGCTATTTTAGGATTTATATTTATTTTACAGACATTTTTTTATTTATTTTAACTAGGTAAAATAGCTATTAAATAGATATTGACTATTTAATAGCTACCTAGTTAAAATAATTACAAAATTACCTGTAAAATAAATCCTAACCTAAGTTACAATTAAACCTAACACTACACTATCATTAAATAAATTAACTACAAGTACCTACAATTAAATACAATTAAATAAACTAAACTAAAGTACAAAACCCCCCCACTAAATTACAAAAAATAAAAAAATATTACAAGAATTTTAAACTAATTACACCTAATCTAAGCCCCCTAATAAAATAACAAAGCCCCCCAAAATAAAAAAATGCCCTACCCTATACTAAATTACAAAAGTTAACAGCTCTATTACCTTACCAGCCCTCAAAAGGGCCTTTTGCGGGGCATGCCCCAAAGAAAACAGCTCTTTTGCCTGTAAAACAAAACACCACCCCCCAACATTACAACCCACCACCCACATACCCCTACTCTAACCCAAACCCCCCTTAAATAAACCTAACACTACCCCCCTGAAGATCTCCCTACCTTGAGTTGTGTTCACCCAGCCGGGCTGAAGTATTCATCCGATGGGGCAGAAGAGGACATCCAGACCAGCAGAAGTCTTCATCCAAGTGGGGCAAGAAGAGGTCTTCCATCCATCAGAAAAGTACCAAAATACAAACAAACACTAAACTAAATCACTGTACCTTTAAGTGACGTCATCCAAGATGGCGTCCCTTGAATTCCGCCAATCAGATTGAACACTAAATTACCAAAAATAATAAAATATTACAAGAATTTTAAACTAATTACACCTAATGTAAGCCCCCTACTAGCTATTAATATAGCTACAATATAACTAATAGTTACATTGTAGCTATTTTATGATTTATATTTATTTTACAGGCAACTTTGTATTTATTTTAACTGTACCTTTAAGTGACGTCATCCAAGATGGCGTCCCTTGAATTCCGCCAATCAGATTGACCTCGCATTCTATTGGCTGTTCCGATCAGCCAATAGAATGCAAGCTCAATCTGATTGGCTGATTGGATTAGCCAATCGGATTGAACTTGAATCTGATTGGCTGATTGAAACAGCCAATCAGATTTTCCTACCTTAATTCCGATTGGCTGATAGAATCCTATCAACCAATCGGAATTCAAGGGACGTCATCTTGGATGACGTCACTTAAAGGTACAGTCATTTAGTCGTCGGATCAAGAAAGAAGAGGATGCACCGCGACGGATGTATTCAGGATGCTGCTGCTCCGCTCCGGATGGATGAACATAGAAGATGCCGCCTGGATCAAGACTTCTGATGGATGGAAGACCTCTTCTTGCCCCGCTTGGATGAAGACTTCTGCCGGTCTGGATGTCCTCTTCTGCCCCATCGGATGAAGACTTCGGCCCGGCTGGGTGAACACAACTCAAGGTAGGGAGATCTTCAGGGGGGTAGTGTTAGGTTTATTTAAGGGGGGTTTGGGTTCGAGTAGGGGTATGTGGGTGGTGGGCTGTAAGGTGTGGGGGGTATTGTGTTTTTTTTTACAGGCAAAAGAGCTGTTTTCTTTGGGGCATGCCCCGCAAAAGGCCCTTTTGAGGGCTGGTAAGGTAATAGAGCTGTTAACTTTTGTAATTTAGTATAGGGTAGGGCATTTTTTTATTTTGGGGGGCTTTGTTATTTTATTAGGGGGCTTAGATTAGGTGTAATTAGTTTAAAATTCTTGTAATATTTTTTTATTTTTTGTAATTTAGTGGGTTTTTTTTGTAATTTAGTGGGGGGTTTTTGTACTTTAGTTTAGTTTATTTAATTGTAGATAATTTTAGGTACTTATAGTTAATTTATTTAATGATAGTGTAGTGTTAGGTTTAATTGTAACTTAGGTTAGGATTTATTTTACAGGTAATTTTGTAATTATTTTAACTAGGTAGCTATTAAATAGTCAATAACTATTTAATAGCTATTTTACTTAGTTAAAATAAATACAAAGTTGCCTGTAAAATAAATATAAACCCTAAAATAGCTACAATATAACTATTAGTTATATTGCATCTATATTAGGGTTTATTTTACAGGTAAGTATTTAGTTTTAAATAGGATTCATTTATTTAATTAATTTAATGATAGTGTAGTGTTAGGTGTAATTGTAACTTAGCTTAGGATTTTTTTTACAGGTAAATTTGTATTTATTTTAGCTAGGTAGTTATTAAATAGTTATTAACTATTTAATAACTATTGTACCTAGTTAAAATAAATACAAAGTTGCCTGTAAAATAAAAATAAACCCTAAGCTAGATACAATGTAACTATTAGTTATATTGTAGCTAGCTTAGGGTTTATTTTACAGGTAAGTATTTAGTTTTAA
The DNA here is from genome assembly GCF_027579735.1 of Bombina bombina. NCBI lineage: Eukaryota > Metazoa > Chordata > Amphibia > Anura > Bombinatoridae > Bombina > Bombina bombina. The sequence continues at coordinate 215,649,817 of NC_069501.1, forward strand.
ATAGGATTAATTTATTTAATTATAGTAAATTTATTTCGTTTTATTTAAATTATATTTAAGTTAGGGGGTGTTAGGGTTAGGGTTAGACTTAGGTTTAGGGGTTAATAACCTTATTATAGTAGCGGCGACGTTGGGGGCGGGAGATTAGGGGTTAATAATTGTAGGTATGTGGCGGCGATGTTAGGGAGGGCAGATTAGGGGTTAATAAAATTTATTATAGTGTTTGCGAGGCGGGAGTGCGGCGGTTTAGGGGTTAATACATTTATTATAGTGGCGGCGATGTCCGGTCGGCAGATTAGGGGTTAATACTTGTAGTTAGATTGCGGCGACGTTGGGGGGGCAGATTAGGGGTTAATAACTATAATGTAGGGGTCGGCGATGTTAGGGACAGCAGATTAGGGGTTAATAGCTATAATGTAGGTGGCGGCAATGTCCGGTCGGCAGATTAGGGGTTAATACTTGTAGTTAGGATTGCGGCGACGTTGGGGGGGGCAGATTAGGGGTTAATAACTATAATGTAGGGGTCGGCGATGTTAGGGACAGCAGATTAGGGGTTAATAGCTATAATGTAGGTGGCGGCGATGTCCGGTCGGCAGATTAGGGGTTAATACTCGTAGTTAGGATTGCGGCGACGTTGGGGGGGCAGATTAGGGGTTAATAACTATAATGTAGGGGTCAGCGATGTTAGGGATAGCAGATTAGGGGTTAATAGCTATAATGTAGGTGGCGGCGATGTCCGGTCGGCAGATTAGGGGTTAATACTCGTAGTTAGGATTGCGGCGACGTTGGGGGGGGGTTAGATTAGGGGGTAATAGCTATAATGTAGGTGGCGGCGATGTCCGGTCGGTAGATTAGGGTTAATAAGATAATGCCGGTGTCAGCGATAGCGGGGGCGGCAGATTAGGGGTTAATAAGTGTTAGATTAGGGGTGTTTAGAGACTCGGGGTACATGTTAGGGTGTTAGGTGCAGACTTAGTGTTTCCCCATAGGAAACAATGGGGCTGCGGTGTTAGGTTTTTTTTCAGCCGAAACTCCCCATTGTTTCCTATGGGGAAATGCCGAATTTTTCAGAGCTAATTCGGATTTATTCGGAGATACGGCAGCTATTTCGGATTCATTCGGTAGATTCGGAAGTATTTTAATTCGGAAATTCGAATCGATCCGAATCTCCGAATTTAACGAATTTAACGAATTTCCGAATAAATCCGAAACGAACCGCACATGTCTACTTTAAAGCTGCCGCTCCATGATGCAGCTGCAGTTTGTGGCTTTGTGGCTGCCTTAGCTCTCTCTCTTGTAGGTGTTTCTAACCTTCGCTGCTCAGCTTTCCTGATTGAGCAGTTCTTTTTCAGGTGACCGACCTTTTTGCAGCGAAAACACATTCTGGTTTCTTTGTTTTGTTTTGTGCCTTCTTGCGCCTTCAGAGCTACCTCTGATCTCTCATTTTCTTCACTATGCATGTTTTCCTTTCTTCTATTATATTCATCAATTAGTTTTCCCTTAGCATATTCTAGTGTTAGTTCTTGTTCAGGTCTGGTTTCTAGAGCATTGATAAGGGCACTATATGACTCTGGAAGGCTGCATAGTAACAATGCTACTATATGATTGTCTTTAATTTCTTCTCTGATTGCACATAGCTGTTCCACAATCTCTAGCATAGCATTCACATGTTCACACATTTCCTGGCCTTTTTCCAGCCTCATCTTATATAGTTTGCGCAGCAAATATAGTTTACTATTTAAGTTTGAACGCTCATGCAGTTTTTGTAGTGCAGTCCACATACCTTTAGCTGTGTTTTCTTTTCTTAGGTGAATGAGTTGATCATCCTCCACTAACAGGCTTATAACTGCTTTTGCTTGCCTGTTTTTCTTGTCCCATTCCCCTGGATTATCAGTGGGTCTGTTTGTATCCAGCACCTCCCATAAATCATCTTTGGATAACAGCATTTCAAGCTTAAACTTCCACAGCTGGTAGTTGGTATTGCATATTTCACATCTGAACCACTTGCCATCTTTCAGTAATTTGGATGCAGCTCTTGTTTCCTCACACTGTATTTGCTTGGATCATAGATGCAACACTTACTGACTTGTATTTTTTTTTCAGTGTCTGGGCCCATAACCTGTTGGTTTATGTATCAAAAAGACACTGGAAGCTTTTAAAGAAAACTGCATTAGGCTTTACTTGTACAGATGCATCAGCAATATTTAGAACATACCAAAGGACTTGTAAAACGATAGTCTGCACACACAGAGAAGGAAAACACAATAGAGAATAATAAAACAACTTCCTTCCTGTAAAAAGAATGAACAAGATCACAGATATAAACAATCAGCAATCTAAACTGAACAGCGCCATCTACAGCATTAATGTTGTTCATACATATGGTATAGTACATGCTGTTGTATTTCCCAACAGACAGCAGCTCCTCTGAACCTCGGCTCCCTCCTTCTTCTCCTCTCACAGTTTCTTCTTCCTCTCCCATTTTCTTCTATCTCTAATCTGTCTATTTCTATATTTTCCGTGTTTGCTTTAATTTCACTTCCTATAATTTAAATCTATCTATCTATCCATTACATATCTATCTACACTTATCTGCCACTACATTAAAACCACCTGCCTAATATTGTGTAGGTCCCCTTCATTCTGCCAAAACAGCTCTGATGCATTGAGGCATGGACTCCACAAGACCTCTAAACGTGTCCTGTAGAATCTGGTACCAAGACATTTGAAGCAGATCCTTTAAGTCCAGCAAGTTGCAAGGTGGGGCCCCCATGGATCGGATTTGTTGTTCCAGCACATCCTAAAGATGCTCAGATTGAGATCTCGGGAATTTGGAGGCCAAGGCAACACCTTGAACTCTTTATCATATTCCTCAAACCATTCCTGAACAATGTTAGCAAAAAAGTCTGGTAAAGAACACCCAGACCAAGGTGGCACATTACACAATAGTGTGTATGGTATAGTGAAATATGTCTGTGATGAATATAATCCAACAAATGTATAGTATGAGAAAAAATGTGAAAATTGTAAGTTATAACGATTCAATAAATTAAAAGAGAAAAGTGTATATGGTGAGTTTGTCTCACAATGTGTGAAACTTATTGAAAAAATTTTTTTTTAGAACAAGTGTGAAAAAGAAATAAAATTAAATGTGAACAAAATAAATACAATAGTTCATATGACTCATGTCTATGATAATTCTGCTGGGTGCGGTAAGCTGTGGCTGAAATATATGTATCCTTATGGCAGTTCCACTTGGAAAGGGATGTATATTCTCCTGTGCAGATTCAAAAAGAAAAAGAAAAGGGGTGCCTCATAGTGAACTCTGTGTGGGTAAGTTATGTCCGATGCGTTCACTGCTCCAAAAGATCAACAAGAGTAGCAAAGACCTTTGCATAGAATATACAGACACCCCAGAGTGAAGTGATGTTTATAAAAACAAGGCTTTTATTGCTTTTTTTTTTTTTTTTTTTTTTAATTTTTATTGATGAATAATAATCTCAATTACAAAGATAACATAGTGAATGTTTTTGGAGCACGCAGGCTCCTTCAAGATATATAAACAGGAAATTAAACCAATATCGACATTTCAGGTTGGGATATATTCATAGAATGGAAAATGAGCGTGATATAGCTCTTATCAGAGGGGGTAGGTTAGTTGGGGTAGGGGGGGGCTGGGGAGGAGAGGAAAGGTGGCAGTGGTGTTAAGGGTAAAGATATAGATTTTATATGTAGGGTATATAACAGAGGTCATCTAGTGCGTGTTTGTACCAATGTTTGGGGACCAATCTGTATTATGACAAGTTTGCCAGTCTGCCCACACTAGTTCAAACAGGTCCGAATTATTTAGGGAGTAGAAGATAGGTTTCTCCATATTGTAGATATATGCCATATAGTTTAAGATGCATGGCCATTTTGGAGGCGTCTCGGTTTTCCATGACTTGGCTATAGTCGCTTTAGTAGCTGTTAGTAAATAGATTGCTAGGTATGCTTGATTTAGCAGTGTCTATGTGTAAAAGGGCATTGGAAGGGGTTACAGGAAGTGTTATACCTAGTCTTGCTAGTGTACGGAAACAGGTAGTCCACAGAGGTCTCAGCTTAGGGCATTCCCACCATATGTGTAAGGAATCTCCTTTTTTACCGCAATTACGCCAGCATAGAGGAGATGCAGAGTCAAACATTTTGTTTAGCTTCGCAGGAGTGAGGTACCAATGCGTTAAGAGTTTATAATAAGTTTCGAAGAGTGTAACACAGTGTAGCGCTTTTTTGGTGAGGGAGATTACATGCTGCCATGTCTGTGGGGGTACGGTCAAATTTAGAACCGACTCCCATTTGAGTAAGTGAGAGAGCTTGTTCTCGGAGTCTGAGTTTCCTAATAAGGTGTAGTGTATTGATAGGGGCCTATGTAGTTTATTACCTTGTTGCCAAGTCATTTCCCAGAGTGTTCGGGGTCGGTGCAATTCAGGTTGGAAACCCCAGCTAAGAAGAAAGCTCTTTAATCTTGTATATTCAAATGTCATATGCCTGGGTAGGTTGAAGCCAACCTGTATTTCTGAGAGTGTCATGAAGCGCGGGGTTGGTGAAGTGACCCAAATGTCAGCTACTGACTGTATTCCGATTCGCGTCCAGCTATGAGGGTGAGAGTCAGGTAGACCTCGTAGGAGACCCGTCATGGGAGTGATAGGTGAAGGGTGTGGGGCGATATGTGGATAATGTCTCAGCTTATCCCACATAGTGAGGCATTCTCGTATTATGGTGTTACTAATGTCTGTGGTCCGTCGTAAGTGGGCAGGAATCCAAATCAAGTCCGGTAAGAATATGTGGTTTGGGAGAGAGGCTTGCTCTATGGTTTTCCATTTACTAGGGGAGTCCTTCGCACCCCATTGCGAGATGTGAGTGAGCATGGCTCCTTCATAATATCTTGTTATCGAAGGGGAGGCTATACCTCCTCTACTGAGGGGGCTTTGGAGGATTTTATGCGCTACTCTAGGGGGTTTATGCTGCCATATATATTTTGTAAATTCACTCTGAAATTGGTGGAGGAGATACCCCGGGATACGGAAAGGAAGACATCTGAATAGATAAGTAATTTTGGGTAGAAAGGACATCTTAAGGGCCGTTAGTCTGCCTATCCATAATATGTAAGTGTAATCCCATTTGTCTTTCAGAGTTCGCAGTTCGGCTAAAAGGGGCAAATAGTTGTCTTTAATCATCTGAGGGATATTGTTCGAAATCTTGACTCCTAAGTGGGAGATAAAGTTGTTGGCGCATTGTACTCTATATTGGGTCTTTAGGGTGTCAGCTGTGTCTTGGGAGAAACCCCATGTGAAAATTTCTGTCTTATCTAAGTTTAATTTGTAAAGGGACATGTATCCAAAGGAGTCTAATATTTCCATCAGTCTCGGGAGTGAAGATAGAGGGTCTGAGGAGAATATCGTGATGTCGTCCGTGAAGAGCGCTATTTTATGAATAGTGCCATGTAGACGAACGCCATCAATTTTTTTATCTTGTCTGATTTGCTCTGCTAATGGCTCGATTGCCAGGGCAAAGAGAAGAGGTGAGAGTGGACACCCTTGTCTGGTGCCATTGGAGATTGAGAAGGGGGGCGAGACAAAGCCTAGTCCTCTAACTACTGCCGAGGGGGTAGAGTAAAGAGCCTGTATCGCTTTGATAATTTGATCTGGGAAACCAAAGGTTTTGAGGACTTCCCATAAGTAGGACCACCGAACGCGGTCAAAAGCCTTCTCTGCATCTAAAGAGATTACAGAGAATGGCCTATTAAGTCTGGTGGATTCAGTGCAGATGTTTAAGAGACGCCTAGTATTGTCAGGACCTTCGCGATGGGGAATGAATCCTACTTGGTCTAAGTTTATAAGTTGCGGGAGTAATTTAGAGATGCGTGTAGCAAGTAATTTGGCATAAATTTTAACATCTAGATTGATCAGGGAAATTGGTCTGTAATTGGAGCATAAGGATGGGTCTTTTTGTGGCTTAGGAATAGTTATCACCGTGGCTTCCAAGAATTCCTTACTGAAACTTCCCTGTTCTCTAGCGTGATTAAAGAATCTTAGGAGTAGCGGGGTGAGCTCATTTATGTAAGTTTTGTAGAAGGCTGCTGAGTAGCCATCTGGGCCTGGGGCTTTAAATGATTTTAAATGTGTTATTACGTGTTTAATTTCCCTAGGGGTAAAGGGAGATGAAAGCTTTTCTTGATCCTCAGGCGACAGTGAGGGGAGATTTAAGTTGCGGAGGAAAGAGCAAATATTGCCGGCAGGAGTTAGTTTGTGGCTTGCTTTTTTTTCTAAATTATATAGATTTGAGTAGAATTTCTCAAAGCATGCGCCAATGTCTGAAGGTTTACGGTAGGTCTGGTTTCCAAAATGGATTTGGTTAATTCTTGAGGTACTCGCTCTGTTTTTGAGTTTATTAGCTAGTAATGTATCTGCTTTATTACTCTTGTGGTAAGTAATCTGTTTCAATTTGAATAAATTAGCTTGGGTGCGTTTCAGTTCTAGCTGGTTAATATGGTTTTTGATTTTTATAATTTGAGCCATGGCGCTGTCTGAGGGTGTGTGTCTGTTGAGGAGTTCTAGTCGGCGTAGTTCGATATGAGATTTAGAGAGGGGTAAACCAGATAGTTTTTTTAAGGTATGCTTGTCTCTTGAGTATAAGACCTCTAAAGGTGGCCTTTGCCGCACCCCAGAGTGTGTTGTCTCTAACCTGATTATTATCATTAGTTTGGCAGTAAAATGTGATGTCTTTTCTAAGAGTTTCTTTGAATGCAGCATCCTGCAAGATATCATGTGGGAGGCGCCATGAAGGCCTCGCATTTTGTTGTTCCGTTGAGCGGAAAGTTACTGAGACTAGGTCATGATCAGACCATGGGCACAGGGAGATGTTAGAGTGTTTGACTTGGTCAAGGGTTTCTGCTGAGCAGAAGACATAGTCGAGTCTGGAGTACGTTTTGTGAGGGAATGAGAAGTGAGTGTAGTCTCTGTCTCTAGTGTGGAGTGATCGCCAAATATCATAGTAGCAGAAATGGGTAATAAGTTGTCTGAACTTTTGGGAGAGTTGAGCAGAAGGGGTAGCGTGTTTTGTGCGGGTGATTCTTTTCCTGTCTAGCTCCGGGTCCCAAGTCATATTAAAGTCCCCCGCTAGGATGACTCTGCCTATTTTTATCCGGTCATTATTGCAAGGCTTTTATTGCAAGGCGTTTATAAACATCACTTCACTCTGGGGTGTCTGTATATTCTATGCAAGCTTCTTTGCTACTCTTGTTGATCTTTTGGAGCAGTGAACGCATCGGACAGAGCCGACCCAAACTTTCCCAGACTGACTGTGAGCAACCGTTCCTGCTTTCCCCTGATACTTGGTAAGTATCCAGTAAGCTGACAACTGAAAGCGTCAGCCGGCCTGTTTGCACTCTGGTAACACAGGTGCCATCTTAAATTGTGAATTGTATTTCATTACTTTTTCACATTTACCCACACAGAGTTCACTATGAGGCGCCCCTTTTCTTTTTCTTTTTGATTCCATTCCTGAGCAATGTTTGCAGTGTGACAGGCTGCATAATCCTAAAGAGGCCACAGCCATCATGGAACACCATTTCCATGAAGCGGTGTACATGGTCAGCAACAATCTCTAGATAGGTGATACGTGTCAAAGTAACTATCTATCTGTCTATCTCTCTGTCTTTCTCTCTATCTATCTATCCATTATATATATATATATATATATATATATATATATATATATATATATATACAGTGTATATATATATATACAGTGTATATATATATATATATATATATATTCACCTGTCTGTTATATAGCTATCTACCCATCCACTATCTATCTATTATATATATATATTCATCTGCCCATCCACTCTCTCTCTTTTTTCTATCTATCTATTCATCTATGTATTACATAGGTATCCACCCTTCCACTATCTATGTATCTATCTATCTATCTATCCATCCATCCATCCATTATCTATCTTTCTATCTATCTATCTATCTATCTATCTATCTATCTATCTATCTATCATCCTGACCAGCCCTCTGAGGGAATTGTTTTCCAGCATTGTGCTAATCGAGTGAAAAACTTAGACACCTCTGCTATTACTTAGTTCTTGAAACTATTCTGCAGACTGCAGATACTGCTGAAATATCAGAAGAAAAAAAAGCAAGTCATTAAGCCACTTAAATGAGCCTCATTAAAACTCTATCAAGCATCCTTCTTTAATGCTGTAGCCTAATTTGCATTATATTTCATAAAATAAGTTGGAACTAAAATGTTTTTTTTAGCAGCAACATTAAAATAAATGAAAGCAAATCTAACTCTCCAATTTTACATAAATGTTTGTGAGAAGGACGAAGCATAACTTAGGTTTATTTAATAGAAAATACAACATTTTCAGAAATCAATGATCAGGTATACAAGACATGTTTTTTTTTCTTTGTTTTTTCTTTGCTAGCAAAATCACTTGTAAGTTCTAGATACAATTAACAAAATGGATGTTTTGAGTGATTGAAAACACGTTAATGAACATAGAATCAGTAATAAACATGCAAAAAATAAATTAAATATAAATGGTGCTAAACTTTAAAGAGAAGTCTACTCCAGAATTTTTATTGTTTAAAAAGATAGTTAATCCCTTTATTACCCATTCCCCAGTGTTTTATTAATACACTTTTTACCTCTGTAATTACCATGTATCTAAGCCTCTGCAGACTGCCCCCTTATTTCAGTTCTTTTGACAGACATGTATATTAGCCAGTCAGTGTCCTCTCATAATAAACTCCATGGGAATGAGCACAATGTTATCTATATGGCACACATGAACTAAGTCCCTCTAGCTGTGAAAATTTGTCAAATTCATTTGGATAAGAGGCGGCCTTCAAGGAATTAGAAATTAGCATATGAGCCTACCTAGGTTTAGCATTCAACTAAGAATAGCAAGAGAACAAAGCAAATTTGATGATAAAAGTAAATTGGAAAGTTTTTTAAAATTACATGCCCTATCTAAATCATGAACATTTAATGTTGACTAGGCTGGCCCTTTAAAATTATATTATCAAGCAAAACTAACATAAATTGTTCTATAACGGTAAACTGTGTCCACAATGAGGTGTAATCAAAACCATATAAACATGTAGGGGTAGATTTATCATACCCCGGACGCACATGATTAACTATAGCGAATCATGTCCACACTGCATTGCTAAATGCCGACTCATACGCTGTTGGAATTTAACATTGCACAAGCGGTTCTGGTGAACGGCTTGTGCAATGCCGCCCCCTGCAGATTTGCGGCGTGTCAATCAACCCGATCGTATGTAATCAGGCGGATTGCTGTCCGCCACCTCAGAGGCGGTGGACGAGTCAAGGAGCAGTGGTCTTAAGACCACTGCTTCTTAATTCCTGTTTCCGGCGAGCCTGAAATAAGTCGGCCCTTAATAAATCGGCCCCATTTTGTAACCCTATGTCAGAAGAAAGAATCAAAGTAAATCTGTTTTTGCCTTTGTGGAAACTGTTCTAGTAAGCAGAATAAAGTTCTAAACACACCACCAAAAAGATATGCACAGTTAATTAAGGTATATGCACATTAATATTTCTTACTATTGAACCCAGCTGCTTCTTTTTCAAGCTTATAACCAGAATTGGACTCAAATTCATCAGTTATGTGTGACAAGTTTTTAAAATCACCAAACAGGTCTTTGAGCAACTATCATATGGGTTTGGCAAAGACAATAGTTATAAGAAAATTGTCGGAATCAATTTATAATATTCACATTTGTGCATGAGTGCATTTTTAATTTTAAATAGAAGCATTTGAATAATAGTTCTAGTAGAAGCTATCCCTGTATCAGTGTTGTATGAACATGTGCTGCACATGCCCCGTGCACCAGCATTCAAAAACTACATCTGCTCAGCGGGTACTTAGTTTGTGTTATACAAGCGACTGCTGGCTGTAGGAGCCGGCATGGTGTCTGAATGCCAATGCAAGGAGCAAACATATCATATGTGCGTATGCTAATAAAACAGCAATAGCTTTTACTGCAACCATTTTAGCTAATGGAATATATGTGTGCATACATTGCCATTTACACTGTTGTGTACCTTTAATTAATGGATACATTTTTCAAGCTAGTTTTATCAGTTTATTGTGTTGGCATTAGTTAAATTCTCTTTTGCAAGACACTCATTTACAAACCATAATCATAGCTGTGGTCAGTTGTAGTCATTGTATTCAGGCCTTTAAATTTAGACCACAAAAGGGAATCAAAAACATGATTCTGATTCTACCGTGATTGCTTAAAGGCTGAAGGAAGTCATTTTAATGTTTAGGCAATATCATTACTTATGTTGCTTCAAAGGTAAATATTTTATTAGACCAAAATGTCAAGGAATCTAAATTTTATTTATTTTCCCCAAAAAATATAAAATTCACAGATTGGATTCCCAGCACGTATTTGTTGTTAAATTAAACAGACACTGTGGTATGTTAAAGGGATATGAAACCCAAATATTTTCTTTCGTGATTCAGATAGAGCATGCAATTTTAAGCAACTTTCTAATTTACTCCTATTATTAAACTTTTTTTGTTATCTTGGTATGCTTTGTTGAAGGAGCAGCAATTCACTACTGGTTTCTAACTGAACACATAGGTGAGCCAATGAAAATCGGTATATACATGCAGCCACCAATCAGCAGCTAGAACCTATGTTCTTTGCTGCTCCTGAGCTTTACTAGATAAACCATTCAACAAAGGATAAAAAGATAAGGAAGCAAATTAAATAATAGAAGTAAATTGGAAAGTTGTTTAAAATTGTATTCTCTATCTGAATCATGAAAGAATTTTTTTGGGTTTCATGTCCTTTTAATACTTTAACTGGCTTATTTGCCTTCAGCAGTGTTTCTCTAAATGTTCTCAGTTTCGGGAGTCCAGTAACAACACTATTAACCCTTTTGCTGCTAAGCCTTTATTCACCCCGGCGCAGAGCCAATTTTGAGTTTTTTTGGCTACCTACATTCTAGACTGCTTTTACATGGATCCCCTGTTTTGATGGATCGTTACTGAAATGTTTGTGTGACACAGACAAATTATATATTGTTTTTTTCATCAGACCCAGCAGATTCAAAATATGCCATTATTGAGGCAACTGCTGGGTTTTCCAAAACAGGTGATCCCGCAGCTGCTACTCCATACCCTCTTGAAAAAGGTCCGCTGTGACAGAGAGAAACGCATTGAGGATTGATAACTTTTGACCCCCATTGGCTTCCGTACCTGCTGTTGCCGAGCGGGCCTTTTGAATTGAGAATCGGACACTAATATCCGCTCTGGGCTTTTGCACGCCTCTGAGGTTTTAGTTGTTCTATCATCTGGACATCGAGCATATCAGTTGTTCCTTCCCCACAGACGACTTTCCATCAATTACGGACCCAGGACTTTGGTGACATGCTTTATTTGCACTTTCATCTTGTGAGTGTATGTCTGTCATAGGGGTGTTTTTAACCATTAAATGTTTTATGCCATACTTGAGTTGGAGGTGCGCCTTCTTTTCTTCTCTTTTCAGTATTTTCTTTGGGGACTCTGGATTCTATCGCAAGAAGAGCTGCCCAGCTGACTTTGCAGGAAACTGCCTGGAACCGAAACACAGATATCTATTTGATGAACCTTTGGTGACTATTTATCAGCATTTGTTTCTATCTGATTACACCCTATATTTGTGGTTTGAGCTTAACCACTTGAACATAACAGTTAACTCTGCTACACCTATCATCTTTGAGTGATTCCTTTGATTTTTTCCAATTCTGTGCATCGTTTGTGAGCCGATCCCTTATCCTGTTGTTCTTTACCTACATTTAAACTCTACAATAGGTGTAATTTCAGTGTGTGACCCACACAAATGATTAAAGAAATATGAAGAAATATATTTAGCGGTGCCAGATAGCCAAGTCAAAATAGCGTCAGGTGGATATTATGAGGAGGAATGCCAGATATACCGGGTGAGACTTAAAAGGACGCAATAGAAACCTGATAGTGTGCACGCATACAACTTCACTGATATATCAGTAGTCTGACAGGCAGATTCAGGGAATTAGCCCATCGCTAACCACCACCGCTCCTTCCGCTATCAACACTGTAGGGAGGCAGAACAGTCAATTACCCAGCCCAGTGCACTACAAGCAGGGATCAGCGAATGGTGTGAGCAGGGATAAAACCAATGCAGACTAAATATCCGCGTTAACAATGTGCATCCAGTCTTCACTCACCCGGTTTGCGGCAGTTCACAGACTCCTTGGTGCGGTCAAAAAGCCAGCTGCTTAGGACTGTGATGTAAACGTGTGGAAGAAACTCCAATCTCTCTGTCTCAAAGGACTCTCACGGAACTTGCTGCCACGTGACCTCCTAACAACCAATAGGAAGTCGCTCCCATCCAAGACCTGACGTCATCAGCTCATCGTCCATGGAGGTGATACAATATATCCACAGGCAATGTAAGGCTTCAATAGAGGAGTAGATACTCCACTATTCACAATATATAAACAAAACAAAAGTTCCGGTAGAAGCCTCAGGGTAAAAGAATAAAAAATTCTTTATTCGTTCAACATATTAAAAAAATCACAGAATCAAGTAAGTGATCCAATAGTCACTAAAAGTCTGACCGGTTTCGATCTGAGACCGTAATCATAGACTGATAGCTGTCAGATGTACATATACAGACTGTTCCTGATTTGTTAAAAACAATTGGCTCAGTAATAACCCTATACTACCTCTCAACAATTTAAGAAAAGCAGACTGACATATACTTGCTCATAGCTTTACAATAATTGCACAAACAAATGAACAGAACAAATCAAGTTAACATTCATCAATACATACCGACATGGTTTCAAACCTATATACAGTGCAGTATTAACATACGATGTACTTTAACTTATAAAAAGGGATAAATAAATGAAATGATGAAAAAACTCTAATATATACCTGTGCATAGTAAGAAATGGATGGTATATATACATAGGAGCAAACAGGTGCGATTAGAGATACAATAATGTTCAAATATAGTCCTCTGCGCATGAAGCACCCTATACATCTAAATTACAGGGAGTGTATATGTATAAACGTATCTCTTAGGTATCTCAAAGTTATGTCATGCACATAATTGAAACATACATCAAGAATATATAGGCATAAACATACTTAATCATACACCTTATCATATATAGAAGCATATATACATATTTTGGCTCCTAAGCACAAGGGAAAGCTAATTAAGTAATTAATAAGTTACTAGCAATTAATAATTTATTAATCTCTTTCAGAATGCTAGGGCCAGAATTTTTCCCAAGGTAACATTTCTTTTGGGTATAAACATACACCCCTTCTCAACCGTTTCCCTCATTTTCTTATCTCCCATTAAAATGAAAAGATTTGTCTTGATGACCTGGCACACCTGGTCATACTGATTAGAATAGGAGGTAATGAACTGAGGTCTATTTTGGCAAAGGGTGCATCTTTCCCTCGAGATCCAATCCTGCCAGACAAAAGGGTTCCCCTTTTCAATTCCTGGACCTCAAAAAATGATTTATCAATAACCCGTCTAGGGTATCTTCTTTTGATCATCTGGTCTTTCAGATTCCTGCTTGTCATGCATACCAGGCTGCTAAGGTTAAACCTCCACCCCCCTCTACCTAGCCCCCTCATATTTCTCCCTGGATTTGAACTCTTGGGAGCTTTCGGGATCTCCAGGGGGCTTGGTTTTGTTCATTTTGGTGTTTTGCACATCCTCCCAGAGGAGCTGTTCTCTTACCGGGAAAATCCTTCTCGGCTGGCTGTGCTCCTGGAACTGCCGGCCGGCCTTACCGCACCGGATACCCACTTCCCTTTATCCAGGTCGCTCCAGCAGGCCCTTGCCCCAGAGCTCTGCTCTTTTGGGGATTGATAGTCCCTAGGGTGGACCAGAGGTTTTGGACACCCCCACTTCCATTTTTTTTCCCATGCTGTAACTCCAGACCCCAGCGACGGATCATGCCGCTTTTTGGACTGTGGCATCTGGGGACCGAGAGCTTTCTAAGGATACCCCAAAACTACCACCTCTTTATCACTGGGACTCTATAAGACAATGGACACTATGGTGGGTGCCAGCCTGTCTGAAGGGCCGGAATGGCGGGAGATCTGGGGGCCTGATAAGGCTCCTTTATCAAGCTCAGTTTGTATATAAAGGTAGTGTGTTTTCCACAATAAAGTTGTTCTTTGTGTTTTACCTGTATGCTAGTCTGTCTATTTGGGTGGGCTCTGCTATAATCACTTTCTCCGCTACATAGCGGCATGTTCCAGGTATAGGAAGGTCCTTTGGCAGAGCTGCCCAGTCAGGGTAGCCGGACTCCGTCACACTGCTCTCCTCACAGAAGACTCTATCCAGTGTACAGTTGCATTTAGCTTGTAAGAACTGGCTCTTTGCTATGCCCTTAAAGACATGTCTTGGATGACAACTGTCGGAATGTAGCAAACTGTTCCCTGAGATGAACTTCCTGTAGAGAGCAGAAACTACACAACCTTTCAAAGCATCTCCCTTGAGTGACACATCCAAACAGTTAATCACCTCTTTCTGCCATTCAAATTTGAATTGTAAACCCACATCATTATCGTTTATAGAATCAACAAATTTTGCAGCCATACTCAGATCAGAAGACCAAACAAAAAGCAGGTCATCTATATACCTGACGTATTTGATGACAAAAACTGAGGGAATGACAGTACCTCCTTAGACGTGGGCCCTCTCCCACCAACTTATAAACAGGTTGGCATAGGAGGGAGCGAACTTTGCTCCCATCGCGGTCCCACATCTCTGGAGGTAGTAGTGTCCCTGAAACATAAAGAAATTGTGCTCAAGTAGAAACCAGACAACCCTGACAATAAGAGCCTTAGCTTCCTGAGCTAAATCAGTATAGAGAAATAACCTATGGCAGACAGAATTATAAATATAATAATGGCATATTGTGAATCTGCTGGGTCTGATGAAAAAACCAATATATCATTTGTGTGGGTCACACACTGAAATTTGACTTATACTAGGGTTTAAATGTAGGTAAAGAACAACAGGATAAGGGATAAGCTCACAAATCAATATATTTATTGGTATAGCCACTTAGTAAAAACAAACATTTTAGTAGCAATCAATCAAACCAGAGGATCCATGTAAAAGCAGTCTAGAATGTAGGTAGCCAAAAAGCCAGTTAAAGTATTAACATACCACAGTGTCTGGGTAATTTGCAAACATGCAAAAATAAATCAAGCTGAGACAACTGCCTGAAGGACTTTTCTACCAAAGGCTGCCTCAGAAGAAGCAAAAACATCAAAATGGTGGCATTCAGTAAAACTTTGCATAGAAGACCAAGTAAATGTGGTCAACTGAAGCTTCATTCTTGGAAGCCAAAGACGTTGCAACTGCTCTTGAAGAATAAGAAGTAATCTATTTTTGTGGAGGCTGACCTGAATTTGCCATATGAATCAAAAGTTTCAACCAAGACGTCACAGAAACAGTGGAATCTTTCCGTCCTTTCCTAGAACCAGAAAAGTTGACAAACTAGAAGTTTGTCTGAAATCCTTAGTAATATTAGTATAAAACTTCAATGCTCTAACAACATCGAAATTATGCAAATATCTCTCTGAACCATTCTTGGGATTAGGACACAAAGAAGGGACAACAATTTCTCTAGTGATATTGTCTGAAGACATAACTTTAGGCAAGAAATCAAATTTAGTCCTTAAGACAGCCTTATCCTGATGAAAAATAAGATGAGGGTCACAAGAAAGAGCAGACAATTCGGAAACTGTTCTTGCAGAAGAGACAGCCAAAAGAAACAAAACCTTTCAAGAAAGAAGCTTAATTTCTACTTTATGCATCAAAAGGAGGAGCCTTCAAAACATTTAACAGCAAATTAAGAATCAAAGGAGGAGAAATTGGCTTGATCACAGGCTTAATTTGTGCCAAAAGTTTATCTTTTAACCCCAATGTGTTCCCATCTATAAGGAACTTTTGATGTCTACCAAAAGTGCATACCACTAAACAGCACATTACATTTGTTCTATATTTATTTAAAGACACATATCTTTATTATCAGTGGTACAAATGGTGAGGAATGCTATTTAGTATACATCTCTGTAGTTGGTCACACCACTACTCGTTCCATTTAATTTGTGCCAAAGCCTAAACAAAACCATGAATGTCAAGAAGATGAGCAATCTTCCTATGAAAGAAAACTGAAAGAGCAGTAATCTGCCCTTTCAGACAATTGGCAGATAGGCCCCTATCCAAACCATCCAACAGACACTCATCTACTAGTAAAGTAGATGGCCAAACCAGGACTGAAACAAATCAGCATGAAATAGGAGTATATTGTAAATCCATAAGAGGAGGCAAAAGACAAGTCCCTATGACCACTATAGAGGTTTGTGACAACATTTCCCATGAAGTGGGGGTGGGGGGCATGTTTGACCAATGACCAAGATGGCTGCTTTTTAACTATGGCTGACTGCTGGAGCAGATAAATCCACTGTTTATCACCCATTAGTCCCACATTCCATGTTTTTCTCAAGTAATAAGGTATAAAGTAATACCTGTGGAGAAGACATGTGCAACTTTTGTGTAAGATTTCAGCCAGGCAGACCTAAAATAATGACGTACGCAGAGAAGGCTTAGTAATCGCCTGGACCTTCATCTGCCCCCCTCATTTTCCTGATAAGTCAAGCTACCCAGCTGCAGAACAATAACTTTTAGAGTATATTTGGAGAGACCAGAGAATGCGGATAAAACAGCTAAGATGGCGGCAGTGGTGGATTGGGAGAAGAAAGTGAAGCTTAACTCGAACTGTGCCTTCAAAGATTTGAACTAACTCTAATAACTGAGGTAGCCTCTTTATTTACTATGACTAAGCAAAGTTTACATATCCGAGAGCTGCTGGACTCTGAGCACTCGACATCTGCCACTATGATAACGGCCCCTGAGATGCAGTTAACTCAGCCCAATATACAGAGTCCTCATACAGTGGACCTCCCTACCTCTTCATTAGCTCTCTGTACTGGAGACCATGCTTGCTGCTGGGAGCACCTATTTTGGAGTGACCCATCTGGTTGGATGAGCCTACCAGGGAAAAGCTCTCAAAGTATGTCTGTGAGGCTGAGGTAGGGTAGGTAGGCTGAGGTAGGGGAGGATACGTGGGAGAGAAACAATCACCCTGGGGAAGTGCTGGATAAATATGCTGCAGACGAGCAACCCATGGGGTTCTAAGGACTTCAAATTGATCCCTCATACTAGCATACTGTTGCGGAGAGTGGTGGAGCATGTGTACGTAAGTGCAGGGTGACAGGGGAATGGCAGCATATTGAGGAATATGCATTCAAAAGACTCTACACTTATTGAGACTGCATTACTGTCAAAATGTTTAATTTCACGGAAACCCTTACACAGGAGAGTCGGTGTCGGCTGGACACAAAGTGCGATTGAATCGCTCTATAGGGAATATGGTTAAAGGCTTGTTTAGCTGCAATATGATTAAATTAATAACGTATAGTTTATGCAGTTTCCACTCTCTTACTGTGTAACTATGTCGCCATTCTGTTTAATGCCATTACAGATGTAACTGTGATATACTGGCTCATTCACTTTCAGATATGGAAGTATGGCCTCAGAGCTCAAAATTCATAGCTGCAGACTTAATGCTAATACAGGATAAGGTTATATAAACTATGCAAGCAACCATCAGTCTATATCCGCTATATCCTTTAGTATTTTTTAGATTCTGTGGGTTGCCAAATGTTCAGATTCTATAGAAAACATTATTTATGCTTACCAGATAAATTCCTTTCCTTCCTGGCCGGGAGAGACCACAACTTCATTCCTTACTGTTGGGAATACAACACCTGGCCACCAGGAGGAGGCAAAGACACCCCAGCCAAAGGCTTAAATATCCCTCCCACTTCCCCTATCACCCAGTCATTCTGCCGAGAGAACAAGGAAAAGTAGGAGAAACATCAGGGTATAAAAGGTGCCAGAAGAAATAATATAAAAAGGGAGCCGCCCATCAAAAAAAAAAATTACTGGCGGGGTCGAGGACTCTCCCTGCCAGGAAGGAAAGGAATTTATCTGGTAAGCATAAATGATGTTTTCCTTCCATAAGGCAGGGAGAGTCCATGACTTCATTCCTTACTGTTGGGAAAACTTTAGCCAAGCTCCAGAGGATACTGAATGAATTACGGGAGGGAACAGAAAAAAGAGGCAGACCCTATTCTGAGGGTACCACAGCCTGCAAAACTTCTCCCAAAAGCTGCTTCAGCAAAGCAAACACATCAAACTTGTAAAATGTAAGTGTCTAAGGAGGACCAGGTAGCCGCCTTACAAATCTGATCCATTGAGGCTTCATTCTTAAAAGCCCAAGAGGAAGCCACTGCTCTAGTGGAATGAGCCGTTATCCTCTCAGGAGGCTGTCATCCCGCTGTCTCATAAGCTAAGCGGATGACACTCCTCAACCAGAAAGATAGAGAAGCCGTAGTTGCCTTCTGCCCCTTAAGCTTTCCCGCATATATGACAAACAAAGAGGATGATTGTCTAAATTTCTTAGTAGCCTGAAGATAGAACTTCAAGGCACGAACCACATCTAGATTATGAAGCAAACGTTCCTTCACTGAAGAAGGATTTTGACACAAGGAAGGAACAACAATTTCTTGATTAATGTTACGATTCGACACCACCTTAGGAAGGAACCCTAGTTTAGTGTGTAAAACCGCCTTATCAGCATGAAAACCAGATAAGGGGGATCACATTGTTAAGAAGAAATCTCAGAAACTCTGCGCGCAGAGGCAATAGCCAACAAAAAAGAACCTTCCAAGATAAAAATTGAATGTCAACAGTAGGCATAGGCTCAAATGGAGCCTGCTGCAAAACACTAAGAACAAGATTGAGGCTCCAAGGCAGAGCACCAGATCTAAACACAGGTCTGATCCTAGCCAGAGCCTTAACAAAGGACTGCACATCCGGAAGCTCAGACAATTTTTTGTGCAGTAACACCGACAGGGCCAATATCTGTCCCTTCAGGGAACTAGCAGATAGGCCCTTCTCCAGTCCATCCTGGAGGAAAACTAAAATTCTG
The DNA here is from genome assembly GCF_027579735.1 of Bombina bombina. Taxonomy (NCBI): domain Eukaryota; kingdom Metazoa; phylum Chordata; class Amphibia; order Anura; family Bombinatoridae; genus Bombina; species Bombina bombina. The sequence goes on from NC_069501.1 coordinate 215,668,978, forward strand.
GCAACCTTAAGCTTATCATAAATAGAAAAACAGTAATTCTGGAGTGAATCAATAAAACGTCTTTATTACAAAAAAAGTTAAAAACGAAAGGCATACACAAGAAAAAGCACAGCAGGTGTGGCACTGTCTGGCTTATGCGTTTCGGCTTTAAGCCGTAGTCATAGCCTGTAGTGCTATGTGACACACCTATTAAATACACATACCTAAAATCTAATTGGTTAAAAGAAATTGAAACACACCTGTTGCTTACCTAATATATGTAATGTGAGACTATATTCTACAAAACCTCCATAGCAAATTGAGCATTACCGAAAGCATACTATTATTTAGAATACAGCGTGACAGGGGAATGAAAAAGGGAAACACCAGGAGATAAATGACATAGTTAAAGCAAAGGCACATATTATTACACAGAGAATACAGAAAATACACATAATGACCTGAAATTCAAAGAATGTGGTGACATAGGAGCTAAGCTACATTGAGGATCATAAGTACTCGAACTAACCCGTAAACATTATTTATGGGGATACAATGAGATTATAGGAAAGAGACTGTTAGACATTCTCCAATAAGGTGCTTATTAGGGTGGTATTGGGTACACTAAATTAGTGTGCCTGAAAATTAATAACCAAATGTTAAGCATGGAGTATGAAAGTCACATACGTAAAATACATATGAAAAATGCAAGACTCAATTTAGTATACAGAGACCTAACGAGTGGGTTTACCACAAATTCATGATGTCATACTTGGAGTTGAGCCCATTGGGAATACGAGTGCCCATAGTAAAAATCCAATATGCCTCCCTCAGCTCCAGTATGCGATCAATTGAACCACCTCTTTTAGGTCTGTAAACCCTCTCAATAGCACTCCAAGAAAAAGAAGAGAGATTACCTACATGATATACCCCAAAATGCTGTACTACAGGGGTACTTGATTTAGCTGTAGTAAAAGAGGAAAGATGTTCCCTAATTCTAGTATTTACATCTCTAGAAGTGAGACCTATATATTGGATTCTGCATGATGAGCAGTTTAGTACGTATATGACATTAGTACAGGTGCAATTTAGAAGTGTTTTGATGTTAAATGTTTTTCCTGTGACATAACTTGTGAAAGTATTCCCTGTACGTGCAAGATCACAGGGTTTGCACTTCTTGTGACCACATTTGTGCATACCCTGATGTCTAATCCAAGCACAGGCATCCTTGATGTTAGTAGGCAGCACAGTAGGAGACAGCAGAGATCCCAGAGTGGAACCTTTCCTGTATGCACACCTGACCCCACTTTTAACTGTTTCAATTAATTTGTTGTCAGCCTGTAGGATTTTAAAATGTTTGCGTATAATGGAGCAGATGTCATTGTATTGCCCACTGTGTGTGGTGACAAAGGTGACTCCATTGAAAGACTTAGAGTCAGTATCCTGTCTATCAGCAAGGAGACTAGCTCTAGTTTTGAAATTCACTGAGTGTTTAGCCCTACAGATGGCTTTTTTAGGGTATTTTCTTTGCTGTAACCTGGATTCAAGGTCCCTAGCTAGTATCCTAAAGTCGCTGTCTTCTGAACAGTTCCTTTTGAGCCTGATCACCTCCCCCTAGGCAATCGCTTCAGGGACATGTTTTGGATGACAACTTGTACCAAAAAGCACTGAGTTCCCTGAGATAGGTTTCCTGTAGGAAACTGTTTTAACTTTGCCATTGGGGAGCCCTATAAGGGTAAGATCTAAGAAATTGACAGTCTTGTCATTAGATTCAAATGTAAATCTGAGATTCATATCATTTAGATTAAGATATGTGCAAAATTCTTCTGCTTGATTTTGTGTTCCTGTCCATATGAAGATCAAATCGTCTATATATATCCTGTATGTAGATACATAGGCACGGAAAGGGTTACTATCTCCAAAGATGTGGAGAAACTCCCAGAATCCTAGGAAAAGATTAGCATACGAGGGGGCAAATTTAGCCCCCATCGCTGTTCCCCATCTTTGGAGATAGTACACCCCCTCAAACACAAAATAATTGTGTGTAAGGAGGAACCCCACTACCTTCACGATGAAACAATTAAAATCTTCAGTGTAATCGGCGAAGTTCTCTAGGAAAAAGCATATTGCATTTAAACCTTTGTCGTGTGGTATGCACGAGTAGAGTGAGACAGCATCCACAGTCAACCATCTAGAATGTGATGTCCAAACAACATCTTCCATTAACTGTAACACATGTTTTGTGTCCCGCAAGTATGAGGGCAGAGAAGTTACAATCGGCTGTAGGATGCTGTCCACCCACTCAGATAAATTGCACAACAGGGAATCAACCCCACTCACAATTGGGCGACCCTTCACTTCAGAGAGGGACTTGTGGACCTTGGGAAAATGATGAAAATACAGAAGTTGGATCACATTTAAGGATGGAGTATTCATCCTTATTGTTAAGTTGTCTTAATGCCTCTGCAACATAGGCTTCACGGTCAAGTACAACAGTCATGCCGCCTTTATCAGCTTTTCTTATGGTAATACTGGAGTTGTCTTTTAGCTCCTTAACTGCTGTTCTTTCCCTGAAACTTAGGTTGTTTTTAGGGCGTTTATTGGTCTGTTTTAAGGCAATAAGATCATGCTCCACCCTGTTGTAGAAGGTTTCTACAATATTACCCCTTACCTGTATGGGGTAAAAAGTCGATTTACCCTTCATAGAAGGGCCTCTACTTTGTGTACCTTGTATGTTATGGAGGGACTCTGACTGTAATTGTTGAAGAGAGACCACATCACAGGTTTGTGAAAAAGAGAGAGATTCAGTGTTAGCTGAAGCCCCCTGTTGTTCAATGTCAGCAACCTCTGTAGTATTAGCAAAACATTTCTTCAAAGTGATATTTCTAATGAATTTATTTAAATCCAATAAGGTTTTAAAAACGTCAAAATCATTAGTGGGTGAAAAGTTAAGACCCAGACTAAGTACTTTCAATTGGTCAATAGTGAGCGATATAGATGAAATATTGATCACATTATTATATGTGGCATTTATTTGTACTTTGAGATTGGTTTGGCTTGTCTCAACTGGTATCTCTGCTGTCCCTGTGAATTGTTGTAAACTTGTGTCTTGGTATTGGTCCCCCCCCCTTTGTGTGCGATCTGGTCCTGGGGAAAAACCTGTTCCATAAGACCTATGTTCCCTGTTTGTGCAGCAGTGTAATGTAAGCCAGGCGGGGTTACAGATGCTGGGCACATAGAATAATTAGAATTATTCCAGGAAAAGCCACGCTCTTCACACCAGTACAAGTAAGTCCCCCCACACTTTATGGTAGATACGACGAGTAACTGGCTTACATGCTTGAACCAGAGTGTCGATAACACTCTCAGAGAACCCTCTTTTGGCTAAGACTAAGTGTTCAATCTCCACGCAGTCAGCCACAGAGAATCTAGATTTTGATGAACGAAGGGACCCTGTATCAGCAGATCTCTACAACAAGGTAACCTCCACTGAGGAGATGAAGACATCCCCACCAGATCCGCAAACCACGTCCTTCGCGGCCACAATGGAGCAATCAGAATCACAGATGCACGCTCCTACTAGATGCGAGCCACCACATGAGGGAGACGCGGTAATGGAGGAAAAAGATATATGAGACTGAACCTCCATGGTACTGATAGGGCATCTATCAATTCCACCTGAGGATCCCTTGACCTGTACCTGGGTAGCTTGGTATTGAGGCGGGATGCCACGAGATCTATCTCTGGCATCCCCCACTCGCTGCATATCTCTGCAAACACCTCAGGGTGAAGAGACCATTTCCCTGGGTGAAAGGATTACCTGCTGAGGAAGTCAACTTTCCAGTTGTCCCCACCCAGAATGTGGATCGCTGACAGCATACATTTGTGAGTCTCCGCCCACTATAGTATCTGAGATACCTTTTTCATTGCCAAGGAACTTGTCGTTCCCCCTTCATAGTTGATATAAGCAACTGAGGTTATATTCTCTGATTGGAATCTGATAAACTGGGATAAACCCAGAAGGGGCCAAGCCTTCAAGGCATTGAAGATTGCCTTGAGTTCCAAAATATTGAACAGAAGGGAGGACTCCTCCTGAGTCCACAGACCTTGTGCCATCTTGGCACCCCAAACGGCTCCCCAGCCGGAAAGGCTTGCGTCCATAGTCACAATCTCCCAGGACGGTGTCAAAAAGCACGTGCCTTGGGACAGACGATCTGGACAGAGCCACCAGGAGAACGAGTCTCTCAACAGTCTGTCCAGTACAATCTGTTGAGACAGATCTGAATGGTTGCCGTTCCATTGTCTCAGCATGCATAGTTGTAAGGGTCTGAAATGGAATCTGGCAAAAGGAATGATGTCCATGCAGGACACTATGAGTCCGATTACCGCCATACACTGAGCCACTGAGGGTCTCGAGGAGGCCTGGAGGGCAAGATATGCAGAAGTTAGCTTGCAACGTCTCTGATCTGTGAGAAACATTTTCATGGATATGGAGTCTATTATAGTTCCCAGGAAATGCACCCTTGTACTTGGAGTAAGAGAACTATTTTCCCAGTTTATCTTCCATCCATGTGATCAAAGAATACTGAGAAGGGACTCTGCATGTTCTTCTGCAATACCTTGTGTTCTGGCAATGGCTAGAAGAGCCCCCGGAACCTTTGTAAATATCTTTGGAGCAGTAGCTAGGCCAAACGGAAGAGCTATGAACTGAATGTGCTGATCCAGAAAAGCAAACCTCAGGAACTGAAAATGTTCCCTGTGAATTGGGACATGAAGGTATGCAATCCTTCAGGTCTATTGTGGTCATAAACTGTCCTTCCTGAGCTAGAGGCAGGATTGACTCTATTGTTTCCATCTTGAAAGAGGGAACACTCAGAAACTTGTTTAGGCACTTTAGGTCCAGAATTGGATGGAAAGTTCCCTCCTTCTTTTACCAGGAAAAGGTTTGAATAAAACCCCAAACCTCTTTCTGCTGTAGGTACCAGGACAATTACTCCTAGAGAGGAGAGATCCCGTACAAAACCTAAGAAGGCAGCCCTCTTTTCTGGTCTTGTTGAAAGACTGGAGAGTAGGAATCTGTCCCTGGGCGGATGAGCATTGAATCCTATCCTGTATCTTTGAAATACAACCTCCAGGACCCAAGGATCCTGTACATCCTGGAACCAAGCGTCTAAAAAAAGAGACAGCCCCTTCATGCCGATTTGTTCTCGGCGGGCTTCTTAGTCTGTTTGGACTTATTCCAGGAGTGAGCCGGCTTCCAAGTACTCTTGGGCTGCTCTCACTTGGAAGAGGACTGCTGTCGTCAGCTTGAAATGAACAAAAATTAGACGGCTGTCGTCCCTTAGGCCTATTCTTCTTATCCTGCGGTAGGAAGGCACCTTTCCCTCCGGTAACCATAGAGATAATGGATTCCAGCCCTGGACCAAATAAAATCTTCCCCTTGAAGGGAAAAGAAAGGAGTCTGTATTTAGAAGTCATATCCGCAGACCAAGACTTCAACCAGAGAGCCGGTAGACTAGAACCGCAAAGCCAGCAGCCTTAGCATTTATGTAAATAATCTGCATATTCACATCACAGATGAAGGAGTTAGCAATTCTCAGTGCCTTAATTCTCTCCTGAATATTCTCAAGGGTAGTCTCCACCTCAATGAGCTCCGGCAGAGTGTCGCACCAGTAGGTAGCTGCTCCAGCTGCCGCCGGTTAAAATAAAAATCCTCTATGTTGAAACATCTTGCTCAGAACATTTTCCTTTTTTTTATCCAATCCATCTAAAAGAAGAACTATCCTCCAGAGGGATAGTAGTATGCTTAGCCAGCATGGAGATAACACCTTCCACCTTTGGGATGGAGCCCCACAAATCTAATTGAGAGTCAGGGACCGGGAATAATTTTTTAAAAGTAGACGAGGGGGAAAAATAAGTTCCTACTCTTTCCCATTTATTACTAATAATGTTTGCCATCTTAACTGGCACAGGAAAAGTCAGAGGGACCGTCCTATCTTCGTGAACCCTGTCTAATTTAGGGATCTTAGGCTCCTCAGGGAGTGTAGCCTCTGAAACCTCTAGAGTAGACAGAACCTCCTTTAATAAAAAACAGATGCTCAATTTTAAATCTAAAGGAGGGTTCCTCCGCTGAAGGAGGTTTAGAAACTGAAGTCTCCGACTCAGAAAGTTCACCCTCTGAAGCTACAGAGGTTAACTCATCCTCGGATAGCTGGGATATAGTAGCTAAATCTGACAAATATTTAGATGACGCTAGGTCAGGAGAACTATGTTTAACCTTTCTCTTGTGTTTTTTAGAGTGAGGTAAGGCACTCAGGGCTGCAGACACCGCCGATTGTAACTGTGCAGTAAAGTCCGCTGGAAAAAAGTCTTCTCCAGATGGAGGATTAGTTGAGCCACGGGGAACTGCATGTGGAGGGAGTAGCGTAGAAAGGGTAGTAATTTCTCTGGACCCAGATTCCTGAGAAGCAGATGGCTCAAAAGGGCTAATATCGCTATGAATATTAGCAGGCTTGTCTCCCTTCTTAGACTTTAGAACAGTGTTTAGGCAAATGGAACAAAATTGAGCAGGCGGGAAAACCACAGCCTCATCAAAATATAAACAGGAATTATTAATCAGTACAGAAGGAGTGGAACCTTCTAATGTAGTATCAGAGTCCTCCAAAGCTTCGTATATACCCACAGAAGGACGCTTTTATTTAAAAAACGGCACCTTGATACTCCCAATGGCTGGGGCACTCACCACCTCCTAGACCCAGACAGCTAACAGTGAAACGCTCTCCTCAGGAGTGATATCTGCAGCAAGATCTTAGGAAATCAAAGAGACCATACCCGGTCACGTGGTACGTAAGACAAGACTTCCCCTGCTATGAAAAAGGGCGCCAAGCTATTATGAGCTGCACAACACTTCAAAAATGAAAGGGAAACCTGTTTGTTCCAAGCCAAAAAAAACCCACACAGTCTATGAACCTAAAAAACTCTCACATTAAGCAGATATAAATCCCCAAACTGTTCATTTAATCTCCCTGAAGGAGATATTAACCCTTGATCCTATCAAGGTATAAAGCAGCCACACTGTGACCCTGTATAACGTTTTAAATTGTATATATAAAAAAGGGTCTTGCAGCAGCACTTCAGCAGTGAAACTCGTCAACACTGATTGCTCAGGAGCTATTTGCAAAAGTCTGGATGAGTTTGCAGAAAAACTTTCCCTGCATCTCCAGACTCTAACTTTCATCAATACTCTCACTGAGAGGTTGACACGATTACTTAAAACCCCAGTCCTTTTTCGAAGGGAACATACCCATTACAGGACTATCCAAATCTTCTGACACTTCTCTGCCACTTCCTATAGTGACGAAAGGCAAAGAATGACTGGGGGATAGGGGAAGTGGGAGGGATATTTAAGCCTTTGGCTAGGGTGTCTTTGCCTCCTCCTGGTGGTCAAGTGTTGTATTCCCAACAGTAAGGAATGAAGTCGTGGACTCTCCCTGCCTTATGGAAGGTAATAGCTTTTTTCTGACCAGAAGTAAAAGTAGTAAAATACAAGTTATTTCAGCATTCCACGACAATGTTACATCTGCTAACTCTAGTCTGATGCAGATGATATTTAAATATGTTTTCTGAATATTTGTTTGGACTTCTGTTCAATGCTGTTCATTTAAGTCACTTTACTCTTCAGCATATATCTTTATGATGCCAGGTGGTTGACATTTTGTTTTTAAATATTATGCTCCCTTATCTTTAGTTCTTTGTTATCTATAGTGGCTCCTAGATATTACTGCATATATGTTGAGCAAATGTTATATAACTACAATATTTGTACTTGTACCGTCTAGGATAGACATTTTTTATTTTCAAAAGCAGAAAGGGTTGCACAGTTCAAGTATACCTTATTTTGAGCTTCATTTTGTGTAGCATGCATCTTTTTGAGTTGGCCCCTATGTGGAATGGGAGGATTAAAAGAGGCTATCACTCAGGTCAAAAGATTAGTTTTTTATAGGCTGTTATGCTTGTCACTACCACAACCACCCAGCACCTCCCCAAAAGATACACTATATTTTATTATTGCCTTAGTGTGTTCCTTTATTGAGATAGTATAATTTGCAGCCCATTGTCAGTGTCCGAGACAGTGGGGTGTGTAATTCTAGGGTCTGACACCCTATAGAAGTATTACTTTATTCATTGAGTTATTTGCCCTTTCTTTACTTTAACAATTTGAACTCTGTACTACCTAATCTAGACCCTAGATCCTTAACTATAATCTTTAGCTATATTTAATATGGACTGCAATAATCCCATGCCCATGATTAGACTCCCACTCTCCAGCTGTGGTGCATGTTCACTTCTCAATATTGGTGTTCTGGCCGCCTACGTCTTTTAATTATATCTTATGCTTTATCCTAAGTTCTCTGTCTGATATTTAGGCTCCTTGACTTCAATCTAACATTGGTGAGTAAAATAGTTTTCAGGATTACTATAACTATAACACTATAAAACTGAGGTTCTCCATTTGAGATCGCTGAGTGGTCTCCATTGTTCCAGAAGGCCTTCTGTTAGAGCAATGTTTCTATAAGTATATAAGGTCCAAGAGTGGCCTCCTGAGCCATTTAGAAGGCTTACATTTTTTGTAGGCATAGTAGTGATAAGTTGCATACTGAAATTCATTTCTAATGTTCTTGTTTCTGTAAAAAATATATCACATTTTCTCTGATTCTTAAATTTATTAAGGTAGAATATATTAAGCATAAAATATTGCTATGTAAGAATGTTGTATAATTTTGAAATTATGCCTGTATGCCTTAACTCAAACTTCAATAAAACATTAAAATAAAAAAATTCCCATGAGGTTAAAAAGAGAGTCATCATACACCATATACATCCTCTGACAAACACTGTACTCTGAGGGGAAAACAGGCCTCAACCCCTCTCTTTGAAGAATCAAATGCACATCTTCATTCTTCAACCACCTCCTGCGGAGGCAAAGACAAAACTTAGGTACCTGTGAGGTGGAAGGGGTTTTATAGAGCTCTTGGGGTTTGAGAATCTTTGCCTCCTGTTAGGGAAGCGTAATTCCCAACAGTAATGGATCGTGGACTCTCACCACCTGTATGAAAGAAAATGTACATTCTAGATCCCAAAAGAAAGTTTTTGGGTTTTATATCCATTTAATTTTGGAGATTTGTTTTAAAGAGCCTTCAAAAACTTAGTCCCATTTTCGTTTGCATTGTTAGCCTCATTTAAATTTCACTGCCAAGAATTCTAAAGGGATGTATTGCATATTGAGTTACTAAGTAACTGAGATGGCTTCCTGTTCTTATTGGAACATCCAGATGAGCTCATAGCTACATTTATTTCTTGGCTTTACCTTTATACACACAATAATATAACTTTTTAACTAAATATGAAGCATTGCAAGTTTGATGTAGTAATTTTATACATACTGTAAAATATTCTTAATAATCCATATATTTGACAGTATGTTTAATAATTTTGATAATTTTTAAAAAAATATTTTATATGTAATATTTCAATAATGTGCCTTAAGAATACTAAGTTTTCATGTATGCTAACCCTACTGCGTTAAGATCTAAATAGAGACACACAATGTGCAAAACGCATATTTTACATTCCCATGTTCTTTACCTAGAAGATAATGTACTTTGTATTATTATATATATATATATATATATATATATATAGTCCAAAAAAGGGCACTCTCACCTTGAAATCAGCTGCCAGGATGCCAACAGTTAAATATACAGATAGAAGAAGGCACTCATGGGGTCTGAGGAAGGGGAGTGTGTCCCCGAAACGCCACGCTTGTTCTAATAAAGTACACTTCAAAAGACCAGTGAGTGCCTTCTTCTATCTGTATATATATATATATACATACAATACTGTTCATATAAAATACATATCTATACCTATATATCTATAGGAATAGATATGCAGATATATGTATATACACATATCTATAGAAATATGTATTTAAGAATGCAGATAACATTATCCTGTAATTGAAGAACATTGGAATGTAAAATATGTACAGTAAATATACAGTAGAACACAAATATATACACATATAAATACACATGTACACACACACACATGTATATATATATATATATATATATATACATATATACATACAGCACATACATACATATCTAGACATGTATTTATCTCTAAGTTAAAGCCCTTTGCAGTCCTTTTTTTCCAATACCTGAGACCTCAAATCTTTGAGCCCTTATAACTTTTTATAGCAATTATTTTCCAATATTTTTTACCAGACAGTCACCTAGATTACAAAATATGCGTTATTTAGCCCTCTATCGCGCAGCCATTGCAAGTTTTGAAACAGCCCGCTTGTGCGTGCGATATGGCTGCATTGAGCTCCATACCACACACAATCCAAGCGCTGTTTTGACGTGCTTGTGCACGCTTTCCCCATAGACATCAATAGGGAGAGAAAGAAACATAACACCTACGATCATGGAATGAAAAGCTCCGTAACGCAGCCCCATTGATGTCTATGGAGAAAAAAAAGTAACGTTTAAACCTAACACCCTAACACAAACCTCACGTCTAAATACCCCTCTGCTGCCCCCCGACATCGCAGACACCTACATAATGTTATTAACCCCTAATCTGCAACTCCCAATATCACTGCCACCTAAATAAAACTATTAACCCCTAATCTGCCGCTCCGATATCGCCGCCACTATACTAAAGTTATTAACCCCTATTCCCCTGCACCCCAACATCGCCCACACTATAATAAATCTATTAACCCCTATTCTGCCGCTCCCTGACATCGACACCGCTAAATAAAGTTATTAACCCCTAAACATCTGGACTCCAACATCACTACCACTAAATAAATCTATTAACCCCTAAACCGCCAGCCCCTCACATCACAACAACCTAAATTAAACTATATTAACCCCTAAAGTTAACCCTAACGTAACCCTAAAACCCCCTAACTTTAACATAATTAAAATAGAGCTAAATTAAAGTTACAATTATTAACTAAACTAAATACATACTTACCTGTGAAATAAAACCTAACGGCTAGATTTAGAGTTGGGCGGTAGCCGTCAAAACCAGCGTTAGAGGCTCCTAACGCTGGTTTTGGCCGCCCGCTGGTATTTGGAGTAAGTCAGGAAAGGGTCTAACGCTCACTTTCCAGCAGCAACTTTTCCATACCGCAGATCCCCCTACGCCATTTGCGTATCCTATCTTTTCAATGGGATCTTTCTAACGCTGGTATTTAGAGTCTTGGCTGAAGTGAGCGTTAGAAATCTAACGACAAAACTCCAGCCGCAGAAAAAAGTCAGTAGTTAAGAGCTTTCTGGGCTAACGCCGGTTTATAAAGCTCTTAACTACTGTGCTCTAAAGTACACTAACACCCATAAACTACCTATGTACCCCTAAACCGAGGTCACCCCACATCGCCGCCACTCTATTAAAATTTTTAACCCCTAATCTGCCGACCACACACCGCCGCCACCTACGTTATCCCTATGTACCCCTAATCTGCTGCCCCTAACATCGCCGACACCTACATAATATTTATTAACCCCTAATCTGCCGCCCCCAACGTCGCCGCTACCTACACTTATTAACCCCTAATCTGCCGACCGCACCGCACCGCTACTATAATAAATGTATTAACCCCTAATCCGCCTCACTCCCGCCTCAATAACCCTATAATAAATAGTATTAACCCCTAATCTGCCCTCCCTAATATCGCCGACACCTAACTTCAAGCATTAACCCCTAATCTGCGGAGCTCACCGCTACTCTAATAAATTTTTTAACCCCTAAAGCTAATTCTAACCCTAACACCCCCCTAAGTTAAATATAATTTTTATCTAACGAAATAAATTAACTCTTATTAAATAAATTATTCCTATTTAAAGCTAAATACTTACCTGTAAAATAAACCCTAATATAGCTACAATATAAATTATAATTATATTGTAGCTATTTTAGGATTAATATTTATTTTACAGGCAACTTTGTAATTATTTTAACCAGGTACAATAGCTATTAAATAGTTAATAACTATTTAATAGCTACCTAGTTAAAATAATTACAAAATTACCTGTAAAATAAATCCTAACCTAAGTTACGATTAAACCTAACACTACACTATCAATAAATAAATTAAATAAACTACCTACAATTATCTACAATTAAACCTAACACTACATTATCAATAAATTAATTAAATACAATACCTACAAATAAATACAATGAAATAAACTAACTAAAGTACAAAAAATAAAAAAGAACTAAGTTACAAAAATAAAAAAATATTTACAAATATTAGAAAAATATTACAAGAATTTTAAACTAATTACACCTACTCTAAGCCCCCTAATAAAATAACAAAGACCCCCAAAATAAAAAAATGCCCTATGCTATTCTAAAATTAAAATAGAAAAGCTCTTTTACCTTACCAGCCCTGAAAAGGGCCCTTTGCGGGGCATGCCCCAAAGAATTCAGCTCTTTTGCCTGTAAAAAAAAAACATACAATACCCCCCCCACATTACAACCCTCCACCCACATACCCCTAATCTAACCCAAACCCCCCTTAAATAAACCTAACACTAAGCCTCTGAAGATCTCCCTACCTTGTCTTCCCCACACCGGGTTCACCGATTCGTCCTGGCTCCGAAGTCTTCATCTAAGCCCAAGCGGGGGGCTGAAGATGTCCATGATCCGACTGATGTCTTCATCCAAGCCGGAGCTGAAGAGGTCCATGATCGGGCTGAAGTCTTCATCCAAGCGGGAGCTGAAGAGGTCCATGATCGGGCTGAAGTCTTCTATCAAGCGGCATCTTCTTCCGGATCCATGGTCATCCCGCCGACGCGGAACATCCATATTCACCGACAACTTCCCGACGAATGACGGTTCCTTTAAGGGACGTCATCCAAGATGGCGTCTGTCGAATTCCGATTGGCTGATAGGATTCTATCAGCCAATCGGAATTAAGGTAGGAAAATTCTGATTGGCTGATGGAATCAGCCAATCAGAATCAAGTTCAATCCGATTGGCTGATCCGATCAGCCAATCAGATTGAGCTTGCATTCTATTGGCTGATCGGATCGGATAATTTATTTAATGATAGTGTAGTGTTAGGTTTAATCGTAACTTAGGTTAGGATTTATTTTACAGGTAATTTTGTAATTATTTTAACTAGGTAGCTATTAAATAGTTATTAACTATTTAATAGCTATTGTACCTGGTTAAAATAATTACAAAGTTGCCTGTAAAATAAATATTAATCCTAAAATAGCTACAATATAATTATTATTTATATTGTAGCTATATTAGGGTTTATTTTACAGGTAAGTATTTAGCTTTAAATAGGAATAATTTATTTAATAAGAGTTAATTTATTTTGTTAGATAAAAATTATATTTAACTTAGGGGGGTGTTAGGGTTAGGGTTAGACTTAGCTTTAGGGGTTAAAACATTTATTAGAGTAGCGGTGAGCTCCGGTCGGCAGATTAGGGGTTAATACTTGAAGTTAGGTGTCGGTGATGTTAGGGAGGGCAGATTAGTGGTTAATACTATTTATTATAGGGTTATTGAGGTGGGAGTGAGGCGGATTAGGGGTTAATACATTTATTATAGTAGCGGTGCGGTGCGGTCGGCAGATTAGGGGTTAATAAGTGTAGGTAGGTAGCGGCGACGTTGGGGGCGGCAGATTAGGGGTTAATAAATATTATGTAGGTGTCGGCGATGTTAGGGGCAGCAGATTAGGGGTACATAGGGATAACGTAGGTTGCGGCGGTGTGCGGAGCGGCAGATTAGGGGTTAATAATAATATGCAGGGGTCAGCGATAGCGGGGGTGGCAGATTAGGGGTTAATAAGTGTAAGGTTAGGGGTGTTTAGACTCGGGGTACATGTTAGGGTGTTAGGTGCAGACTTAGGAAGTGTTTCCCCATAGGAAACAATGGGGCTGCGTTATGAGCTGAACGCTGCTTTTTTGCAGGTGTTAGGTTTTTTTTCAGCTCAAACAGCCCCATTGTTTCCTATGGGGGAATCGTGCACAAGCACGTTTTTGAAGGTGGCCGCGTCCATAAGTACCGCTGGAATTTAGAGTTGCAGTGGCGGTAAATATGCTATACGCTCCCTCTTTGGAGCCTAACACAGCCCCTTCTGTGAACTCTAAATACCAGCGGTATTTAAAAGGTGCGGGGGAAAAAAAGCATGCGTAGCTAACGCACCCCTTTGGCCGCAGAACTCTAAATCTAGCCGTAAGCTAGCTACAATATAACTAATAGGTATATTGTAGCTAGCTTAGGTCTTATTTTTATTTCACAGGTAAGTTTGTATTTAGTTTAACTAGGTAGACTAGTTAGTAAATAGTTATTAACTATTTACTAACTACCTAGTTAAACTAAATACAAACTTACCTGTGAAATAAAACCTAAGCGGCCTTACACTAAAACCTTACATGACAAAAAATAAAAAACACTACCATTACAAAGAATAACAAACGAAATGATCCAAAAAATTTAAATTATTCCTATTCTAATACCCTGTTTAAACAAAAACCCACCATAAAATAAAAAGCCTAATCTATCATAAACTACCAAGGGCCCTTAAAAGGGCCTTTTGTAGGTTATTGCCCTAAAGTTAACAGCCCTTTTGCTACAAAACAAAACAAACACCCCCTAACAGTATACAAACCCCCCAACCCCCAAACCTACACAATAAAAATAAAGTAAAACCTAATCTACCAATTACCCTGAAAAGGTCATATGTATGGGCATTGCCCTTAAAAGGGCATTCAGCTCTTTTTCTTGCCCTTAAAAGGGAATTCAGCTCTTTTATGAAATGCCCAATCCCTAATCTACAAATAAAAACCCACCCCAAAACAAAAAAATAACAAATGAATTATCAAAATTAATAAAAATTATTCCTATTCTAATACCCATTTAAAAAAAAAACACACCCCAAAATAAAAAACCTAATCTAGAATAAACTACCAATAACCCTTAAAATGGCATTTGTAGGGCATTGCCCTAAGTTAAACAGCTATTTTACCTGAAAAAAAGACCCGCTAACATTACAAACCCCCACCCCCGCAAAATAAAAAAACTATCTAAAAAAACCTAATCTACCCATTGCCCTGTTCAAATCAGCCAATTGAATTTCAGTAGCTCTCATCCTATTGGCTGATTTGAACAGCCAATAGGATTTCAGTAGCTCTCATCCTATTGGCTGATTTGAATTTCCAAAATCAAATTAGCCAATAGAAATGCAAGGGACGCCATTTTGAATCGTGTCCCTTGCATTGAAGATTCAGTATACGGTGGCGACCGTATGAAGAGGATGCTCTGCGCCGGATGTCTTCAGGATGGACCGCTCTGCACCGTCGGGATGAAGATAGAAGACGCCGCCGAGATAAAGATAGAAGATGCCGCCTGGATGAAGAAGGAGCCGCCGGGATGAAGATGGAGCCACCGGGATGAAGATCCTTCAAGCAGGACTTCAGCAACTGTAAGTGGATCTTCGGGGGTTAGTGTTAGGATTTTTTAAACTTTTTTGGGTGTTTTTTTTTTTAGGGTTTGGGCTTTTCGTAAAAGAGCAAAATGCCCTTTTCAGGGCAAGGCAAAATAGCTAAATGCCTGTTTAAGGGCAATGCCCATACAAATGCCGTTTTCAGGGCAATGGGTAGATTAGGTTTTTGTTAGAGTTAGTTTTTTTTATTTTTTAAGGGTTGGTTGGGTGGTGGGTTTTAATGTTGGGGAAGTCTTTGTATTTTTTTTTACAGGTAAAAGAGCTGTTTACCTTAGGGCAATGCCCTACAAAAGGCCCTTTTAAGGGCTATTGGTAGTTTATTGTAGGCTAGGTTTTTTTTATTTTAGTTGGGCTTTTTTATTTGTATAGGGCTATTAGATTAGGTAAATTATTTTTTATTTTTGATCATTTTGTTTGTTATTTATCGTAATTTAGTGATTGTTATTTTTTGTAATTTAGTCTTTTTTATTTTTTGTAATTAGATACTTTGTAATTTTTAGAGTAGTGTTAGGATTTTTTTAATGTGTATTTTAGTTTTATTTAATTGGTAGTTAGTTTAATAATTATATTAGTTTAATTGTCAGTTTAAACTTAGTTTTTTAATTTGAGTTTTTTAATTTTAAGTTTTAATTTAATTTAAAATAGGGAAATAATACATTTTATTAGTGACGGCGATGTTGGGAGCGGCAGATTAGGGGTTAATAACTTTAATATAGTATTTAAGATGCGGGAGGGCCTCGGTTTAGGGGTTAATAGGTAGTTTATGGGTGTTAGTGTACTTTGTAACAGTTTAGTTATGAGTTTTATGTAACAGTTTTGTTGCGTAAAACTCATAACTACTGGTCACAGATGGCGGTACAGATCTTGTCATTATAGGGTGTAACGCAAGCTTTTTAGCCAGAACGCAAAACTTGTAATGGCTGCGCTATGGAAGTCCCATGAAAAAAAAACGTAAATTTTACGAGTGCGGGACTGACGTTGTGTTACAAGCTAAAATGCTTGCGGTACAGCTATACCAACAAGACTTGTAATGGCTGCAGTGCTGTTTTAACTCTGAAATTACCATTTTTTCAGCGTTAAACATGAACGTACAACTTGTAATCTAGGTGAGTGTTATTATAAGTGTAACTGTACTTTTAAATGTATTTTTGATGTTTTTTGTGACACTTTTTATTCAAGCATAACACTTAACCAGAGTTCTGAAGTTGCGCTAATGCCGTTAACCCGATGTGCTTTAAATTAAATTGTGCTCAATTTTTTTTCCGAAGTAGTCCTCAAGTCTAGACATTTATTTAGGTCCATATTCTCTGCAGGATTTCCTACCCTGCCCCATAAAACCTTCTTTAATGGTCTTTCTTCAAGTACTTACAGCAACTCTCTGTTTATGCCTTAAAGGGACAGTCTACTGCAAAATTGGTTTCCCCTTAATGTTTATGGGGAAATTGATAATTTAGGTATATTTTGTATATGAAATAGCTGTTTCTTCTGATTTAAACTACAACCCAATACAGGGCCAGAATAGGAGTGGTTTATCGTTCATATTACAAGTTGAAAGTAAACGCAAACGCGTGACGCAATCACAAATTACACTAGATCTAGAATGATTACCACAACCTCAGAGCTCTGGTTAACTGTTTCGCAAAACAAAAAAGTGTCACAAAACACATAAAAACAAAACATCAAAAGGAACAATTACACTGATAATAACACAATAAAAAATATTTAAAAAAATATTGTCTTAGGTGTTAGAAAAAAAAAAAAGGCAGGCAAATGGCTTTAACATTAAGATACATACATATACATGTCTAAATATGTATATATATATATATATATATATATACTGTATATTTTATATATGTATATATATATATATATATATATATATATACAGGTATACCTCACTTTACAGCGCTTCCCTAATACAGCGCTTTGTAGAGCAACCTCCAAGGATTTTAAAACAGTGTTGTAATCTTTGTGAGATTGCGAGAAAAGTGACTGCCAATATTTTGCTAAACTTAGTTCACTCTATTTACAGCATTACAGTGCAATCTGTGTCTCAGTGTTATAGTCTGGATGAAAACATGTAAAATCATATTTGTGCAATATTCATATTTAATAAAGTGTTATACTGTGTATTTACTGTAAATATTTCACATTCCAATGTTCTGCACATAGTAGAATATATTCTAAAATAGATATTCCTATATATATATCTATACCTATATATAATTAAACATATATATATATATATATATATATATATATACACTATATATATATATATATATATATATATATACACACATACATTTATATTGTACCAAAAACAACATCAAATATATGTAGAAATATGTATTTCTTTCATGTAATTGGCAAGAGTCCATAAGCTAGTGACGTATAGGATATACAATCCTACCAGGAGGGGCAAAGTTTCCCAAACCTCAAAATGCCTATAAATACATCCCTCACCACACCCACAATTCAGTTTTACAAACTTTGCCTCCTATAGAGGTGGTGAAGTAAGTTTGTGCTAAGATTTCTACGTTGATATGCGCTTCTCAGCATTTTGAAGCCCGATTCCACTCAGAGTACAGTGAATGTCAGAGGGAAGTGAAGGGAGTATCACCTATTGAATGCAATGGTTTTCCTCACGGGAGATCTATTTCATAGGTTCTCTGTTATCGGTCGTAGAGATTCATCTCCTACCTCCCTTTTCAGATCGACGATATACTCTTATATTCCATTACCTCTACTGATAACCGTTTCAGTATTGGTTTGGCTATCTGCTATATGTGGATGGGTGTATTTTGGTAAGTATGTTTTCATTACTTAAAGGGACACTGTACCCAAATTTTTTATTTTGTGATTCAGATAGAGCATGACATTTTAAGCAACTTTCTAATTTACTCCTATTATCAAATTTTCTTCATTCTCTTGGAATCTTTATTTGAACTGCAAGAATGTAAGTTTAGATGCCGGCCCATTTTTGGTGAACAACCTGGGTTGTCCTTGCTGATTGGTGGATAAATTCATCCACCAATAAAAAAGTGCTGTCCAGAGTACTGAATCAAACATAAAACTTAGATGACTTCTTTTTTAAATAAAGATAGCAAGAGAACAAAGAAAAATTGCTAATAGGAGTAAATTAGAAAGTTGCTTAAAATTGCATGCTCTATCTGAATCACTAAAGGAAAAATTTAGATTGGGTTTCCTTTTAAGACACTCTCAGCTATAGTTTGGCACTTTATGTATTTATATAAAGTTCTAAATATATGTATTGTACTTATATTTGCCATGATTCAGGTTTTCATTATATTTCCTTTTGCAGACTGTCAGTTTCATATCTGGGAAATGCATTTTTTAGGAAAAATGTATTTCTTACCTGGGGTATACTCTTTTTTTCAATTGACTGTCATTTTAAATTCGCGAGCAGAATTAGGCTCCCTAGGGCACAAAATGCCAAAGTATATTGCGTCATTTTTGGCGTGAGATTTTTTGGCCCGAAGTTACGTTTGATGATGCAAATTTTTCATTTCTGGCGTATTAGTCGATGCCGAGTCCTTTCACAAGGTTGTGTCTTCAATGACGTAAGTGTGTCATTTGCGGATGTTGTAAGCGCCAATTTTTTTTTTCTGTTTGTGTTGTGCGTCATACTTGGCGCCAAATATTTTCATTATTTAAAACCCCATTCCTATATGCCTCTTGCCTTTTTTCTCTATCAGAGGGCTATGCTGTTTGCATTTTTTCCCATTCCTGAAACTGCCATATAAGGAAATTGATCATTTTGCTTTATATGTTGTTTTTTCTCTTACATTTGCAAGATGTCTCAATCTGATCCTGTCTCAGAAATCACTGTTGGAACCCTGCTGCCTGATAACAGTTCTACCAAAGCTAAGTGCATTTGTTGTAAATGTGTGGAGATTATATCTCCAGCTGTGGTTTGTAATAGTTGTCATGATAAACTTTTACATGCAGAGAATGTGTCCATCAGTAATAGCACATTGCCTGTTGCTGTTCCTTCAACATCTAATGTACAAGATATACCTGTGAATTTAAAAGAATTTATTGCTGATTCTATTCAGAAAGCTTTGTCTGCCATCCCGCCCTCTAATAAACATAAAAAGTCTTTTAAAACTTCTCATAAAGTTGATGAAATTTCAAATGACCGACAACATACTGAATTATCCTCTTCTGATGAGGATCTATCTGATTCAGAAGATCCTTCCTCAGATATTGACATTGACAAATCTGCTTATTTATTTAAAATGGAGTATATTCGTTCTTTGTTAAAAGAAGTGTTGATTACATTGGATATTGAGGAAACTGGTCCTCTTGATATTAAAACTAGTAAACGTTTAAATTCTGTTTATAAAACTCCTGTGGTTACTCCAGAGGTTTTTCCAGTTCCTGATGCTATTTCTGATATGATTTCTAAGGAATGGAATAGGCCTGGTACTTCTTTTATTCCTTCTTCAAGATTTTAAAAATTGTATCCTTTGCCAGCAGTTACATTGGAGTTTTGGGAAAAGTTGATGGGGATATCTCTACTCTTGCTAAACGTACTACTATTCCTATGGAAGATAGTACTTCTTTTAAAGATCCTTTAGATAGGAAAGCCTATTTATATTCAGGTCATCTTCTCAGGCCCGCAATTTCTTTGGTTGATGTTGCAGCTGCATTAACTTTTTGGTTGGGAAATTTAGCACAACAAGAATTGGATTCTGATTTGTCTAGCATTGTTCACTTGCTTCAACATGCTAATCATTTTATTTGTGATACAATTTTTGATATCATCAAAATTGATGTTAAATATATGTCTTTAGCTATTTTAGCTAGAAGAGCTTTGTGGCTTAAATCTTGGAATGCTGACATGACTTCTAAGTCCAGATTGCTATCTCTTTCTTTCCAAGGTAATAAGTTATTTGGTTCTAAGTTGGATTTGATTATTTCAACTGTCACTGAGGGGAAGAGGGTTTTTTTTTTTTTGCCTCAGGATAAAGACCTAAAGGTAAATCTAAAGCTTCTAACCGTTTTCGTTCCTTTCGACAAAATAAGGAACAGAAACCTAATCCTTCCCCCAAGGAATCTGTTTCCAATTGGAAACCTTCTTCAAATTGGAATAAATCCAAGCCATTTATGTAACAAAAGCCAGCCCCCAAGTCCGCATGAAGGTGCGACCCTCATTCCAGCTCAGCTGGTAGGGGGCAGATTAAGATTTTTCAAGGATGTTTGGACAAATTCTGTTCAAAATCAATGGATTCTGAGTATTGTCTCTCAGGGGTACTGAATAAGATTCAGAGTAAGACCTCCTGTGAGAAGATATTTTCTCTCACGCATCCCAGCAAATCCAGTAAAGGCTCAGGCTTTCCTGAAGTGTGTTTCATACCTAGAATTTGCAGGGGTAATCATGCCAGTTCCGTTTCAGGATCAGGGTCTGGGGTTTTATTCAAATCAATTCATTGTCCCAAAGAAAGAAAATTCATTCAAACCAGTTTTGGATCTAAAGATTTTGAATCGTTATGTAAGAGTACCAACTTTCAAAATTTTGACTATAAGGACTATTCTGCCTTTTGTTCAGCAAGGGCATTATATGTCCACAATAGACTTACAGGATGCATATCTTCATATTCCGATTCATACAGATCATTATCAGATTCTGAGATTCTCTTTTCTAGACAAGCATTACCAATTTGTCGCTCTTCCTTTTGGCCTAGAGACAGCTCCAACAATCTTTTCAAAGGTTCTCGGTGCCCTACTTTCTGTAATTAGAGAGCGGGGTATTGCGGTGTTTCCTTATTTGGATGATATCTTGGTACTAGTTCAGTCTTTACAATCTGCAGAATCTCACACAAATCATCTAGTATTGTGTCTTCGAAAACATGGTTGAAGGATCAATTTACCAAAAAGTTCTTTGATTCCTTAGACAAGGGTCACATTTTTAGGTTTCCAGATAGATTCAGTGTCCATGATTCTGTCTCTAACAGACAAGAGACGCTTAAAATTGGCTGCAGCCTGTCGGAACCTTCAGTCTCAGTCATTCCCTTCAGTAGCTATGCGCATGGAAGTTTTAGGTCTCATGACTCTAGCATTGGACACGATCCCCTTTGCTCGTTTTCATATGAGACCTCTCCAGCTTTGTATGCTGAACCAATGGTGGAGGGATTATACAAAGATATCACAATTAATATCCTTAAATCCCATTGTTCGACTATCTCTGACTTGGTGGTTAGATCACCATTGTATAGTTCTAGGGGCCTCTTTTGTTTGTCCATCCTGGACTGTGATCACAACAGATGCGAGTCTTTCAGGTTGGGGAACTGTTTGGGGATCTCTGACAGCACAAGGGGTTTGGAAATCTCAAGAGGCGAGATTACCAATCAATATTTTGGAACTTCGTGCGATTTTCAGGGCTCTTCAGATTTGGCCTCTGTTGAAGAAAGAACCGTTCATTTGTTTTCAGACAGACAATATCACAACTGTGACATATGTCAATCATCAGGGTGGGACTCACAGTCCCCAAGCTAGAAAGAAGTATCCCGGATATTTGCTTGGGCAGAATCCAGCTCCTGTCTAATTTTTGTGGTTCATATCCCAGTTATAGACAATTGGGAAGCAGATTATCTCAGCTGTCAGACTTTACATCCGGGGGAGTGGTCCCTCCATCCAGATGTGTTTTCTCAGGTTGTTCAGATGTGGGGTCTTCCAGAAATAGATCTGATGGCTTCTCATCTAAATAAGAAACTTCCCAGGTACCTGTCCAGGTCCAGGGATCCTCAGGCGGAAGCAGTGGATGCGTTGACAATTACTTGGTGTTATCAACCTGCTTATATTTTCCCGCCTTTAGTTCTTCTTCCAAGAGTGATTTCCAAAATCATCATGGAGCAATTGTTTGTGCTGCTGGTGGCTCCAGCATGGCCTCACAGGTTTTGGTATGCGGATCTTGTTTGGATGTCCAGTTGCCAACCTTGGCCACTTCCATTAAGGCCGGACCTTCTGTCTCAAGGTCCGTTTTTCCATCAGGATCTCAAATCATTAAACTTGAAGGTATGGAAATTGAACGCTTAGTGCTTAGTCATAGATGTTTCTCTGACTCTGTGATTAATACTATGTTGCAGGCTCGTAAATCTGTTTCTAGAAAGATTTATTATCGAGTTTGGAAGATTTACATTTCATTGTGTTCCTCTCATAAATTCTCTTGGCATTCTTTTAGAATTCCTATAATTTTTCAGTTTCTTCAGGATGGTTTGGATAAGGGTTTGTCTGCAAGTTCCTTGCAGGGACAAATCTCTGCTCTTTCTGTTTAATTTCACAGAAAGATTGCTAAGCTTCCTGATATTCACTGTTTTGTTCAGGCTTTGGTTCGTATCAAACCTGACATTAAATCAATCTCTCCTCCTTGGAGTCTTAATTTGGTTTTGAAGGCTTTACAGGCTTCTCCGTTTGAGCCTATGCATTCTTTGGACATTAAAATACTTTCTTGGAAAGTGTTGTTTCTTTTGACCATCTCTTCTGCTAGAAGAGTTTCTGTATTATCTGCTCTCTCTTGTGAATCTCCTTTTCTGATTTTTCATCAGGATAAGGCAGTTTTGCGGATTTCATTTAAATTTTTACCTAAGGTTGTAAATTCTAACAACATTAATAGAGAAATTGTTGTCCCTTCCTTGTGTCCTAAACTTAAGAATTCTTTGGAGAGATCTTTACATTCTTTGGATGTGAAATATTATGTTGAAGCTACGAAAGATTTCAGGAAGACTTCTAGTCTATTTGTTATCTTTTCTGGTTCTAGGAAAGGTCAGAAGGCTTCTGCCATTTCCTTGGCATCGTGGTTAAAGCTTTTGATTCATCAAGCTTATTTGGAGTCGGGTCAAGCCCTGCCTCAGAGAATTACAGCTCATTCTACTAGATCAGTCTACACTTTGTGGGCTTTTAGGAATGAAGCTTCAGTTGATCAGATTTGCAAAGCAGCAACTTGGTCTTCTTTGCATACATTTACTAAATTCTACCGTTTTGATGTATTTGTTTCTTCGGAAGCAGTTTTTGGTAGAAAAGTTCTTCAGGCAGCTGTTTCAGTTTGATTCTTCTGCTTATGTTTTAAGTTTTTTCCTTTCATTTATGAGAATAAACTTATATTTTGGGTTGTGGATTAATTTCTTTCAGTGAAAAATTGCTGTTTTTATTTTATCCCTCCCTCTCTAGTGACTCTTGCGTGGAGTTTCCCATCTTGGGTATTGCTATCCCATACGTCACTAGCTCATGGACTCTTGCCAATCACATGAAAGAAAACATAATTTATGTAAGAACTTACCTGATAAATTCATTTCTTTCATATTGGCAAGAGTCCATGAGGCCCACCCTTTTTATGGTGGTTATGATTTTTTTGTATAAAGCACAATTATTTCCAGATTCCTTTGTTGATGCTTTTTACTCCTTTCTTTATCACCCCACTACTTGGCTATTCGTTAAACTGAATTGTGGGTGTGGTGAGGGGTGTATTTATAGGCATTTTGAGGTTTGGGAAACTTTGCCCCTCCTGGTAGGATTGTATATCCCATACGTCACTAGCTCATGGACAAAAATGAATTTATCAGGTAAGTTCTTACATAAATTATGTTTTTTTGAATAAATAGAACATATTGTTTTTTGTAAAGATGTGGAATGTGAAATATTCATATTTTCATGTTGGGTTAAGGTTAGCGCACTTGAGAACATGAGTTTGGGTTGGCGAGAGTAGGGTGTTAGGTTTTCCCCCACTTTTCTTGCTCCATTGACTTCTATGGGGGAATATTCTATGTGCGATATTCTAATTGCGCTGTTTGTGCGCATTGTGTTAGAGTTAGTGCAATAACTTTTTACTTTCAACTCATAATACAAGCGCAACCTAACGCGTGCAAACAGTTTACTTCTAGCGCAAATACCACTCTAGTGAAAGCGCAAAATAGTGTTACACTTGTAATCTGGCCCTTGATAAGTAGCTTTACATATAATAACATCTGTAAACATTGTCACTGCATATTTTTGTCCATAAAAGGGACAAAAATGTGCAAAATAAAATGCTTTCATATATTAGAGCATTTTACTATTGTACTATTTCTTGCATATCACTATGTGTTTTACTCTTGCAAAGGGGTCTGTACCAGTGGGATCTAGTTGAACAAATCTAATGAGCCAATGACAAGAAGCATATTTGTGTAACCCCCAATCAGTAGATAGCTTCCATTAGAGAATTGCTGCTCCTAAGCCTACCTATAAATGGTTTTCAACTAAGAATACCATGAAAACAAAGCAAATTAAATAAAAGAATCAAAATTGCATTCTCTATCTAAACATGAAAGTTTCATTTTTAATTTCATGTCCCTTTAAGTTTAAACCATAAACAGAAAGAGCTGTGAATGTATTTGTATGTTTAAGCTCTGTTACCTAATGACCAACTACATCTTTTTATTGTCTTAAGGGAATAATGCAATAGCACTGAGCACCCAAGTGCCTACAATTTCCTCTCTCTTTTTTTAGACAGGCTGAGGTTGACTTCAGATATTTTGAAAATGAGGTGGTTAAAGCTGCCTGGACTTTGATTCCAACTCCCTGGCCATTTTGTCATCTTAAAAGTAGAGAAAGCCATTGCCCAAATCTTATAACATCCTTGCAAACCATAAATAATTGCTCTTAAAGTAATAGTATAGTCAAAATTAAACTTTCAGGATTCAGATAGTGCATGCCATTTTAAAGGGACAGTCAACACCAGAATGTTTGTTGCTTAAAAATAAAGATAATCCCTTTATTACCCATTCCCAGTTTTGCATAACTAACACAGTTATACTAATACACCTTTTTCCTCTGTAATAACCTTTTATCTAAGCTTCTGCTGACTGCCCCCTTATTTTAGTTCTTTTGACAGACTTGCATTTTAACCAATCAGTGCTAACTCCTAGGTCACTTCATGTGCATGAGCTCAATGTTATCTATATGAAACACATGAACTAATGCCCTCTAGTGGTCAAAATGCATTCAGATTAGAGGCAGTCTTCAAGGTCTAAGAAATTAGCATATGAACCTTATAAATTTAGCTTTCAACTAAGAATACCAAGAGAACAAAGCAAAATTGGTGATAAAAGTAACTTGGGAAGTTGTTTGAAATTACGTGCCCTGTTTAAATCATGAAAGTTTTTTTTGGACTTGACTGTCCCTTTAAGCAACTTTCTCATTTACTCCTATTATCATTTTTTATTCGTTCTCTTTCTATCTTTATTTGAAAAAGCAGAATTATAAGGTTAGGAGCCGGACCATTTTTGGTTCAGAACCTGGATAGCGCCTGCTGATTGGTGGCTACATTTAGACACCATTCAGCATGTGCTACCTAGGTGCTGAAATGGGCCGGCTCTTAAGCTTACATTCTTGCTTTTTCAAATAAAGATACCAAGAGAACAAAGAAAAATTGATAATAGGTGTAAATTAGAAAGTTGCTTAAAATTGCATGCTCTATCTGAATCATGAAAGTTTAATTTTGACTATACTATCCCTTTAAATCACATATATGGACAGTATTTCTATAAACACATTTTAAACTCGTCAAAGCCATGTTTTCACTTTCATTTTAAATATTAGTGCTGACTAGAGGGTATTTCCTCCCCCCCCCCCCCCCACAACAATTTATAAGAAAAGTGTTGAGATAAATGTTCTTGGTCAGGGTACATATAGACTTAAATGAACCAAGTCTTAAAAACTCTTAATGTTTTCTTTTGGAAAAAGTGTTGGCACTTCAAATTGTATTTAATTGAACACTGAATGTGCAGTTGATGCTGATAATATCTCCATTAGAATTATTGCTATTGACTGTTTTAAGTACAGTCATTTGATAGAGAGTCACTCAAAAAATAAGCAGATTTTTATCCTAATGGTTTCTCCATTGTTGCAATCAGATCAGGTTAACTGCAGAAACAGCTTAGCTATTTTCTCAGGAGAAAAGCATGAACGTCCTGTTATTTAGAAAGAAGCTGAAAACTCAGTAATGTCATTTGTACACTTAACCCCAACATAACCTCATCTTTATACTAAATGCCCTATTTACTACGTTCCTGGCATTGCTACATTTTTATATCAAACACTCCCATATCCGGTAACTATAATAAACTCATTCTCATTCTTGCACATATACCGTATTTTAGTATATGGTATATATGGAGGTCAAGTGTTTTTCAGTCATCCAAGGCTGTGAAAAGATTTATAGCACTGAGGCACTCTGCTGGGCAGCTAACACAGTTTATATTGATTAACTTTATATCATTCTGAAGGCTAGAACACGCGAATGCACAGTTGGCAGTAATTTATAAAATGATATTTCAAAAAGTGTGTTGAAGTGTTAGTTTATTTAGCCACTATAGTAAGTTATATAATTTAAGTTATTTTGTTTTATTTATATATATATATATATATATATATATATATATATAATATATATACTGTGTGTGTGTATATATATATATATATATATATATATATATGTGCAAAGAGAAAAATTTTATGATAACGGCGCAAAAATAGGTGATGCCAGTAAGAATCCTTATTTGGAAGAAGAAAAAAATATAATAGAAAGTAAAAAGAGAATAGATGGCTCACTATGCTGCCCCAAAATTACTTATTAGGGAAGTGGGATCCCCAAACCCCAAATACCTAATATATAGAACAAGAAATATGGAACCAAGAGAGGGTAAAATATAGGGGCGCTTAGTATAAAGAGCTAATTAATGTGTATAAAGGGTCACAATATAGGACCGCTGGATAATATATAGGGAGTGTAGAAAGTAGTTAAAAAAACAAATACATATATAAAGCTCTCGCAGTATATAGATAAAAAATATTTCAAGTATCAAACATCAAAGGCTGGCTAGAGCAAAGATACACTGGTCTAGCAGATGGTGCTGTTAATACTAAAACACCACAGTGGACAGAAAAGAATCACAGTACATACAGTCAAAATATGCAATTACAAAAGTAAATCCACAAAATATACATGCAAATAGAGTCCATAAGTGATACTTTGTGCAGAGAAGGAAAAGGTGGAAATCCCAAAGTGACGGATCACACTAGCCCCTCAGGGGGTTCTACTTACTCTCCTTAACCTCAATCTGTATGAGGTAAGTGTCGCGTAGGGTAAGTAGAAAGTCCTTCCTTGTGGTGGCAAGTATCCTTAGGCTTGTTGCTTGTCTCCCAATGCCTTTTTCCCTTTGCAGACTTTTTGGCTTCTTATTAGGGCACGCAAAATTCTCCTCTCTGGCACCTATCGAGGACACCAACGAATCACTCCGCAGTCACTGTGCCATATTGTTTGTTAGTTGTATCCTGTTTACTGAAGGATGCGTAATTTAAAATATATATCTATATATAGATAGATATACGAAACGAAATAACTATAAATAATTTAATATATTACTTTTTTATGATACAAAAATGGGGCACTATATTTAAAATAACTGTGGCGGATGGATATGACAGACTATCCATCCGCCACAGTTATTTTAAATATAGTGCCCCATTTTTGTATCATAAAAAAGTAATATATTAAATTATTTATAGTTATTTCGTTTCGTATATCTATCTATCTATAGATATATATTTTAAATTACGCATCCTTCAGTAAACAGGATACAACTAACAAACAATATGGCACAGTGACTGCGGAGTGATTCGTTGGTGTCCTCGATAGGTGCCAGAGAGGAGAATTTTGCGTGCCCTAATAAGAAGCCAAAAAGTCTGCAAAGGGAAAAAGGCATTGGGAGACAAGCAACAAGCCTAAGGATACTTGCCACCACAAGGAAGGACTTTCTACTTACCCTACGCGACACTTACCTCATACAGATTGAGGTTAAGGAGAGTAAGTAGAACCCCCTGAGGGGCTAGTGTGATCCGTCACTTTGGGATTTCCACCTTTTCCTTCTCTGCACAAAGTATCACTTATGGACTCTATTTGCATGTATATTTTGTGGATTTACTTTTGTAATTGCATATTTTGACTGTATGTACTGTGATTCTTTTCTGTCCACTGTGGTGTTTTAGTATTAACAGCACCATCTGCTAGACCAGTGTATCTTTGCTCTAGCCAGCCTTTGATGTTTGATACTTGAAATATTTTTTATCTATATACTGCGAGAGCTTTATATATGTATTTGTTTTTTTAACTACTTTCTACACTCCCTATATATTATCCAGCGGTCCTATATTGTGACCCTTTATACACATTAATTAGCTCTTTATACTAAGCGCCCCTATATTTTTACCCTCTCTTGGTTCCATATATATATATATATATACAGTGAGGCCCCGGTTTACGCACGACTCGGTATACGAAATTTCGGTTTACGAAATCGAAATTTGAAGAAAAATTGACTCGGTTTACGAATTTTTTTCGCAATACGAAACAAAATGCCGGTTTGCCCCCCTCGGTTTACGAATATTTTTCGCAATACGAAACCAGTGGCCCCTGTGCCCCCTGCATACTCAAGTATGATTGAATTAATGAAGTTTGGGTACCAGTGTGGAGGTGTTGGAGAGGTTTTGGAGCCATTTTGCAGCAAGTTGTTGAGCCTTTTGGAGTCATTTGCAGCAAGTTGTGGAGCCTTTTGGAGACATTGGAGCCATTTGCAGCAAGTTGTTAAGCCTTTTGGAGCCTTTTGGAGCATTTTTTGGACACTTTATTTGAATTTTTTCGGACCTCCGGAACGCATTAATTGATTTTCAATGCATTCCTATGGGAAAACGTGTTTCGGTTTACGAATTTTTCGCAATACGAAACGACCCGGAGAACGAATTAAATTCGTAAACCGAGGCCTCACTGTATATATATATATATATATATATATATATATATATATATATATATATATATATATATATATACGTGTGTACAAGAACATAAAAAATAACTGGGCAAACAGGTAAAATAAATACGATTTGACAATGCAATTTCAACGTGTCAAGGGAAACTCATTTCCCCAAATATTCATTCCGAAATATTCATCCAAACTGAATTTTTCACAGCTGCATATGTCTAAATAGAAGTAAATTGGAATTGTTTAAAATTGTATTCTCTATCTGACCCACTGTATCTTTAAGCACAATGAATTATCTAAGGAGATAATTAAACAGAAACAGTATCAGTATTCAAAGGTATTTTACAGAAAATAAATGATGAAAGAATATTGGAATGTTGTTTTATTTTCCATAATTTTACAGGCAGATTTCACTAGAACCTACATTGCCCCAAAATAAATATATCTATAAAACGAGAAAGTAAACCCCTTTACAAGCCTCACTTTTACCCTATACATACATACAATTATTCACACACAAAAGACACAACATATTTTGAAAGCTCACAGATGGGCCCCTGGAGCTGTGTATAGATGAAAATGCATATCTAGTAGTTATTGGATTGTAGCTGATATAGCTGCTACATAACAGGAACATCTGCAGACATATTTACTCTCATCTCACCTGCGAGAGCTAGAAGCCTCAGATAGTTTAGGCTTCTAACACAGAGAGTGCGGGAGATTGAAGAGAAGACTATGGGCTAGATTTATCAAAGGCTAGGTGAAGTCTGTATGCGCTTCGCCTGTAACTGCGCCCCAGCTCGCCTCCGTAGAAGCGCACAAGTGCGCCTGAATTTATAAAAAAATAGAGGTATCTTTGCGCAGGCGAGCTGGGGCGTAATAATGATAAATTTTGCCTGACGGCAAAAGCATTTACACCCTATTTATCACAGTACATCCCTATAAATATTTACGCCGCCATGTTTTGATTATTAAAAAAGCGTTTTTTAGGTAACTATTTAGCTTATATTTATATTATATAATGTTTCTGTGCTGTTTTTGCCATATGTTGATAATTTAAGATCACAAAAATAAATATATCAATATATCGACATATATATATATATATATATATAAAACTGTTGGTACTCATATGCGCCTGTGGAAGCGCACATTTCTTGCAATAACAGTCTCTTTTTGTCGCTGAGCCTTTGAAAAATTAGTTAAAAGAAGAAAGTACTGCATCACAAGATGTAAAAGCATGTATTATAATGGTGTTCGCCTCAGTCTGTCTGGCGAAATATACAA
This sequence comes from Bombina bombina, assembly GCF_027579735.1. Taxonomy (NCBI): domain Eukaryota; kingdom Metazoa; phylum Chordata; class Amphibia; order Anura; family Bombinatoridae; genus Bombina; species Bombina bombina. The sequence continues at coordinate 215,699,611 of NC_069501.1, forward strand.
CACGCAATTGAAGCCGAAATTTCAGTTCCCTATCGACACAAAGCAATGATGAATTCCAAACAAGTCGTATTTCTATGTCTGCATCTAAAATTACGTCTGTAAGCAATGTGTATTAGCACTGTTGGGAGCGCGCCCATGCGCCTAGGTGAAGGCGAACAGATTTATTTCAGATTTGCGCAATTAAAGGGGCACAGTAGTTTACTGAATATGGGGATTAGTGCGTATGCATTATTTTGAGCGTGATTATAGGAGAATGACTTTAATAAATCTAGCCCTATATGATCATGAGTTGTTACAAACGTACTGGTATTGGCCTAACCAGCACTACCCAAATCCAGCTTTAAAGGAGCCATAGAGTGATTTAAAGGGACCCTAAAACTTATTTAGTTTGTGTAATAAAGCAACATACTTATATTTTTTATTTTGCCCTTTTGATGTAATTTAGCTCTGGAAATAGTAGATGTTCTTATTAGCAGATCTGAAAATGTACCATGCTACATATTTTTCCCTAATTTACCTTATCCTAACTTAATAACAATGGCTAGCCTTGTTGTCTGGAGGCTCAAGCTCAGATTGGTTCCTTTAAATAAGGCAAAACATTTTGCAAGACTTGTCTGGTATCTTATTTTATAGCAAGAGAACAGAAATATATTTTAATTACAAGGTATTTACTGTCCTTTTTAACAAGTGGATTACTTAGAATCCCTACATTCTCTCTGCAGCTGACATCTACAAGCCCCACTGGTGGATCCAAGAAACATGATTAGGCAATTGCTCATTGAAGCATTGCTGTATTGAGATTGCGAATTAAGAATCAGTGGTCTGGGCAGTTTAATGGTGGCCGGGAGAAAGTTGTTGACAAAGCAAGTGTCCTACATTTTTGGAGGCCCATGCTCTGCTTAGCAACCCTTACTTAACAATAGCATATTGATTTCTCATTTGTTCTGCTCCGTATGTTTAATAATAGTGCATTTATCATACATTGCCTTTCTAGTAAGTGATTTGTTTTGTTTCTATAATCACTGGAAAGAGTATGTTTTACATTAACACACGTTTGCTACTCCGGATAGGTGCTGAAGTTTCCATTGTCTATTTTATTACAATTATCTATGCTGCTTTAAACCTTTCTACCTAAGACACGCCTTCAATTTTATAAGTGAACTATTGTATAGTTGAAATAGTTTTTTATTGTTGAACATACTTGACAAAACAAAGTGGCTTTGAACATTACACATTAATCATCTTACATATCAGCATCATAACTCAGGTTGAACAATGTGCAACTGCTATGCAGTATGTTCCAGTACCTAAATGGAGGTTTCTTATGAGGGAGGTGAACATAATGTCCAAAGAAGAAGAGAATTTGAGCAATATTGTCCTTTCGTGTCCCCTCTCTCCCTTTAGTTCCCATAAGTTTCATCTTTAACCTCACTTTTCCCGTAACAAAAAATTGCAACATTACATTTCAAACACATTAACTCCAGTGCTAAACGAAAATAAATTAGTATAAAAGAAATAATTAAAAAAAAAAAATATTTTTAACAGTAAAAATAATAATAAAAATAACAATAACAATAACTTGCCTGCCTCTTTATCTTTTTTACTGCTGTTGATCCAGGGAAGGAGCCCGCGGTCTCATTATCGAACATGGGTTTGTACGTACAGTCTTTGTCTCATATCCCCCATGTCCTAAGTGAACTATTGTATACATGAACTTAAATCAAAACTCATCCCATTTATTTTGGAATGAATTACTGCTATACTGGTTTGCACTACATTACTATACTATATACTGGTTTGCACTACATCACTATATAATATACTGGTTTGCACTACATCACTATATAATATACTGCTTTGCACTATATTACTATACTTTATACTGGTTTGCACTACATCACTATACTATATACTGGTTTACACTACATCACTATATAATATACTGGTTTGCACTATATTACTATACTTTATACTGGTTTGCACTACATCACTATACTATATACTGGTTTACACTACATCACTATATAATATACTGGTTTGCACTATATTACTATACTTTATACTGGTTTGCACTACATCACTATACTATATACTGGTTTGCACTACATCACTATATAATATACTGCTTTGCACTATATTACTATACTTTATACTGGTTTGCACTACATTACTATACTATATACTGGTTTGCACTACATCACTATATAATATACTGCTTTGCACTACATTACTATATAATATACTGGTTTGCACTACATCACTATATAATATACTGGTTTGCACTACATCACTATATAATATACTGCTTTGCACTACATTACTATACTATATACTGGTTTGCACTACATTACTATACTATATACTGGTTTGCACTACATCACTATATAATATACTGGTTTGCACTATATTACTATACTTTATACTGGTTTGCACTACATCACTATACTATATACTGGTTTGCACTACATCACTATATAATATACTGCTTTGCACTATATTACTATACTTTATACTGGTTTGCACTACATTACTATACTATATACTGGTTTGCACTACATCACCATATAATATACTGGTTTGCACTATATTACTATACTTTATACTGGTTTGCACTACATTACTATACTATATACTGGTTTGCACTACATCACTATATAATATACTGGTTTGCACTATATTACTATACTTTATACTGGTTTGCACTACATCACTATACTATATACTGGTTTACACTACATCACTATATAATATACTGATTTGCACTATATTACTATACTTTATACTGGTTTGCACTACATCACTATACTATATACTGGTTTGCACTACATCACTATATAATATACTGCTTTGCACTATATTACTATACTTTATACTGGTTTGCACTACATTACTATACTATATACTGGTTTACACTACATCACTATATAATATACTGCTTTGCACTATATTACTATACTTTATACTGGTTTGCACTACATTACTATACTATATACTGGTTTGCACTACATCACTATATAATATACTGGTTTGCACTATATTACTATACTTTATACTGGTTTGCACTACATCACTATACTATATACTGGTTTGCACTACATCACTATATAATATACTGCTTTGCACTATATTACTATACTTTATACTGGTTTGCACTACATCGCTATACTATATACTGGTTTGCACTACATCACTATATAATATACTGGTTTGCACTATATTACTATACAGTACTATATACTGCTTTGCACTATATTACTATACTTTATACTGGTTTGCACTACATCACTATACTATATACTGGTTTACACTACATCACTATATAATATAATGGTTTGCACTATATTACTATACAGTACTATATACTGCTTTGCACTATATTACTATACTTTATACTGGTTTGCACTACATCACTATACTATATACTGGTTTGCACTACATCACTATACTATATACTAGTTTGCACTACATCACTATACTATATACGGGTTTGTACTACAGCACTATACTATATACTGGTTTGCACTACATTACTATACTAAATAATGGTTTGCACTACAGCACTATATAATATACTGGTTTGCACTATATTACTATACAGTACTATATACTGCTTTGCACTATATTACTATACTTTATACTGGTTTGCACTACATCACTATACTATATACTGGTTTGCACTACATCACTATACTATATATTGGTTTGCACTACATCACTATACTATATACTGGTTTGTACTACAGCACTATACTATATACTAGTTTGCACTACATCACTATACTATATACGGGTTTGTACTACAGCACTATACTATATACTGGTTTGCACTACATTACTATACTAAATAATGGTTTGCACTACAGCACTATATAATATACTGGTTTGCACTATATTACTTACAGTACTATATACTGGTTTGCACTACATCACTATACTATATACTGGTTTGCACTACATCATCAATTTTGTACCCCATAGAGCTTTGTTACTTTCTATGGATGGCATCTCTCATCCCTCCGGGAATTCCATGTTCTGCCCTTTTTCATATTGAATTCAGTGAGTTAAGCGCCTAAGTCTGCACTATAATTTCTCTAAAAACTAGAGAATCTTTGCTTATTGTGCCCATACAAAGTAATAAAGCTCTCTGGGAAACTGAAGCTGTCAATTTTTTAGTTTTATTTTAAAAGAAGAAATATATAGTGCAATGCAAATTGTAAAATATACACATACATATACAATGGATAATCCTTATTTTTTAAAGTTACACAGAAACTGTGAAAGTATAATCAGAATTTGTAAAATCACAATTCTAAATACACTGCAGTATACAAAATAAAATACAAAATAGAAAGTGGAAAGTTTAAATGTAATAAAACTTCATCCAAAGTGTAAATTAATATAAAATACAAAGCACAAAGTGTAAATGCAGAAGAACTGTCATGTCATGCAGTGCTATATTGCACTAGGCTTATCTCTCCTTCATATACAGCAATGCCAGGAACGCCCATTGGAAAAGTATAGCAAAATCTGCCTTTTAAGAATTTCACCACAGATCTTGCAGTGCTGGGAAATCATTTTAGATCATCTCACCTGAGAAGAGATATTTAGATCATCAGGCCCCTAGAATGAACTAGAAGACAAGTCCTTTAGATTGTTAGCTTGAGAGCCTCTCTGACTGTAGATTACTTTATTTAAAAGTGTATCAACAACTGATTGTAAGTGCAGTAATGTACAGGGTATGGTCTTACATAATGTCTCATTGTAAGTTTGTTATTGTATTATACCCTTAAGATTGTAATATACCTTTATGCTTTGTATATTGCTGCATAAAATGTTGGAGCTTAATAAACAATAATATTAATAATAAGAATTCCAAGGAAGGTGTGGGAGTTTCTAATTTATTAAGCTTCTTTCAGGGCTCTTAATTATCCCAAATGGTTTCATGGCATAATAATACAGATTTTCTTAGATAGGTGTAGATTTGGAGAGAATTTGATGGTTGTTAAATATCTGATATATTTTGGTCCTTAAAAACAAAAATGGCCAAAAAAATGTATTACACAGAGATTCTCTAGTAACTCCATAGTGTTACAAATGGGACAATATCCTTTTAGCCTAAGGAGAAATAGATCTACAAGGGACTCAGTGAAACTATCTTTTTTATGGTCATTGCTAACTAATAATATTTTCACATGAACAAAATCCTAAACATTGTGGGTAGGGAACAACCTTCATAGTTTCATTATGATCAACTAGTGAGCAATCTAGATGAATACATTTTGCTAAATCGTTGTTAGAAATCATCCTCTACACCACTAGTTTTCAAACCTGTCCTCAGGCCTCGCTAACAGGTCAGGTTTTCAGGATATCTGAACTAGAGCACAGGTGAAATAATCAGCTGATTAGTAAACAGGATATCTGAACTAGAGCACAGGTGAAATAATCAGCTGATTAGTAAACAGGATATCTGAACTAGAGCACAGGTGAAATAATCAGCTGATTTAGTAAACAGGATATCTGAACTAGAGCACAGGTGAAATTATCAGCTGATTAGTAAACAGGATATCTGAACTAGAGCACAGGTGAAATAATCAGCTGATTAGTAAACAGGATATCTGAACTAGAGCACAGGTGAAATAATCAGCTGATTAGTAAACATGGTTATTTTACCTGCTCTCTCCCAAGGTAATCTTGAAAACCTGACCTGTTGGGGAGGCCTGAGGACAGGTTTGAAAATTATTGCTCTAGACCAAATGGGTTGAAATTTTATCTAATACTCAGAAGTCCTCTTTTGTGACACTTAAATAAAAACATAATTTATGCTTACCTGATAAATTACTTTATTTCATTGTGGTGAGAGTCCATGATCCATTACAACTGGGAATTACTCTCCTCTACCACTATGGAGGAGGCAAAGATTCCCAAACCCCAAGAGCCCCATATAAACCCTCCCACCTCACACATACCTCAGTCTAACGTATAGCCAAGCAAAGTGAGGTCGGAAAAAGAGTCATAAAAAGGTGAAGGAAAAAACAATTTGCTCAAAAAAAGAAATAAACCCCTAAAAAAACATAGGGCGGGGTCTCGAAATTGTAAAATTTTGTAAAAGTATGCAAAGAAGGCCAAGAAGCTGCCTTGCAAATTTGGTCAGTTGAGGCCTCATTGTTAAAGGCCATGACATGACCACTGATCTAGTAGAATGAGCAGTAATCCATTACGGTGGAGGCTGACCTGCCTCCAAGTAAGCCTTGTGAATCAATAGTTTAAACTAAGAAGCCAAAGAAACAGCAGAAACTTTTTGTCCTTTTCTAGCACCAGAAAAGGGAATAAACAGTAACACTTAGGGACCGATTTATGAAAGTGTGAGCGGACATGATATGATGTAGCGTATCATGTTCTGCCGCACATCGATACGCTGTTGGCATTTATCATTTCAAAAGCAGTTCAATGCCGCTCCCTGCAGATTCGCTAGCAGGGGGTGTCAATCAGCCCGATTGTATAGGATCGGGCGGAATGATGTCTTTAGACCGCCGCTTCATAACTGCTGTTTCCGGCGAGCCTAAAACTCACACGGAAACAGGGGCATCAATTCGGCCCCTTAGTCTTAAAAGAAGTACTCTCTTCCAAAGGAATAGTAGTACACTTAGCCAGAGTGGAAATGGCCCCAGCAACCCTAGTAACAGTTTCCCGTAACTCAATATTAGCAGCAGGTAAAGAATATAACTTTCTAAACCTTGTAGAAGGATTCAATGAATTTCCTGGTTTAGACCATTCCCTAGAAATCACATCAGAGACAGCATCAGGAATAGGAAAAACTTCAGGGAGTTTCACAACAGTTTTAAAAACTGAATTCAAATTATTACAAGGCTTATCATCAGAAACTTTTAGGATCGTTAACCCCAAAATTAATTAAAACCTCATTTAAAAGAGAACAAATATGCTCAAATTTAAACAAAAAGGAAGCAATAGCAGGTTCAACATCAGATGAAGACTCTTTATCACCAGAAGAGACTTCATCATGTGAAGACATAACAGTATCCCTGGCCTCAGGGTACACAGTACTGGTAGAAGGTAAAATCAGGACTGGCTTATTAAGCTTATTTGAAGGCGGTAGAGCAGCCAGCGTCTCAAAAACTTCAGCCTTGATAACGTTTTTCACACTTGGTGAAACATCCTCAGCTTTCTCCTGCAATGAAGAAACAGAAGGAGCATTAATACCCAAGGAAACAGCACCAGGTTGGTCTGAATGCATAAACAATTCTAAACATATAAACATAAATGAGCTGGAGAAGGCACTTCAGTTTTTTACAGTAAGCACAACTAATGGTAGAAAGGTGATTAGTGGACTCAGTTTGTAGGGTAGATTTAGGTACAGAATCATATAGCTCCATTATGGCATTTAACAAAGTAAATGCAATAAAACACTAAAGCATCTAAATAAAGCTCTTGGGAAATGGAAATAACTTACCCCCTCCAAAGTGGCTAACAATTATGCACTAAGCCGAAACTGCAAAATAAAGCAGGAAACATTTAAAAGTTGATAAACACTAATTAGCAAAGAACAATGCACACGAAAAATACAGTCAGCTATAAGGGATTTTACGCACCGAAAAAACGCATAACCCCAAGAGAGTGCGTTAACCCGATGAGCTTAACCCGGTCAAAGGCCATAATAAACTAAAGGGACATGTGTTAACCTGATGAACATTAACCTGACATGCGCAACCCCGGCGCTCGTAAACCCGAAAGCCGACGTGCAAAGTTCAATCTAACCGAAGCGCACAAAACAGAAAGGGGGATAATGTAATGGATTCTGTCCCAGGGGCCCTGGCTAAATATACAAGAAAAGAAAAATAATAATAATATATACTTTCTCTACTTTAATTTGTTCAGAATGATCAATATTACCTGCTGGAGTGTAATGTGTATTAAAGGGACAGTCTACTCCAAAAAAGTAATTGATTAAAAAGCTAGAAAAACATAATTTATGTAAGAACTTACCTGATAAATTCATTTCTTTCATATTAGCATGAGTCCATGAGCTAGTGACGTATGGGATATACATTCCTACCAGGAGGGGCAAAGTTTCCCAAACCTTAAAATGCCTATAAATACACCCCTCACCACACCCACAAATCAGTTTAACGAATAGCCAAGAAGTGGGGTGATAAGAAAAAAGTGCGAAAGCATAAAAAATAAGGAATTGGAATAATTGTGCTTTATACAAAAAAATCATAACCACCACAAAAAAGGGTGGGCCTCATGGACTCTTGCTAATATGAAAGAAATGAATTTATCAGGTAAGTTCTTACATAAATTATGTTTTCTTTCATGTAATTAGCAAGAGTCCATGAGCTAGTGACGTATGGGATAATGACTACCCAAGATGTGGATCTTTCCACGCAAGAGTCACTAGAGAGGGAGGGATAAAATAAAGACAGCCAATTCCTGCTGAAAATAATCCACACCCAAAATAAAGTTTAAATGAAAACATAAGCAGAAGATTCAAACTGAAACAGCTGCCTGAAGTACTTTTCTACCAAAAACTGCTTCAGAAGAAGAAAACACATCAAAATGGTAGAATTTAGTAAAAGTATGCAAAGAAGACCAAGTTGCTGCTTTGCAAATCTGATCAACCGAAGCTTCATTCCTAAACGCCCAGGAAGTAGAAACTGACCTAGTAGAATGAGCTGTAATCCTCTGAGGCGGAGTTTTACCCGACTCAACATAGGCATGATGAATTAAAGATTTCAACCAAGATGCCAAAGAAATGGCAGAAGCTTTCTGGCCTTTTCTAGAACCGGAAAAGATGACAAATAGACTAGAAGTCTTTCGGAAAGTCTTAGTAGCTTCAACATAATATTTCAAAGCTCTAACAACATCCAAAGAATGCAATGATTTCTCCTTAGAATTCTTAGGATTAGGGCATAATGAAGGAACTACAATTTCTCTACTAATGTTGTTGGAATTCACAACCTTAGGTAAAAATTCAAAAGAAGTTCGCAACACTGCCTTATCCTGATGAAAAATCAGAAAAGGAGACTCACAAGAAAGAGCAGACAATTCAGAGACTCTTCTGGCAGAAGAGATGGCCAAAAGGAACAAAACTTTCCAAGAAAGTAATTTAATGTCCAATGAATGCATAGGTTCAAACGGAGGAGCTTGAAGAGCCCCCAGAACCAAATTCAAACTCCAAGGAGGAGAAATTGACTTAATGACAGGTTTTATACGAACCAAGGCTTGTAGAAAACAATGAATATCAGGAAGATTAGCAATCTTTCTGTGAAAAAGAACAGAAAGAGCAGAGATTTGACCTTTCAAGGAACTTGTGGACAAACCTTTATCTAAACCATCCTGAAGAAACTGTAAAATTCTCGGAATTCTAAAAGAATGCCAGGAAAAATGATGAGAAAGACACCAAGAAATATAAGTCTTCCAGACTCTATAATATATCTCTCTAGATACAGATTTACGAGCCTGTAACATAGTATTAATCACAGAGTCAGAGAAACCTCTTTGACCAAGAATCAAGCGTTCAATCTCCATACCTTTAAACTTAAGGATTTGAGATCCTGATGGAAAAAAGGACCTTGCGACAGAAGGTCTGGTCTTAACGGAAGAGTCCACGGTTGGCAAGAGGCCATCCGGACAAGATCCGCATACCAAAACCTGTGAGGCCATGCTGGAGCTACCAGCAGAACAAACGAGCATTCCTTCAGAATCTTGGAGATTACTCTTGGAAGAAGAACTAGAGGCGGAAAGATATAGGCAGGATGATACTTCCAAGGAAGTGATAATGCATCCACTGCCTCCGCCTGAGGATCCCGGGATCTGGACAGATACCTGGGAAGTTTCTTGTTTAGATGAGAAGCCATCAGATCTATTTCTGGAAGTTCCCACATTTGAACAATCTGAAGAAATACCTCTGGGTGAAGAGACCATTCGCCCGGATGCAACGTTTGGCGACTGAGATAATCCGCTTGCCAATTGTCTATTCCTGGAATATGAACCGCAGAGATTAGACAGGAGCTGGATTCCGCCCAAACCAGAATTCGAGATACTTCTTTCATAGCCAGAGGACTGTGAGTCCCTCCTTGATGATTGATGTATGCCACAGTTGTGACATTGTCTGTCTGAAAACAAATGAACGATTCTCTCTTCAGAAGAGGCCAAGACTGAAGAGCTCTGAAAATTGCACAGAGTTCCAAAATATTGATCGGTAATCTCACCTCCTGAGATTCCCAAACCCCTTGTGCTGTCAGAGACCCCCACACAGCTCCCCAACCTGTAAGACTTGCATCTGTTGAAATTACAGTCCAGGTCGGAAGAACAAAAGAAGCCCCCTGAACTAAACGATGGTGATCTGTCCACCACGTCAGAGAGTGTCGTACAATCGGTTTTAAAGATATTAATTGAGATATCTTTGTGTAATCCCTGCACCATTGGTTCAGCATACAGAGCTGAAGAGGTCGCATGTGAAAACGAGCAAAGGGGATCGCGTCCGATGCAGCAGTCATAAGACCTAGAATTTCCATGCATAAGGCTACCGAAGGGAATGATTGTGACTGAAGGTTTCGACAAGCTGAAATCAATTTTAGACGTCTCTTGTCTGTCAAAGACAGAGTCATGGACACAGAATCTATCTGGAAACCCAAAAAGGTTACCCTTGTCTGAGGAATCAATGAACTTTTTAGTGAATTGATCCTCCAACCATGATTTTGAAGAAACAACAAAAGTCAAATTCGTATGAAATTCTGCTAAATGTGAAGACTGAGCAAGTACCAAGATATCGTCCAAATAAGGAAATACCACAATACCCTGTTTTCTGATTACAAATAGAAGGGCACCGAGAACCTTTGTAAAATTTCTTGGAGCTGTTGCTAGGCCAAACGGCAGAGCCACAAACTGGTAATGCTTGTCTAGGAAAGAGAATCTCAGAAACTGATAGTGAGCTGGATGAATCGGAATATGCAGATATGCATCCTGTAAATCTATTGTAGACATATAATGCCCTTGCTGAACAAAAGGCAGGATAGTCCTTACAGTTACCATTTTGAATGTTGGTATCCTTACATAACGATTCAATATTTTTAGATCCAGAACTGGTCTGAAGGAATTCTCCTTCTTTGGTACAATGAAGAGATTCGAATAAAACCCCAGCCCCTGTTCCAGAACTGGAACTGGCATAATTACTCCAGCCAACTCTAGATCTGAAACACATTTCAGAAATGCTTGAGCTTTCACTGGATTTACTGGGACACGGGAAAGAAAAAAATCTCTTTACAGGAGGTCTTATCTTGAAACCAATTCTGTACCCTTCTGAAACAATGTTCTGAATCCAAAGATTGTGAACAGATTTGATCCAAATGTTTTTGAAAAAACGTAACCTGCCCCTACCAGCTGAGCTGGAATGAGGGCCGCACCTTCATGTGGACTTAGAAGCTGGCTTTGCTTTTCTAGAAGGCTTGGATTTATTCCAGACTGGAGATGGTTTCCAAACTGAAACTGCTCCTGAGGATGAAGGATCAGGCTTTTGTTCTTTGTTGAAACGAAAGGAACGAAAACGATTATTAGCCCTGTTTTTACCCTTAGATTTTTTATCCTGTGGTAAAAAAGTTCCTTTCCCACCAGTAACAGTTGAGATAATAGAATCCAACTGAGAACCAAATAATTTATTACCCTGGAAAGAAAGGGAAAGTAGAGTCGATTTAGAAGACATATCAGCATTCCAAGTTTTAAGCCATAAAGCTCTTCTAGCTAAAATAGCTAGAGACATAAACCTGACATCAACTCTGATAATATCAAAAATGGCATCACAGATAAAATTATTAGCATGTTGAAGAAGAATAATAATAATATTATGAGAATCATGATCTGTTACTTGTTGCGCTAAAGTTTCCAACCAAAAAGTTGAAGCTGCAGCAACATCCGCCAAAGATATAGCAGGTCTAAGAAGATTACCTGAACACAAATAAGCTTTTCTTAGAAAGGATTCAATTTTCCTATCTAAAGGATCCTTAAAGGAAGTACCATCTGCCGTAGGAATAGTAGTACGTTTAGCAAGGGTAGAGATAGCCCCATCAACTTTAGGGATTTTGTCCCAAAACTCTAATCTGTCAGACGGCACAGGATATAATTGCTTAAAACGTTTAGAAGGAGTAAATGAATTACCCAATTTATTCCATTCCCTGGAAATTACTTCAGAAATAGCACCAGGAACAGGAAAAACTTCTGGAATAACTACAGGAGATTGAAAGACCTTGTCTAAACGTTTAGATTTAGTATCAAGAGGACCAGAATCCTCAATTTCTAATGCAATTAGGACTTCTTTAAGTAAAGAACGAATAAATTCCATTTTAAATAAATATGAAGATTTATCAGCATCAACCTCTGAAACAGAATCCTCTGAACCAGAAGAATCATTAGAATCAGAATGATGATGTTCATTTAAAAATTCATCTGGATAAAGAGAAGTTTTAAAAGACTTTTTATGTTTACTAGAAGGAGGAATAACAGACATAGCCTTCTTAATAGATTCAGAAACAAAATCTCTTATGTTATCAGGAACACTCTGAACATTAGATGTTGATGGAACTGCAACAGGTAATGGTATTTTACTACAGGAAATATTTTCTGCATTAACAAGTTTGTCATGACATTTAATACAAACAACAGCTGGAGGAACAGCTACCAAAAGTTTACAGCAGATACACTTAGCTTTGTTAGTTCCAGCACCAGGCAGCGATTTTCCTGAAGTATCTTCTGACTCAGATGCAACATGAGACATCTTGCAATATGTAAGAGAAAAAACAACATATAAAGCAAAATTGATCAAATTCCTTAAATGACAGTTTCAGGAATGGGAAAAAAATGCCAAAGAACAAGCTTCTAGCAACCAGAAGCAATGAAAAATGAGACTTAAATAATGAGACAAAAGCGACGCCCATATTTTTTTAGCGCCAAATAAGACGCCCACATTATTTGGCGCCTAAATGCTTTTGGCGCCAAAAAATGACACCACATCCGGAACGCCGACATTTTTGGCGCAAAAGAACGTCAAAAAATGACGCAACTTCCGCGACACGTATGACGCCGGAAACAGAAAAGATTTTTTGCGCCAAAAAAGTCTGCGCCAAGAATGACGCAATAAAATGAAGCATTTTCAGCCCCCGCGAGCCTAACAGCCCACAGGGAAAAAGTCAAATTTTTTAAGGTAAGAAAAAATGATTGATTCAAATGCATTATCCCAAATATGAAACTGACTGTCTGAAAATAAGGAATGTTGAACATCCTGAGTCAAGGCAAATAAATGTTTGAATAGATATATTTAGAACTTTATAAAAAAAGCGCCCAACCATAGCTTAGAGTGTCACCGAAAATAAGACTTACTTACCCCAGGACACTCGTCTACATGTTGTAGAAAGCCAAACCAGTACTGAAACGAAAATCAGCAGAGGTAATGGTATATATATAAGAGTATATCGTCGATCTGAAAAGGGAGGTAAGAGATGAATCTCTACGACCGATAACAGAGAACCTATGAAATAGACCCCATAGAAGGAGATCATTGCATTCAAATAGGCAATACTCTCCTCACATCCCTCTGACATTCACTGCACGCTGAGAGGAAAACCGGGCTCCAACCTGCTGCGGAGCGCATATCAACGTAGAATCTAGCACAAACTTACTTCACCACCTCCATAGGAGGCAAAGTTTGTAAAACAGATTTGTGGGTGTGGTGAGGGGTGTATTTATAGGCATTTTAAGGTTTGGAAAACTTTGCCCCTCCTGGTAGGAATGTATATCCCATACGTCACTAGCTCATGGACTCTTGCTAATTACATGAAAGAAATCCCTTTATTACTCATTCCCCAGTTTTGCATAAACAATACTGTTATATTAATAAAAAAATACCTCTGTGATTACCTTGTATCTAAGCCTCTTCTAATACCCCCCTATCACATGACTTTTTATTTATTATCTATTGACTTGTATTTTAGACAATTAATGCTGGGTCCTGAACAACTCCACAGAAGAGAGAGCACAATGTTATCTATATGGCACACATGAATTGGCAGTCTTGTTGTGAAAAGTTAATTAAAAAAGCATGTGATAAGAGGCTGTCGGTATTGTGCGCTGGTATTACACAGTGGAGTGCAAATATTGCTTTCATGAAAGCAATATTTAGCGCTCCACTTGTAATCTCTCTCTTAGCCTGTAGTATACCTAACTCTACTGAAAGTTTCTATACCTAGGTATAGGCTATTGATAAACTATGTTAACACAGCCAGCAGAAGAAATAACACTTAGTGGGAGGTGGAAGAGATAAAGCTCTAAAATTTTCATTTTCAATTGTTCTTTCTAAGTATTGTATAGAGACAGAGATAAAAAAGGGAAGCATTTGAATGATAAGATAACAAGATCTGATCTGTCTGCAAGGTTAGCCTATTTTGATAGGCTGCAGTTTCAAAGAGCAAATCCAGCTAATTATTATGCAAAAAGAAGCATGCATGCTGCAGCTGGTATAACAAATCATGGGGAACACATTCAGGGGAAAACAATATTACAGTGAACTGTCCATTTAAAGAGTGTTTCTATAATAATAAATGCTACTTAACAATAGACACTTGTCCACTAGCCAAGCAGCAGACAGCCAAACCAGTACTGAAACATATCAGAAGAGGTTATGGAATAGGAGTATTTTGTAGATTAATAGAGGAAAGCAAAAGACAAGTCCCTGCAACTGATTTTAGAAGGTTTATGAGAGCAATTCCCATGAGGTGAATAAAAGATAAACCATACCCCACATACATCCCTCTGACAAACACTGTACTCTGAGGGGAAATCGGGCCTCAATATGAATTGAAAACCCCCCTCTTAGAGGAATCAAATGCACATCTTCACTCTTCAACCACATCCAGTAAAGACTGAGGTATGTGGTAGGTGGGAAGGGTTATATAGAGCTATTGGGGTTTGGGAATCTTTGCCTCCTCCTAATGGTAGAGAAGAGTAATTCCCATGAGTAATGGATCGTGGATTCTCACCAACTGTATGAAGGAAATTGTATTTTGTGGGTATCTCTGCCAATCTGGATTAACTCATGGTAATTCTGATATATACTGTATGTTATGGATGGTGTATGAATTTTCACTCTTGGTAGACCTGTCCACATGTCTCAGAAATGTTGGTGTTGTATATTGACCATATTGTAAAAAGCATTAGGATAAAAAAATAAACTTACAATAAACAGGCACAAAAAATATGTTAATAGACTTTGGAAGTTCATTAGTAGTGAGTTAGTCTCAGTAAACACTGGAAGGGAAATTAAGCCTCACATGCATTCATCAATATAGACTGTCCAAAACAAACTTTCTTTATTCAGAAAGGGTGTGTAATTTTAAACAATTTTCCAATTTACTTCTATCACCAATTTTGCTTTGCTCTCTTGGTATTCTTAGTTGAAAGCTAAATCTAGGAGGTTCATATGCTAATTTCGAAGCCCTTGAAGGCCGCCTCTTAGCTCAGGGCATTTTGATAGTTTTTTAACACTAGAGGGTGTTAGCTCATGTGTTTCATATAGAGAACACTGTGCTCACGCACATGGAGTTCCTGGGAGCAAGCACTGATTGGCTAAAATGCAAGTCTGTCAAAAGAACTGAAATAAGGGGCAGCTTGCAGAGGCTTAGATACAAGATAATCACAGAGGTAAAAAGTGTATTAATATAACTGTGTTGGTTATCCAAAACTAGGGAATGGGTAATAAATGGAATCTTTTAAAATAATACATATTCTGGTGTAGACTGTCCCTTTAACATAAGTACATATGTTTACCACATTTGTCAACTTGTGATGAATAATAATTTTAGCAAAGCTTGAAATTATATAATTATGTTCTTTGCACAATTTTCCATCTATGATAACTTAACATAATGGATTCAATTCGAATAAAAGAGTATATCAGAACCTCAAAGAATATAATTGGATCGATTAATTACATTAGAGGAGGCAGTTAAATGTTTCCAAGAACTAGCAAATAATAAAGCACCTGGACCAAATAGTTTACCTTCAGAATTTTACAAAAAAATTGAAAGAAGATATCTCTCCAATATTAAAGGGACAGTCTAGGCCAAAATAAACTTTCATGATTCAGATAGAGCATATAATTTTAAACAATTTTCCAATTTATTTTTATCACCAATTTTGCTTTGTTCTCTTGGTATTCTTAGTCGAAAGCTTAACCTAGGAGGTTCATATGCTAATTTCTTAGACCTTGAAGGCCACCTTTTTTCAGAATGCATTTTAACAGTTTTTCACCACTAGAGGGTGTTAGTTCACGTATTTCATATAGATAACACTGTGCTCTTGCACGTGAAGTTATCTGGGAGCAGGCACTGATTGGCTAAACTGCAAGTCTGTCAAAAGAACTGAAATAAAGGGGCAGTTTGCAGAGGCTTAGATACAAGATAATCACAGAGGTTAAAAGTATATTATTATAACTGTGTTGGTTATGCAAAACTGGGGAATGGGTAATAAAGGGATTATCTATCTTTTAAAACAATAAAAATTCTGGTGTAGACTGTCCCTTTAAGAGAATTATATAGTTCATACTGGAATGGTAATCTCAATCCCAGTCTTAATTTTACTAACTCACTAATTGGTTAGTGGTAGGAATACAAGCAGATAATTTAAATTCATATAGACCAGTCTAACACTTAAATGTTGATTATAAGATTTTGACCAGAATATTGGCAAAAAATATTACAGTCATAAATATGTTAATTAATAAAGACTAGACATGTCCACACTGAAAAAATGTGTTTAGTTTTCATTAGTTAAATAAATAATTTTGTTTCGGCATATTAGTTATTTAAAGTAAAATCATTTTTCAGATCCATTCGTTATTTCGGATCCATTCTTTATTCATATTCATTATTTTATTCTAAAGTTTAAAATAGAATAATTAATATGAATAAAGAATGGATCCAAAATAACGAATGATTCCGAAAAACAATTTAACTTAACATAAGGAATATACCAAAACAAAATTATCTAAACTGCCGTCCCCCCCACAGCACCAACACTAAATAAAAATCTATTCATCTCTAAACCGCTGTCCCCCCCATCGCCAACACTAAATAAAGCTATTAACCTCTAAACCGCCATCCCCCCACATAGCAACTACCTACATAAAACAATTAAACCCTAAACCGCCATCCCCTCCCATCGCCAAAACTAAATAAAGCTATTAACCCCTAAACCGCCCCCCCCACATCACAACTATCATAATTAAACTATTAACCCCTAAACCGCCATCCCCCCACATCGCCAACACTAAATAAAGCTATTAACCCCTAAAACGCCATCCCCCACATTGCAACTGCCTAAATTAAACTATTAACCCCTAAACCTTACACCCCTTAACTTTAACATAATAAAAATACACCTAAATTAAAGTTACAATATTACTAACTACCTAGTTAAAATAAATACAAATTTACTGCTGTCCCCCCACATCGCCAACACTAAATAAACTTATTATTGGTGTGGGTTTTTTTTTAAGATTAGGGCTTTTTTATTTTAAATGGGCTGAGAAAGAGCTGAATGCCTTTTTTGGGGCAATGGGTAGATTATTTTTTTTAGTTATTTTTTTGGGGGGGGTTATAATGCTAGCGGGTATTTGGTTTATTTTATTTGCAAAAGAGCCGTTAACTTTAGGGCAATGCCCTACAAATGGCCCTATTTATATATTAGTTTTTTTTTATTTTGGGGTGTTCTTTTTTTTAAATGGGGGTATTAGAATAGGAATATTTTTTATTATTTTGGATAATTTCGTTTGTTATTTTTTTGTAATGGTAGCTTTTTTATTTTTTGCAATTGTAGTTTTTTGGTTTTTTTTTTGTAATGTTAGGGTTTATTATTTTTGGTAATGTTAGGTGGATGCACAGAGGCGTAGCTGAGGTCCATCAGTCTGACACCACTTCATGCGATCGTCCGCTGCACACTGAAGATTGAATGCAAGGTACCCCTTTTATATTGGGGTACCCTTGCATTTCTATATGGCTTAAAAATTCAAATGAAAGCTGCTTAAATCCTATTGGCTGTTCAAATCAGCCAATAGGATTTAACAAGCTCTTATCCTATTGACTGATTTGAATTTTTCAGCCAATAGGAATGCAAGGGTACCACAATATAAAAGGGGTACCTTGCATTCAATCTTCTGTGTGCGGCGGACAATCGCATGAAGTGGACCTTCGTGTCGGACAGATGGACCTCCGCCTCTGCTCCGCCTCCGAGCATCCACCGACTGCTCCGCCTCGACCATGAAGATAGAAGATGGACCTGTGATGGATGAAGATGAAGCTGCCTGGCTGCTGGGATAAAGATAGATCGCCGGACTTCATCAATGGTGAGTATCAATTTTGGGATTAATGTTAAGTAATTTTTTTAAAAAAATTTGGGTTGGTTTTTTTTCTTTAAAGATGGGGAAAATGCGCCTGAAAGGGAGCCGCTGTGCCGCTGTGTGCGACAAAGCCTTTTGGCTGGGGAAGAGGAGGCAGAAGATCCTTTGTTGAAAGGCAGGGATGTAAGCTCAGGAGCGTGGACTTGCCAGCAACACTAGATGGCAGCAGTTTGGCAACGATGAGCATGCAATTTTAAGCAACTTTCTAATTAACTCCTAATATCAATTTTTCTTCGTTCTCTTGCTATCTTTATTTAAAAAGCAGGAATATTATGCATAGGAGCCGGCCCATTTTTGGTTGAGAACCTGGGTTATGCTTACTTATTGGTGTTGAACCTAAAATGGGCTGGCTGCCTTTTTTGGGCAATGGGTAGATTAGCTTTTTTTAGTTAGGTTTTTTTATTTTGGGGGGTTGAGGGTGGGGGGTTGTAATGTTAGGGGGTATTTCGTTTACAGGTAGCCCTCAGTTTACGCCGGGGTTAGGTTCCAGAAGGAATGGTTGTTAATCAAAACCGTTGTAAATTGAAACCCAGTTTATAATGTAAGTCAATGGGAAGTGAGGGAGATAGGTTCCAGACCCCTCTCAAAATTGTCATAAGTAACACCTAGTACATTATTTTTAAAGCTTTGAAATGAAGACTTTACATGCTAAACAGCATTATACAGCTAATAAAAAAATCACACAACACAGAATATATAATTAAACTAAGTTAAATGAACAAAAACATTTGCTAAACAGCATTATAAACTTAATAAAATAATCACACAACACAGACTTCACTTGCATTTTTCTGCAAACAGTTCTTTCTATGCATTCCAATCTGGGCTGATTTATAGACAAGAAGATCTTGTTCCTTTAAAATCTGCTCGACAGCTCAGATCTGGTTAAACTGATTAATTTCAGCTTGCTTGGCTTTGCTGCAACACAAGCGGACAGCTCCACCTACTGGCTATTTTAATAAATGCACTGCTTCTCAATGCTTTGCAATAGCAGTCACATGACTGGAAAAAAAGGTTGTTATTCTGAAACGGTGTAAATTGAACCGTTGCAAAACGAGGGCCACCTGTATTTTATTGGCCAAAGAGCTGTTAACTTTAGGGCAGAGCCCTACAAAAGGCCCTTTTAAAGGACATTGGTAGTTTAATTATAGATTCAATTTTTTTTTATTTTGGGGTGTTTTTTTTTTTAAATGTGGGTATTAGAATAGGAATATTTTTTATTATTTTGGATAATTTCGTTTGCTATTTTCTGTAATGGTAGTTTTTTTATTTTTTGCAATTTTACGGCTAGATTACGAGTCTTACGTTAGCCTTAAAAAGCAGCGTTAAGGGGTCCTAATGCTGCTTTTTTAACGCCCGCTTGTATTATGAGTCAGGCAGGAAAGGGTCTACCGCTCACTTTTTTTCCGCAATTTTAGCTTACCGCAAATCCCTTTACGTCAATTGCGTATCCTATCTTTTTAATGGGATTTGCCTAACGCCGGTATTACGATCGCCTAAAAAAGTGAGCAGTAGACCCCTCTCCTGGCAAGACTCCTACCGCATATAAAAGTCAGTAGTTAAGAGTTTTATGGGCTAACGCCGTAACATAAAACTCTTAACTAAAGTCAAGATAGATATGTACGATATAAAATCATACAATAGGGTGCGCTATATTAATATACAAAGTATGTGCAAATAAATGTGTGTGAAGTGGATAGTGCTATTTGTATAAAAATCGCTCAAAATGTATATAGGATGTCCTGTTAAAAGTGTATACCTAAGGAACTATATAGGTCTGGAAAAATAGATAAATGACTTCACATAAACAATGGTGTATATTTCACAAAAACTTCATCCCCTAAAAAAATGTA
The DNA here is from genome assembly GCF_027579735.1 of Bombina bombina. Taxonomy (NCBI): domain Eukaryota; kingdom Metazoa; phylum Chordata; class Amphibia; order Anura; family Bombinatoridae; genus Bombina; species Bombina bombina. Next base: position 215,719,924 of record NC_069501.1, read on the forward strand.
TACATATAAATCAAGTGATACAGTGTTATTTATATTGAAAATAGATAGAATATAATGAAATATTATATTATTAGAAAATATATAAAAAACAATACAAACGATTTCACATATAGTGCAGAGTCATTGATAGATAGATGCAATTGTTGAAATCAATAATTCTGGAAGGCTGCTCCACTCCAAACCGGTGGTAAGTCGGTAGAACTGAAAAAATAGAAAGCAAAAAGAGAGAGCGCCTGATGGTGTAATATCGTCAAGATCAAGAATGGTACAGGTATAAAAAATCTCTGCCAAATGGATACTCACAAAGAGCTTGGCACTCGCAAGTAGTGCATATAGGCGGGCTGACCTTTATACAGCAGTCAGTACACTGAATCTATGGTGGTCGTATCAGAAATCTGTAGTAATAGAAAAAGAAACACAAAAGACCAATAGTGCAATATCGTCTGAAACCGAAATGGGCACAGCAAAGGGCACGGGGTCAGCAAGATGTATACTCACAATGGAGTTGGCACTCCCAAGTAGTGCATTAAGGCAGGCTGACCTTCATACAGCAGTCAGCGCGCTGATAGTTAATAGCTGTAGTTGGTGGCTGTAGCTGTTATCGGTTTAAGCTTGTCCTCTGCTCACCGGCGTGTGTGCTGAATACTCAGCTATAGCTAGGCTGTTAGCTGTAGAAAGTAGATCCTCAAGGTATGCCGTGAACACACCCAGAGATGCACCTGAGGCTCGTCACAGGCCTCAGAAAACACAAGGTGCATACAAAATGGTAAGCCACTAAAGATGAGTGACTAAAAAGTATTTTTTAAAAGAGGCAAATTGAAAAAGGAAGTCAGCGGACAAAATGTTAAGTAAAAATAATAAAAAGGGTTTTATTTAAGAGCTATAACAACGCGTTTCTCGGCCGATTTAAGCTCACTGGCCGTTTCATCAGGTAAGTGTATAGGTATAGCGGGAAAACCACATTTAAAAATACATAGGAAGGTCATGATTGGTTAGTGCATCCACCAATAAATGACCAAACATTTTGTTACATTTAAAATACAATATTTCGCTGACATCCTAACAAAATACTTTCGTTACATATAATCACAAAAAAGGAAAATAGTGTATACATGGAAACAATGTAAAAAATATAGGTGATGTAGAAACCACGGATGAAACATTTTGTTCTTTAGCAGGATGATAAGCAACTCATTATTATCCTGTCTTAAAAATGGTCAAAAAATTGTAGGGACAAATGAGGCCACATGAACTATAAAAAATGAACATCAAATTGGTAATTCTGCTGCTTTAATAATATGTTAAAAAATACCAGTTCTGGTCGAGTCTTCAATGTCATGTACTGATGTAAGTCCTTGTGTTATGAATGACCATAATAAGTATGTTATGTGAGATAGAATTCTTGTGCCTATCATACATGGTACAGTATAACTGATGCTATGTGCTTTAAAATAAAAATAAAAATGGTATGTATTTAGTGTGTTTTATTTAAAAACATCACATTGCAGGAAAAAATATATTATGCCTGTATAGAATATACAGATAATAGTGTAAGTAATTTAATAAAATTATGTTTATTAGTTAAATGCTGCCAAATCCAAGTTAGAATTAAGCCCTGAAGGCCACAGAGTATTCAACTTGTGAATCCAAAAGGTTTCACGTTGTCTTAATTTAATAATTCTGTTGTAATCTGTTGAAGGGGGGTATATAGTCTATGGGATAAAATTTGAAAATTTCAGGATTGCCCTGATGTTTGTTCAGGCAATGTTCTGGTATACTATGTTTAATCTTTTTCTTTTTGCAATTTTTACAATTGCGTAGATGTTCCCCCCCACCTAGTTCTTGCTTTTCTTGAGGTACGACCCACGTACTGGGCCCCACATATACATTCAAGGACATAAATTACAAAGATAGAATTGCAATTTAAGAATTTTTTGATAGGAAAAATTTCCCCGGTTATTTTTGAGGTAAAATTTTTCATACCAGATGGTATGTATTTGCAAGTATTACAGCCTCTTTTTCCACATTTGTAGACTCCTATGTGACTAAGAAAATTTGTGTTGTTGTTGGAATTTTTGTTGCAAAAAATGTGTTTCACTTTTTTACTGGGAGCTAGCTTACTCCTCAAAGTAGGAGCCCTAGTGTATACGATTTTTGGATAACTATCTACTAAATCCTGGATAACTATCTACTACAATCCTGTACTTTTGGAAAAATGGTACAAAATACTCAGTGATTGCTCTTTTGAATTAATGAAGGCTCTGATAGAACACAGACGTATTTTAGCTGATCAGTGCAGTGAAAACATAGAAAGAATACAAACAGATTTAGAAAAACACGTTGAGAGTTCTGATTATGATCGTTTTTTGAAAAGCATGTATGAAAGGACAGACAAATTCCAAGAGGAACTTGTCCAATCCAAAAACAAAAAATTGGTAAGGGACAATGAGGACTACATTAATGATAGAATATATAGTTATAATCGCACACTACCTCCTAACTCAGAAACACAGAACTCTGAGAGTCAAAGAAATACAGATCATAGATCATATGACATAGATCAACTTACAGTGACAAATGCCCCACACAGAACAAACAGATCTGAACCAGGAGGAACTTGGACTACGGTTCACCATAGAAATAATAATAGGATTTATAAGGATAATTATAAATCAAATAACTATTATCATACTAAACCAATTAACCATTACAGAAAATCCAATACATATATACACAGAGATAGGGAACAACACAATGTACAATACCATAACAGATACAATGACAATCAATATGACACTTGGCACAGACAACAATCTCCCCACCAATCTTACTATCCACCCAGGAATCATTATGACAACCATAGGACTTATAATGATAATTCCTATTATGGTAATAAAAGACAATTTAGAGAGAACAGCAGATTTGACAATTATCAGAATTATGATTCTCCCATTCAAACTAATTCTTATACTTACAAAGATAATCATTCCAAGACTAATTATAACCCAAACCAGAATCAATATGTTCACTCGAATCGTTTTCAACCTTTGTCCTCTGTTACAGAGGACAATGTGTTCACAGAACGTATATCTAGAAACAATACTACCTCCGCATCCTCGCCTTTTTTAGAACATGCCCCACATCAACGAAGAGTAATAATAGAAGAACCAAATCCCAGAAAAAGACCCTTTCATTTAGACCAAGAGGCACAAGAGGGAGAGGTATTGCCACCAAGAAAGAAAAACATAACAAATTAGATAAGGGCTTTTTTAATTTATCATCACACACCTTATCCATAGAGGAAAAAAGAATTCTTCATAAGGGTTTATCATTTTGTCCACCCAATCCCCATAATATTTTTAACCTTTTTGTAGACCTAAATAGATTTACCAGGAAACTATCCTTGCAAAAATATTTTGCCCAAAAAAATCTAAAAAAACATAATCTTTTAGAGAACGATACTATCTGCATTCTTACTGATAATATGAATATGGGAGAAAGAGTTATCTCTACCCAAGGCTCTATAAATTCTCTTACTGATCAACTTTTTGAAAGTGTCATTCATACTGACGTAAAAATGAAATCATCATTCTCTCCTCCATTGGGATGTAGCCAATATGTTGAAATTTACCATAATTTAGTAATCGACGATCTTGAAAAAATTTCTTTAAAGTCATCAAAAAAGAATTTTTACAAATTACAAGGTGAAAGGAAGGCAGTCTCCTCCCTTGCAGACAACCCCAATATCATCATACGGGATGCTGACAAGGGAGGAGGAATAGTGATACAAGATTTTTGTGACTACTTATCAGAAGCCAAACGGATTCTGAATGACAACAATTACTATAGAGTCCTAAAAACAGACGCCACACCTATTTTTTTAAAAGAATATCATGCTTTGATTGAAAGAGGCTCCAATCTTAATATTCTAAATAAAGATGAAAGAAACTTTCTTAAAGTTAGCAACCCAAGTGTAGCACATTATTATCATTTGCCAAAAATCCATAAGGATCAAAAACACCCCCCTGGCCGACCAATAATTGCAGGGATAGATAACTTAACATACAATTTATCGTACTACATTGATCTTTTTTTACAGAAATATGTTGTTGGCCTTAGATCTTACATTAAAGACAGCACTCATCTACTCAACAAAATTAAGGACCTCAAAAATAATGGTGACCTAATATGGATAACCTGTGACGTTAGTTCTCTCTATTCCAACATATCTCACGAATTAGGCTTACAGACAATCTTGCTAAAACTAAATGAAGATCACTATATGCCCCACTTTCAAAAAGAGTATATTATTGAATGTATTAGATTCATTTTACAACATAATTATTTTATGTTTCAGGATTTATTTTACTTACAAATTAAGGGTACGGCCATGGGCACCAGATTCGCCCCCAGCTTTGCCAACATTTTTATGGGCATTTTTGAGGATATTTACATCTATAATTCCTCAGCTGGGGCGAGTCTGGTGTTCTATGGCCGCTACATAGATGACTTGATTTTCCTATGGAGAGGTGACCTTCCCTCAGCAACACTGTTTGCTGCTTCCCTTAACCAAAATGATTTTGGTTTGTCATTCACTGCTGATATAAATAAGCAGACAATAGATTTTTTAGATTTGACACTAAGCTGGGACCAGTTAGGAAATCTTTGTTCAAAAACATTTTTCAAGAAAGTAGACAGCAATAGTTATTTAAATTTCAAAAGTAATCATCATATAAACTGGCTATCAAACATCCCCTACAGTCAATTCGAAAGAATTCGACGTAATTGTTCATCGCTAGAATCCTTTGACCTGCAGAGCAAAATCATCTATCAAAGGTTCCTTGATAAAGGTTATCCTAATGACCTTTTGATAACCTGTAGAGACAAGGCCAGACTTCTAGATAGGGATATTTTACTCAACAAAAATAAGACTCATAACAATAAAAGAGAGAATGATAATTTTTCAGCAAAACCATTGTTTATCACCCAATACAATAATAATTATAAACAGATAAGACATATTCTTAACAAACACTGGCCAATAATACTCAGAGATCCCATTTTAAAAAATTTAGTAGATAGTTATCCAAAAATCGTATACACTAGGGCTCCTACTTTGAGGAGTAAGCTAGCTCCCAGTAAAAAAGTGAAACACATTTTTTGCAACAAAAATTCCAACAACAACACAAATTTTCTTAGTCACATAGGAGTCTACAAATGTGGAAAAAGAGGCTGTAATACTTGCAAATACATACCATCTGGTATGAAAAATTTTACCCAAAAAATAACCGGGGAAATTTTTCCTATCAAAAAATTCTTAAATTGCAATTCTATCTTTGTAATTTATGTCCTTGAATGTATATGTGGGGCCCAGTACGTGGGTCGTACCTCAAGAAAAGCAAGAACTAGGTGGGGGGAACATCTACGCAATTGTAAAAAATTGCAAAAAGAAAAAGATTAAACATAGTATACCAGAACATTGCCTGAACAAACATCAGGGCAATCCTGAAATTTTCAAATTTTATCCCATAGACTATATACCCCCTTCAACAGATTACAACAGAATTATTAAATTAAGACAACGTGAAACCTTTTGGATTCACAAGTTGAATACTCTGTGGCCTTCAGGGCTTAATTCTAACTTGGATTTGGCAGCATTTAACTAATAAACATAATTTTATTAAATTACTTACACTATTATCTGTATATTCTATACAGGCATAATATATTTTTTCCTGCAATGTGATGTTTTTAAATAAAACACACTAAATACATACCATTTTTATTTTTATTTTAAAGCACATAGCATCAGTTATACTGTACCATGTATGATAGGCACAAGAATTCTATCTCACATAACATACTTATTATGGTCATTCATAACACAAGGACTTACATCAGTACATGACATTGAAGACTCGACCAGAACTGGTATTTTTTAACATATTATTAAAGCAGCAGAATTACCAATTTGATGTTCATTTTTTATAGTTCATGTGGCCTCATTTGTCCCTACAATTTTTTGACCATTTTTAAGACAGGATAATAATGAGTTGCTTATCATCCTGCTAAAGAACAAAATGTTTCATCCGTGGTTTCTACATCACCTATATTTTTTACATTGTTTCCATGTATACACTATTTTCCTTTTTTGTGATTATATGTAACGAAAGTATTTTGTTAGGATGTCAGCGAAATATTGTATTTTAAATGTAACAAAATGTTTGGTCATTTATTGGTGGATGCACTAACCAATCATGACCTTCCTATGTATTTTTAAATGTGGTTTTCCCGCTATACCTATACACTTACCTGATGAAACGGCCAGTGAGCTTAAATCGGCCGAGAAACGCGTTGTTATAGCTCTTAAATAAAACCCTTTTTACTATTTTTACTTAACATTTTGTCCGCTGACTTCCTTTTTCAATTTGCCTCTTTTAAAAAATACTTTTTAGTCACTCATCTTTAGTGGCTTACCATTTTGTATGCACCTTGTGTTTTCTGAGGCCTGTGACGAGCCTCAGGTGCATCTCTGGGTGTGTTCACGGCATACCTTGAGGATCTACTTTCTACAGCTAACAGCCTAGCTATAGCTGAGTATTCAGCACACACGCCGGTGAGCAGAGGACAAGCTTAAACCGATAACAGCTACAGCCACCAACTACAGCTATTAACTATCAGCGCGCTGACTGTTGTATGAAGGTCAGCCTGCCTTAATGCACTACTTGGGAGTGCCAACTCCATTGTGAGTATACATCTTGCTGACCCCGTGCCCTTTGCTGTGCCCATTTCGGTTTCAGACGATATTGCACTATTGGTCTTTTGTGTTTCTTTTTCTATTACTACAGATTTCTGATACGACCACCATAGATTCAGTGTACTGACTGCTGTATAAAGGTCAGCCCGCCTATATGCACTACTTGCGAGTGCCAAGCTCTTTGTGAGTATCCATTTGGCAGAGATTTTTTATACCTGTACCATTCTTGATCTTGACGATATTACACCATCAGGCGCTCTCTCTTTTTGCTTTCTATCTTAACTAAAGTGCTAAAAAGTACACTAACACCCATAAACTACCTATTAACCCCTCCCCCACATAAAAAACACTTAAATAAAATGTTTAACCCCTAATCTGCCGACCGGACATCGCCGCCAATTTAATAAATGTATTAACCCCTAAACCGCCGGACTCCCACTTCGCAAAAACTAGTTAAATTTTATTAACCCCTTATCTGCCGTCCCTAACATCGCCGACACCTACCTACATTAATTAACCCCTAATCTTCCGACCCCAGCGTCGCCGCTACTATATTAAATTTATAAACCCCTAAACCTAAGTATAACCCTAACCACCCTAACTTAAATTTAATTTAAATTAAACAGAATAAATTTACCATAATTAAATAAATTAATCCTATTTAAAACTAAATACTTATCGATAAAATAAACCCTAAGCTAGCTACAATATAACTAATAGTTACATTGTAGCTAGCTTAGGCCTAGATTTAGAGTTCGGCGGTAAAAGGGCTGTTAACGCTCCGCGGGTTTTTTTCTGGCCGCACCATAAATTTAACTCTGGTATCGAGAGTTCAAACAAATGCTGCGTTAGGCTCCAAAAAAGGAGCGTAGAGCATTTATACCGCAAATGCAACTCTCGATACCAGAGTTGCTTACGGACGCGGCCGGCATCAAAAACGTGCTCGTGCACGATTCTCCCATAGGAAACAATGGGGCTGTTTGAGCTGAAAAAAAACCTAACACCTGCAAAAAAGCAGCGTTCAGCTCCTAACGCAGCCCCATTGTTTCCTATGGGGAAACACCTCCTAAGTCTGCACCTAACACCCTAACATGTACCCCGAGTCTAAACACCCCTAACCTTACACTTATTAACTCCTAATCTGCCGCCCCCGCTATCGCTGACCCCTGCATTACACTTTTAACCCCTAATCTGCCGCTCCGTAAACCGCCGCCACCTACGTTATCCCTATGTACCCCTAATCTGCTGCCCTAACATCGCCGACCCCTATGTTATATTTATTAACCCCTAATCTGCCCCCCACATCGTCGCCGACACCTGCCTACACTTATTAACCCCTAATCTGCCGAGCGGACCGCACCGCTACTATAATAAAGTTATTAACCCCTAATCCGCCTCACTAACCCTATCATAAATAGTATTAACCCCTAATCTGCCCTCCCTAACATCGCCGACACCTACCTTCAATTATTAACCCCTAATCTGCCGACCGGAGCTCACCGCTATTCTAATAAATGGATTAACCCCTAAAGCTAAGTCTAACCCTAACACTAACACCCCCCCTAAGTTAAATATAATTTTTATCTAACAAAATAAATTAACTCTTATTAAATAAATGATTCCTATTTAAAGCTAAATACTTACCTGTAAAATAAATCCTAATATAGCTACAATATAAATTATAATTATATTATAGCTATTTTAGGATTAATATTTATTTTACAGGCAACTTTGTAATTATTTTAACCAGGTACAATAGCTATTAAATAGTTAAGAACTATTTAATAGTTACCTAGTTAAAATAATAACAAATTTACCTGTAAAATAAATCATAACCTAAGATATAATTAAACCTAACACTACCCTATCAATAAAATAATTAAATAAACTACCTACAATTACCTACAATTAACCTAACACTACACTATCAATAAATTAATTAAACACAATTGCTACAAATAAATAAAATTAAATAAACTATCTAAAGTACAAAAAATAAAAAAGAACTAAGTTACAGAAAATAATAAAATATTTACAAACATAATAAAAATATTACAACAATTTTAAACTAATTACACCTACTCTAAGCCCCCTAATAAAATAACAAAGCCCCCCAAAATAAAAAATTCCCTACCCTATTCTAAAATACAAATATTACAAGCTCTTTTACCTTACCAGCCCTGAACAGGGCCCTTTGCGGGGCATGCCCCAAGAATTTCAGCTCTTTTGCCTGTAAAAAAAAACATACAATACCCCCCCCCAACATTACAACCCACCACCCACATACCCCTAATCTAACCCAAACCCCCCTTAAATAAACCTAACACTACCCCCCTGATGATCTTCCTACCTTGTCTTCACCATGCCAGGTTCACCGATCCGTCCTGGCTCCAAGATCTTCATCCAACCCAAGCGTGGGCTAGACATCCACTGAAGAAGTCCAGAAGAGGGTCCAAAGTCTTCCTCCTATCCGGCAAGAAGAGGACATCCGGACCGGCAAACATCTTCTCCAAGCGGCATCTTCTATCTTCTTCCATCCGATGACGACCGGCTCCATCTTGAAGACCTCCAGCGCGGATCCATCCTCTTCTTCCGACGACTAGACGACGAATGACGGTTCCTTTAAGGGACGTCATCCAAGATGGCGTCCCTCGAATTCCGATTGGCTGATAGGATTCTATCAGCCAATCGGAATTAAGGTAGGAATTTTCTGATTGGCTGATGGAATCAGCCAATCAGAATATAGTTCAATCCGATTGGCTGATCCAATCAGCCAATCAGATTGAGCTCGCATTCTATTGGCTGATCGGAACAGCCAATAGAATGCGAGCTCAATCTGATTGGCTGATTGGATCAGCCAATCGGATTGAACTATATTCTGATTGGCTGATTCCATCAGCCAATCAGAAAATTCCTACCTTAATTCCGATTGGCTGATAGAATCCTATCAGCCAATCGGAATTCGAGGGACGCCATCTTGGATGACGTCCCTTAAAGGAACCGTCATTCGTCGTCTAGTCGTCGGAAGAAGAGGATGGATCCGCGCTGGAGGTCTTCAAGATGGAGCCGGTCGTCATCGGATGGAAGAAGATAGAAGATGCCGCTTGGAGAAGATGTTTGCCGGTCCGGATGTCCTCTTCTTGCCGGATAGGAGGAAGACTTTGGACCCTCTTCTGGACTTCTTCAGTGGATGTCTAGCCCACGCTTGGGTTGGATGAAGATCTTGGAGCCAGGACGGATCGGTGAACCTGGCATGGTGAAGACAAGGTAGGAAGATCATCAGGGGGGTAGTGTTAGGTTTATTTAAGGGGGGGTTTGGGTTAGATTAGGGGTATGTGGGTGGTGGGTTGTAATGTTGGGGGGGGGTATTGTATGTTTTTTTTTACAGGCAAAAGAGCTGAAATTCTTGGGGCATGCCCCGCAAAGGGCCCTGTTCAGGGCCGGTAAGGTAAAAGAGCTTGTAATATTTGTATTTTAGAATAGGGTAGGGAATTTTTTATTTTGGGGGGCTTTGTTATTTTATTAGGGGGCTTAGAGTAGGTGTAATTAGTTTAAAATTGTTGTAATATTTTTATTATGTTTGTAAATATTTTATTATTTTCTGTAACTTAGTTCTTTTTTATTTTTTGTACTTTAGATAGTTTATTTAATTTTATTTATTTGTAGCAATTGTGTTTAATTAATTTATTGATAGTGTAGTGTTAGGTTAATTGTAGGTAATTGTAGGTAGTTTATTTAATTATTTTATTGATAGGGTAGTGTTAGGTTTAATTATATCTTAGGTTATGATTTATTTTACAGGTAAATTTGTTATTATTTTAACTAGGTAACTATTAAATAGTTCTTAACTATTTAATAGCTATTGTACCTGGTTAAAATAATTACAAAGTTGCCTGTAAAATAAATATTAATCCTAAAATAGCTATAATATAATTATAATTTATATTGTAGCTATATTAGGATTTATTTTACAGGTAAGTATTTAGCTTTAAATAGGAATCATTTATTTAATAAGAGTTAATTTATTTCGTTAGATAAAAATTATATTTAACTTAGGGGGGTGTTAGTGTTAGGGTTAGACTTAGCTTTAGGGTTTAATCCATTTATTAGAATAGCGGTGAGCTCCGGTCGGCAGATTAGGGGTTAATAAGTGTAGGTAGGTGTCGGCGACGTTGTGGGGGGCAGATTAGGGGTTAATAAATATAACATAGGGGTCGGCGATGTTAGGGGTAGCAGATTAGGGGTACATAGGGATAACGTAGGTGGCGGCGATTTGCGGTCGGAAGATTAGGGGTTAATTATTTTAAGTAGCTTGCGGCGACGTTGTGGGGGGCAAGTTAGGGGTTAATAGATATAATACAGGGGTCGGCGGTGTTAGGGGCAGCAGATTAGGGGTACATAAGTATAACGTAGGTGGCGGTCGGCAGATTAGGGGTTAAAAATTTTATTCGAGTGGCGGCGATGTGGGGGGAGCTCGGTTTAGGGGTACATAGGTAGTTTATGGGTGTTAGTGTACTTTAGGGTACAGTAGTTAAGAGCTTTATAAACCGGCGTTAGCCAGAAAGCTCTTAACTCCTGCTATTTTCAGGCGGCTGGAATCTTGTCGTTAGAGCTCTAACGCTCACTGCAGAAACGACTCTAAATACCGGCGTTAGGAAGATCCCATTGAAAAGATAGGCTACGCAAATGGCGTAGGGGGATCTGCGGTATGGAAAAGTCGCGGCTGTAAAGTGAGCGTTAGACCCTTTAATCACTGACTCCAAATACCAGCGGGCGCCCAAAACCAGCGTTAGGAGCCTCTAACGCTGGTTTTGACGGCTACCGCCGAACTCTAAATCTAGGCCTTAGGATTTATATTTATTTTACAGGCAACTTTGTATTTATTTTAACTAGGTACAATAGTTATTAAATAGTTATTAACTATTTAATAACTACCTAGCTAAAATAAGTACAAAAGTACCTGTAAAATAAACCCTAACCTAAGTTACAATTACACCTAACACTATACTATAATTAAACTAATTACCTAAACTAACAACAATTAATTACAATTAAATTAAATAAACTAAGTTACGAAACCCCCCCCCCCCACTAAATTACAGAAAAAATAAAAGAATTACAAGAATTATAAACTAATTACACCTAATCTAATCCCCCTAATAAAATAAAAAAGCCCCCAAAATAATAAAATTCCCTACCCTATACTAAATTACAAATAGCCCTTAAAAGTGCCTTTTGCGGGGCATTGCCCCAAAGTAATCAGCTCTTTCACTTGTAAAAAAAAAATACAATACCCCCCAACATTAAAACCCACCACCCACACACCCAACCCTACTCTAAAACCCACCCAATCCCCCCCTTAAAAAAACCTAACACTACCCCCTTGAAGATCACCCTACCTTGAGTTGTCTTCACCCAGCCGGGCACAAGTGGTCCTCCAGAGGGTCCGAAGTCTTCATCCTATCCGGCCAGAAGAGGACATCCAGACCGGCAGAAGGCTTCATCCAGGCGGCATCTTCTATCTTCATCCTTCCGGAGCGGAGTGGGTCCACCTTCAAGACATCCGACGCGGAGCGTCCTCTTCATCCGACAGCCGACAACTGAATGACTGGTCCTTTAAGTGACGTCATCCAAGATGGCGTCCCTTGAATTCCGATTGACTGATAGAATCCTATCAGCCAATCGGAATTAAGGTAGGAAAAAATCCTATTGGCTGATGCAATCAGCCAATAGGATTGACCTTGCATTCTATTGGTTGATTGGAACAGCCAATAGAATGCAAGCTCAATCCTATTGGCTGATTGGATCAGCCAATCGGATTGAACTTCAATCATATTGGCTGATTGCATCAGCCAATAGGATTTTCCTACCTTAATTCTGATTGGCTGATAGGATTCTATCAGCCAATCGAAATTCAAGGGACGCCATCTTGGATGATGTCACTTAAAGGACCAGTCATTCAGTCGTCGGCCGTCGGATGAAGAGGATGCTCCGCGTCGGATGTCTTGAAGATGGACACGCTCCGCTTCTGAAGGATGAAGATAGAAGATGTCGCCTGGATGAAGCCTTCTGCCGGTCTGGATGTCCTCTTCTGGCCGGATAGAATGAAGACTTCAGACCCTCTGGAGGACCACTTGTGCCCGGCTGGGTGAAGACGACTCAAGGTAGGGTGATCGTCAAGGGGGTAGTGTTAGGTTTTTTAAGGGGGGATTGGGTGGGTTTTAGAGTAGGGTTGGGTGTGTGGGTGGTGGGTTTTAATGTTTGGGGGTATTGTATTTTTTTTTACAGGTGAAAGAGCTGATTACTTTGGGGCAATGCCCTGCAAAAGGCCCTTTTAAGGGCTATTTGTAATTTAGTATAGGGTAGGGATTTTTATTATTTTGGGGGGCTTTTTTATTTTATTAGGGGGATTAGATTAGGTGTAATTCGTTTAAAATTCTTGTAATTCTTTTTTTCTTTCTGTAATTTAGTGTTTTTTTCCCGTAATTTAGTTTATTTAATTTAATTGTAATTAATTGTAGGTAGTTTAGGTAATTAGTTTAATTATAGTGTAGTGTTAGGTGTAATTGTAACTTAGGTTAGGGTTTATTTTACAGGTACTTTTGTATTTATTTTAACTAGGAAGTTATTAAATAGTTAAAATAAATACAAAGTTGCCTGTAAAATAAATATAAATCCTAAGCTAGCTACAATGTAACTATTAGTTATATTGTAGCTAGCTTAGGGTTTATTTTATAGGTAAGTATTTAGTTTTAAATAGGAATAATTTAGTTAATTGTAGTAAATTTATTTAGATTTATTTAAATTATATTTAAGTTAGAGGGGTGTTAGGGTTAGACTTAGGTTTAGGGGTTAATACATTTATTATAGTGGCGGCAACGTTGGCGGTGGCAGATTAGGGGTTAATAAATTAAATATAGTTGTGGCAACATTGGGGGGGGCATATTAGGGGTTAATAACTATAATGTAGGTGTCAGCGATGTTGGGGGCAGTAGATTAGGGGTTCATAATTATAATGTAGGTGGTGGCGGTGTCCGGAGCGGCATATTAGGGGTTAATAATATAATGTAGGTGTCAGTGATAGTGGGGGCAGCAGATTAGGTGTTAATAAGTGTAAGATTAGGGGTGTTTAGACTTGGGGTTCATGTTAGGGTGTTAGGTGCAGATATAAAATGTATTTTTCCCATAGGAAACAATGGGGCTGCGTTAGGAGCTGAACGCTACTTTTTTTGCAGGTGTTAGTTTTTTTTCAGTCAGTTCAGCCCCATTGTTTCCTATGGGGAAATCGTGCACAAGCACGTTTTGCCATCTTACCGCTACCATAAGGAACGCTGGTATTGAGGTGAGATGTGGAGCTAAATTCTGCTCTACGCTCACCTTTTTGCGGCTAACGCCAGGTTTAAAAAAACCTGTAATACCAGCGTTACTTTAGGTAAGCGGTGAGGGAAAACTGTGCGTTAGCAACGCACCCCTGTTAACGCAAAACTCGTAATCTCGCCATTAGTGTTTATTATTTCTTGTAATTGTAGTTATTTTTGTGTAAAGTTAGGGTTTCTTATTTTTAGTAATGTTAGTTTGTTTTTTTGTTTTTTAAACAAGTAATGTTAGGTTTTTTTTTTAAGTTTAAGCTTAGGTTTTATTTTTATTTCACAGGTAAGTTTGTATTTATTTTAACTAGGTAGTTAGTAATATTGTAACTTTAATTTTGGTATATTTTAATTATGTTAAAGTTAGGGAATGTTAGGTTTAGGGGTTGATAATTTAATTTAGGTAGTTGCGATGTGGGGGGACGGTGGTTTAGAGGTTAGTAGGTTTATTTAGTTTTGGCGATGTGGAGGGACGGCGGTTTAGGGGTTAATAGGTTTATTTAGTGTTGGCAATGTGAGGGGACGGTGGTTTAGATTAGAATGAATAAAGAATGGATATGAAAATTCGGAAACTAGTTTATTGATCCGAATCTCCGAATCAGCCGAAAAATGAAATTCAGCCGAAATGAATTGCACATGTCTAATGAAGACCAAACATGCGGCTAGATTACGAGTTGCTTTTTAACGCCAGCTGGTATTACGAGTCTTGCAGGTACAGTTGTACCGCTCACTTTTTTGGCCAGACTCGGAAATACCGCAAATCCACTTACGTCAATTGCGTATCCTATATTTTCAATGGGACTTGCATAGCGCCGGTATTACGAGTCAAAGCAAAAGTGAGCGGTAGACCCTCTCCTGTCAAACCTGGTACCGCATTTTAAAGTCAGTAGTTAAAAGTTTTACACTACAGCGCCGTAGCATAAAACTCTTAACTAAAGTGCTAAAAAGTACACTAACACCCATAAACTACCTATTAACCCCTAAACCGAGGCCCCCCCACATCGCAAACACTAAACTAAATTTTTTAACCCCTAATCTGCAGAACCGGACATCGCCGCCACTATAATAAATATATTAACCCCTAAACCGCCGCACTCCTGCATCGCAAACACTAGTTAAATATTATTAACCCCTAATCTGCCTGCCCTAACATCGCCGACACCTACCTACATTTATTAACCCCTAATCTGCCGCCCCCAATGTCACCGCCACTATAATAAAGTTATTAACCCCTAAACCTGTCTTACCCTAAACCTAACCCCCCCTAACTGAAATATAATTTTAATAAATCTAAATAAAATTACTATCATTAACTAAATTATTCCTATTTAAAACTAAATACTTACCTGTAAAATAAACCCTAAGATAGCTACAATATAACTAATAATTACATTGTATCTAGTTTAGGGTTTATTTTTATTTTACAGGCAACTTTGTATTTATTTTAACTAGGTACAATAGTTATTAAATAGTTATTAACTATTTAACAAAATAAAAAGCCCCCCAAAATAAAAAAGCCCTACCCTACACTAAATTACAAATAGCCATTAAAAGGGCCTTTTGCGGGGCATTGCCCCAAAATAATCAGCTCTTTTACCTGTAAAAAAAAAGTACAACACCCCCCCCAACATTAAAACCCACCACTAGTGATGTCGCGAATTGTTTGCCGACGAATAGTTCACAGCGACCATAGCTTGTTCGCATTCGCAGCGGCGGGCGAACATATGCGATGTTTGATCCGCCCTCTATTCGTCATCATTGAGTAAACTATGACCCTGTATCTCACAGTCTGCAGACACATTTCAGCCAATCAGCAGCAGACACTCCCTCCCAGACCCTCCCAGCTCCTGAACAGCAGCCATTTTAGATTCATTCTGATCCTGCATTCTTAGTGAGAGGAGGGATAGTGTAGCTGCTGCTGATTTTATAGGGAAATTGATCGCTAGGCTAGTGTATTCAGTGTCCACTACAGTCCTGAAGGACTCATCTGATCTCTGCTGTAAGGACAGCACCCCAAAAAGCCCTTTTTAGGGCTAGAACATCAGTCTTTTTTTTTTTTTTTTTTGCCTGTGTAATTTTGACTGTGAAACATCAGTCTGCTAGTGTAATCTAATAGCAGTTGCCTGCCAGCCAGCGTGCATGCCAGGCCCACTTGCCAACTAGTGCCACCACTCATATCTGTTGTAACAGTAGTGTAAATCTAAAAAAAAAACTTTTTTGACTGTGAAACATCAGTCTGCTAGTGTAATCTAATTGCAGTTGCCTGCCTGCCTGCCAGCGTGTGTGCCAGGCCCACTTGCTAAGTGCCACAACTCATATCTGTTGTAACAGTAGTGTAAATTTAAAAAAAAAAAACTTTTTTGACTGTGAAACATCAGTCTGCTAGTGTAATCTAATTGCAGTTGCCTGCCTGCCAGCGTGTGTGCCAGGCCCACTTGCCAACTAGTGCCACCACTCATATCTGTTGTAACAGTAGTGTAAATTTAAAAAAAAAAACTTTTTTGACTGTGAAACATCAGTCTGCTAGTGTAATCTAATTGCAGTTGCTGCCTGCCTGTCAGCGTGTGTGCCAGGCCCACTTGCCAACTAGTGCCACCACTCATATCTGTTGTAACAGTAGTGTAAATTTAAAAAAAAAAAAACTTTTTTGACTGTGAAACATCAGTCTGCTAGTGTAATCTAATTGCAGTTGCCTGCCTGCCAGCGTGTGTGCCAGGCCCACTTGCTAAGTGCCACCACTCATATCTGTTGTAACAGTAGTGTAAATTTAAAAAAAAAAAACTTTTTTGACTGTGAAACATCAGTCTGCTAGTGTAATCTAATTGCAGTTGCCTGCCTGCCTGCCAGCGTGTGTGCCAGGCCCACTTGCCAACTAGTGCCACCACTCATATCTGTTGTAACAGTAGTGTAAATTTAAAAAAAAACTTTTTTGACTGTGAAACATCAGTCTGCTAGTGTAATCTAATTGCAGTTGCCTGCCTGCCAGCGTGTGTGCCAGGCCCACTTGCTAACTAGTGCCACCACTCATATCTGTTGTAACAGTAGTGTAAATTCTTTAAAAAAAAACTTTTTTGACTGTGAAACATCAGTCTGCTAGTGTAATCTAATTGCAGTTGCCTGCCTGCCAGCGTGTGTGCCAGGCCCACTTGCCAACTAGTGCCACCACTCATATCTGTTGTAACAGTAGTGTAAATTTTTTAAAAAAAAACTTTTTTGACTGTGAAACATCAGTCTGCTAGTGTAATCTAATTGTATGCTTAAAAATATGCTTAAACAATGATGTTATAAATTTGTCTAGTAAAAATCTCACTAATACTGATATACAGGTTTTGTCTAAGGGCTTGAATTTTGTTCCTGATAATCATTTTAACATTTTTGAAACTATTCTTGACATTAATAGGTTTGTACGCAATTTAACTTTGCGCAAACATTATTTTGGTTTCAATGAAGATCAGGAACAGAATGTAAACAAGGCTAGCCAAGATGTTAAATGTGAACCTAAGGGGTTAAATGATTTTTCTGATATCTGTAGTCTTTTGGACCTGGAACAGTTACAACATGAGGGTGATAGTCATATGGATGGCTTATTGTGTGAGACAGATATATCACTTAGTCATGTTAAAAATAAAAGTCATTTTTATCCTATACATACTAGACCGAAAATTTTGGATATATTTCAAAAAACAGTGGGTGAGAAATTAAGGGGATTACAAACTGCCCAAAAGAGAAATAAATTTCCATCTAACTTTACACAAAAGGAGAGAGACACAATAAAAAGTTTGGCATCTGATGACTCACTTGTCATCAGGCAATCTGACAAGGGAGGCAATGTGGTCGTCCTAAATAAGGATGACTACATTGCAGAATCCATGAGACAACTAAACGACAGGGAAGTGTATATTAAACTGAGTGACAACCCTACAGTGAAATACAGGAATGAACTGACTAATCTTGTTTTATATGCAAGATATAATAACATCATAAATAAATCTGTTCAGGAAAGAATTATTCCTAAACTACCAGTCATTCCTGTTTTTCATTACCTTCCCAAAACACACAAGAATCTACAGAGCCCACAGGGTAGACCCATTATAGCGGGTATTGATTCTTTGAATGAACCTATGTCAGAGTTAATTGATTCATTCTTACAACCCCTAGTTAGGGATTTGCCCAGTTTTATACAGGACACCACGGCCCTTTTAAACAAAGTACAAAATCTAAAATGGAAATCTACATATAGATTTATCACAGCAGATGTTTCCTCATTGTATACAACTATACAACACGAGAAGGGGATAGAAGCAATAGAACACTTTTTGGAACAGAATACAAATTTTACATATCCTACCAAAATATTTATATTAAGGGCAATTGAATATCTTTTGAGTCACAATTTTTTTCTGTTTCAGAACAGCTTTTATCTCCAGAAACGTGGGACAGCCATGGGGGCTAAATTTGCCCCCTCATACGCCAACCTCTTTATGGGTTGGTGGGAGCTGTCCCACGTTTTTGGAGATAAAAACCCCTTCAAGGACAGGATTATCCAGTTTTACAGATACATAGATGATCTGTTGTTTGTGTTTGAGGGAGATCAGCAAGAGGCAGAGGATTTTTGTAAATATTTGAACAATAACAACCTCAACTTAAACTTTACCAGTGAACAGAGTGATAAAGAAATTAATTTTCTTGATATCACATTAATAAGCACAGACAAAAATACAGTTGAAACTACTATATATAGAAAGTCTACAGCTGGGAACACCATCCTCAAGTACAATTCATGCCACCCAAGACATGTTGTGAAGGGTATCCCTAAGGGGGAATATACCAGAATTAAAAGAAATTGCACAAATGAGGATGAATATCAGGTGAAGTCAAAAGAGGCAACACAAAGGTTCAGGGATAGAGGCTACAGTGAGAAGTTACTTAAAGAGGCAAAATCTAGTGTAGATTTAATTCCCAGACAAGACTTGCTAAAATATAGGAATAAACAGAAAAGAACATCAGAAAATAGCAAGATCAAATTTATTACAACTTACAGTATGGAATACACTAAGGTGTGCAATATTATTAAAGATTCCATACCAATTTTGTACTCAGACCCTATCCTTAAGGAGATTCTCAAAGAAGGTTGTGATTTTGTATCTAGAAGAGGTAAGACGATAGCAAATTTTATTTCTCCATCTGATGTAAAAACCAAAAAAACATCCTGCTGGTTAAAACAGAGAAAGGGTTTTTATAAGTGCAGACGCCCAATATGTACAACATGAGACTTTGTTAAGGAAGGAGAGGAATTTAATTCTACTATTACCAATAAGACTTATAAGATACATCATTATATCAACTGTTCTACCACACATGTGGTTTATCTTCTCACATGTAAAATTTGCCACAAACAATATACAGGAAAAACAAAGAGACCGTTAAAAGAGAGGTTCTTGGAGCACTTGCGCTCCATAGAGGATGAGAACACAGACACACCTGTATCAAGGCACTTTAAGGTTCTACACAATGCAGATACATCTCCTCTTATCCTACAGGGGATAGATTTTGTCCCACAATGGAGAAGAGGAGGTGATAGAGAGACAACACTTGACAAAAGAGAAGTTATGTGGATGTTCAATCTACAGACTACACACCCTGAGGGCCTCAACATGAGAAGGGATTTAGACTTATTCACCAAATAATAAATATCTGAAATTTTTTTTTAGTAATTTATTTTAAAAAGAAATTTTTGATTTTTTTTGGAATTTATAGATATGTCTCTTGTCATAGGCTCATTCCCCTAAAAATAATTAAGAAATAAGAAAATGTAATAAATCATTTAATGTTTTTGGGAAATTTTTGAATTTATAGGTATGTCTCTTGTCATGGGCTCATTCCCCTAAAAAGAATTAAGAAATAAGAAAATATGTTGATATGAGACATTTTCTCACTATTCTTGCCAACCCAATTTTTCCTTTATGAGAGATAAAATAGATTACTATACATACACTTATTTTGATGTCTTAGGAAATCAGGCTCTTGTCATAGGCTCATCTATTGCATATCTAATTTCATACTTTTCAAATTAAGGATTTTTATATTAAGAGTAGTTTAAACAATATATAAACATGGTTTTGATTATATTTAACACTGAAGGTAATGACTTATAGAGCAATGTGTATGCTTCTTTTCATAAATGTAATGATTTAAATATATTGCAAAACAGATTGTTTTCACAAAACATAGTCACGCCTTAACCAACAAATATCAACCTGCATATTTATATTGTAACACTTTATGTACATGAAAAGGAAAAAGTAAATAAATGTTTCTTGTCATAGGCTCCCTTACAAAATGGCAAAGTACAGGTTAATGAAAATTTGTGATATCACTTTAAGAAATTTGGTATAAATAGAGCTCTGAACAGGTGCATCAATTAGCAGTGACCAAGTGCATGGAGCACGAAACGTTTGCTGTTTTTTGCACCTGTTCTACAACCTGTTTTTGCACTACTGTGCTTACCACATTTTAATCTATCTTGTATGATTTTAATAAGTTTGGAATAAAATTGAACTTTTATATATCTGTGGGCTTGGAGCGCTTATTTTTCCCTACATTGGATGGACTGTAATCTAATTGTAGTTGCCTGTCTGCCTGCCAGCGTGTGTGCCAGGCCCACTTTCCAACTAGTGCCACCACTCATATCTGTTGTAACAGTAGTGTAAATTTAAAAAAAATACTTTTTTGATTGTGAAACATCAGTCTGCTAGTGTAATCTAATTGCAGTTGCCTGCCTGCCTGCCAGCGTGTGTGCCAGGCCCACTTGCCAACTAGTGCAACCACTCATATCTGTTGTAACAGTAGTGTAAATTTAAAAAAAAAACTTTTTTGACTGTGAAACATCAGTCCTGCTAGTGTAATCTAATTGCAGTTGCCTGCCTGCCTGCCAGTGTGTGTGCCAGGCCCACTTGCCAACTAGTGCCACCACTCATATCTGTTGTAACAGTAGTGTAAATTTAAAAAAAAAAAACTTTTTTGACTGTGAAACATCAGTCTGCTAGTGTAATCTAATTGCAGATGCCTGCCTGCCAGCGTGTGTGCCAGGTTCACTTGCCAACTAGTGCCACCACTCATATCTGTTGTAACAGTAGTGTAAATTTTGTAAAAAAAAAACTTTTTTGACTGTGAAACATCAGTCTGCTTGTGTAATCTAATTGCAGTTGCCTGCTTGCCAGCGTGTGTGCCAGGCTCACAGCGTATACTGTGCCCACTTGCCCAGTGCCACCACTCATATCTTGTTTAATAGTAGTGTAAGTGTACATTTAAAAAAAAAAACAACTTTTTGGATTGTGAAACATCAGTCTGCTTTTTTGTGTCAGGCTCACAGTGTATACTGTGCCCACTTGCCCAGTGCCACCACTCATATCTTGTTTAATAGTAGTGTAAGTGTACATTTAAAAAAAAAAATGACAGGCAGAGGCAGGCCACCCCGCAGGGTGCCGTCGTGGTCGTGGTGCTGTGATTCCCTTTGACCCTAAAATAATGCCCAGTGTTCAGAGGCCACGTACCATGAACGCGAAAAAGTTCTGAGGAGGACCTAGTTGACTGGCTAACACAGGACACCCAATCTTCTACAAGCTTCCGCTCGGAACCTTGATGCACCATCCACCTCCAGCTTAGCTTCAGGCACCTCTCAAGTGACCACTCGCCCCGCCTGCCGCCACCACCAACACTAGCACCACAGCCGCTTCACTTGATCTGTCAGAAGAGTTATTGACACATCAGTTTGAAGAAATGAGTGATGCGCAACCATCATTGACAGAGGATGTAGATAACAGTGATATGCCTCAGTCAGGCAGCATTACAGACATGGACGTACGGTGTGATGATGATGATGATGTTGTACCCGCTGCTGCTTCCTTTTCTTGATTTGTCAGATCCAAGTGAATCAGTTGATGATGATGCGTCTGTGGATGTCATGTGGGTGCCCGCTAGAAGAGAAGAAGAAGAGGGGGAAAGTTCAGATGGGGAGACAGAGAGGAGGAGGAGGAGACAAGTTGGAAGCAGGGGGAGGTCGTTGCAAGGAGCTTGTGGCACAGTCAGACAGCATGCATCGGCACCTGGGGTCAGCCAGACAGCACGCCAATCAACGCATGCTGTTGCCACCACCAGAATGCCGTCGTCGCAGAGCTCAGCAGTGTGGCATTTTTTTTGTGTGTCTGCCTCTGACAACAGCGATGCCATTTGCAACCTGTGCCAAAAGAAACTGTGTCGTGGGAAGTCCAACACCCACCTAGGTACAACTGCTTTGCGAAGGCACATGATCTCACATCACAAATGCCGATGGGATGAACACATGAGTAGAAGCAGCACACAAACTCAAAGCCGCCATCCTCCTCCTGGTCCAGCATCTTCAGCCACGTCAACCACTGCTGTCCTCCTTGCCCCCTCTCAACCATCCGCCACTCCGTCTCTCTCCGTAGCAGTTCCTGCTCATCTGCCCACAGTCAGGTGTCTGTCAAGGACATGTTTGAGCGTAAGAATCCAATGTCCCAAAGTCACTACCTTGCCCGGCGTCTGACATCTGGCTTGTCTGAACTCTTAGCCCGCCAGCTTTTACCATACAAGCTGGTGGAGTCTGAGGCGTTCAAAAAATTTGTAGCTATTGGGACACCGCAGTGGAAGGTACCCAGCTGAAATTTCTTTGCACAAAAGGCAATCCCCAACCTGTACTCGATTGTGCAAAAGGAAGTAATGGCATGTCTGGCACACAGTTTTGGGGCAAGGGTCCTTAAGCAGGCCAGGAAGGTGTGTGGCCATTTCAGGCATTCCTACATGGCCATGGCAAATTTTGCAGATATCCAGCGGCGAAACAACATGCCAGTGAGGAGCTTGATTTGCGGCAGCCCGACACGTTGGAATTCAACACTCCTAATGTTCGACCGCCTGCTCCAACAAGAAAAAGCCGTTAACGAGTATTTGTATGACCGGGGTGCTAGGACAGCCTCTGCGGAGCTGGGGATTTTTTTGCCATGTTACTGGACGCTCATGCGCAATGCCTGTAGGCTCATGCGTCCTTTTGAGGAGGTGACAAACCTAGTCAGTCGCACCGAAGGCACCATCAGCAGCATCATACCATTTGTTTTCTTCCTGGAGCGTGCCCTGCGAAGAGTGCTGGATCAGGCCGTAGATGAGCGTGAAGAGGAAGAGGAAGAGTTGTGGTCACCATCACCACCAGAAACAGCCTTATCAGCATCGGTTGCTGGACCAGCGGCAACGCTGGAAGAGGATTGTGAGGAAGAGGAGTCAGAGGAGGAATGTGGCTTTGAGGAGGAGGAGGAGGAAGACCGAGCACAACAGGCATCCCAGGGGGCTCGTTGTCACCTATCTGGTACCCGTGGTGTTGTACGTGGCTGGGGGGGAAGAAGATACCTTCAGTGAGATCACTGAGGATGAGGAACGGGACATGAGTAGCTCGACATCCAACCTTGTGCAAATGGGGTCTTTCATGCTGTCGTGCCTGTTGAGTGACCCTCGTATAAAAAAGCTGAAGGAGAAGGACCTGTACTGGGTGTCCACGCTACTAGACCCCCGGTATAAGCATAAAGTGCCTGAAATGTTACCAAATTCCCGCAAGTTGGAAAGGATGCAGCAGTTCCAAAATAAATTAAAAAGTATGCTTTACAAAGCGTATAAGGGTGATGTCACAGCACAACGGGAATCTAACAGGGAAAGAGGTGAAAGTAATCCTCCGACTCCCACGACCACGCCGGCAAGGACAGGACGCTTTACAGACGTGTTGTTGATGGAGGACATGCGGAGCTTTTTAACTCCTATGCATCGCCACAGCCCTTCGGGGTCCACCCTCAGAGAACGACTCGAGCGACAGGTAGCAGACTATCTCGCCTTAACTGCAGATCTCGACACTCTGAGGAGCGATGAACCCCTTGACTACTGGGTGTGCAGGCTTGACCTGTGGCTTGAGCTATCCCAATTTTCGATAGAACTGCTGGCCTGCCCCGCTTCAAGTGTCCTGTCAGAAAGGACCTTCAGTGCAGCAGGAGGTATTATCACTGAGAAGAGAAGTCGCCTAGGTCAAAAAAGTCTAGATTACCTCACCTTTATTAAAATGAATGAGGGATGGATCCCGAAGGGACTGACATTGGGCGATACTTTAGAGTAAAAAAGGCCTGATGAGATGATCTGCCTTGGGCTATAAATGGTCCACAAGCTGCTGTATGTTATCTTCGAATGCAGGATGACTTGCATGACTTATCTGCCACCAACTAGGGTTCAAGCCGCAATGTTTTAGGGCACTTTCTGCCAGGGAAACAAACATCAATTTTTCTGGCTGCTGCTACAGCAGCGGCTGCAACAATACCTAATTTTTCAGGCATGTGTACATGCCAAATTTTTCTGGCCTCTGGTGCTGCACTGTGGCTTTTAAAAACAAAACAAAAAAAAGGCACGTAACAGGGATTAAAGTGATAGGAATAGTACTACTTAACACACCACTCCTATCTGGTGGCACATTAGATTGCGCACGCAGTGCCCCAATATTTGAAGTAGGATGACCGACCAAGCATCTTTATCCATCTCCCGGTTCCTAAAATCCATGCCATATACACGTCCCCTGATAGGGGACGTAACAGGGATTAAAGTGATAGGAATAGTACTACTTAACACACCACTCCTATCTGGTGGCACAGTAGATTGCACGCGCAGTGCCCCAATATTTGAAGTAGGAGGACCGACCAAGCATCTTTTTCCATCTCCCGGTTCCTAAAATCCATGCCATATACACGTCCCTTGATAGGGGACGTAACAGGGATTAAAGTGATAAGAATAGTACTACTTAACACACCCCTCATATCTGGTAGTACAGTAGATTGCACGCGCAGTGCCCCAAATTTGAAGTAGGAGGACCAACCAAGCATTTTTTTTCCATCTCCCGGTTCCTAAAATCCATGCCATATACCCGTCCCCTGATAGGGGACACCGCAGTGGAAGGTACCCGGCTGAAATTTCTTTGCACAAAAGGCAATCCCCAACCTGTACTCGATTGTGCAAAAGGAAGTAACCTTACCATGGGTCCCAGACCGCACGTCTTGTAATTCTCTGTCTGGGAAATTATCTATCTATCAAATCTATCTATTGATCTATCAAATCTATCTATCGTATCTATCAAATGTATCTATTGCATCTATTGATCTATCTATCTAATCTATGTATCTATCTATCAAATCTATCTATCTCGTGGCAGGACCGACCAAGCATCTTTTCCATCTCCCGGTTCCTAAAATCCATGCCATATACACGTACCCTGATAGGGGAAGTAACAGGTATTAAACTGATAAGAATAGTACTACTTGACAGACCACTCATATCTGTTGGCACAGTAGATTGCATGTGGTGATCTGACAAAATGCAGAAGGACATTTGGCAGACGGACATTTGCCAGACGGACATTTGGCCGACAGATAGAAAGCTAAAGAATGTTCCGATTTCATCCGAGGGCAGATACGTTCCAGAGTGCTCTGTTCTAATCAGAGCCTCAGGCGCCGCAACTGCCTCTGGGAACCTTACTATAGGTCCCAGACCGCACGTCTTGTAATTCTCTGTCTGGAAAATTATCTATCTAACAAATCTATCTATTGATCTATCAAATCTATCATCTATCTATCGTATCTATCAAATGTATCTATTGCATCTATTGATCTATCTATCTAATCTATGTATCTATCTATCAAATCTATCTATCTCGTGGCAGGACCGACCAAGCATCTTTTTCCATATCCCGGTTCCGAAAATCCATGCCATTTACACGTCCCCTGATAGGGGACGTAACAGGGATTAAACTGATAAGAATAGTACTACTTAACACACCACTCATATCTGGTGGCACAGTAGATTGCACGCGCAGTGCCCCAAATTTCAAGTAGGAGGACCGACCAAGCATCTTTTTCCATCTCCCGGTTCCTAAAATCCATGCCATATACACGTCCCCTGATAGGGGACGTAACAGGGATTAAACTGATAAGAATAGTACTACTTAACACACCACTCATATCTGGTGGCACAGTAGATTGCACGCGGTTCTCTGACAAAATGCAGAAGGACATTTGGCAGACGGACATTTGGCCGACAGGCAGAAAGCAAAAGAATGTTCCGATTTCGGCCGTGGGCAGATACGTTCCAGAGTGCTCTGTTCTAATCAGAGCCTCGGGCGCCGCAACTGCCTCTGGGAACCTTACCATGGGTCCCAGACCGCACGTCTTGTAATTCTCTGTCTGGGAAATTATCTATCTATCAAATCTATCTATTGATCTATCAAATCTATCTATCGTATCTATCAAATGTATCTATTGCATCTATTGATCTATCTATCTAATCTATGTATCTATCGATCAAATCTATCTTGTGGCAATAGGGAGTTTGCGGTTGTGCAAATGGACTGTTTGCGGTTGTTTGCGGTGCGTTAAACGGGGAGTTTGGTCTGTCACTGTGAAGCGGGCGTAACCCTTACACTACCCGATCGATACAACATCATACCTGATGTTTTAAAGCACGTTATTCCAAACAATTTAGGAATGTTAGGTGATTTATGCCCTTTATGGATTAAAACCAGAATCTGCATCAACTATGTAATTTTCCATGGGAGTTTTGCCATGGATCCCCCTCCGGCATGCCACAGTCCAGGTGTTAGTACCCTTGAAACAAGTTTTCCATCACTATTGTGGCCAGAAATAGTCCCTGTGTGTTTTAAAATTTGCCTGCCTATTGAAGTCAATGGTGGTTTGCCCGGTTCGCCCGTTCGCGAACAGTTGCGGAAGTTTGCATCTGCCATTCACGAACCGAAATTTTTAGGTTCACGACATCACTACCCACCACCCACACACCCAACCCTACTCTAAAACCCACCCAATACCCCCTTAATAAACGACATCCAACTGAAGAATGAAGGTTCCTTTAAATGACGTCATCCAAGATGGCATCCCTTCAATTCCGATTGGCTGATAGAATTCTATCAGCCAATCGGAATTAAGGTAGAAAAAATCCTATTGACTGATGCAATCAGCTAATAGGATTGAAGTTCAACCCTATTGGCTGATCCAATCAGTCTTGAAAAAGCCCGCAAATAGGGTGAAACGCGTAGAAAGCTGTGTTAAGGATTGTTCCCTTTGTTTCTACTCTATCAAGGAGAATATCTGCCATACGTGGAAGTTTGTAAACCAGTCCAGAGATTCGATCGCTCCCTGCGTACAATTGAGTACTAAGAGCAGGAGGAGTGAACCGGTTCCCTATGGTAACTTGCGCAAGTTTGAAGAAACCGGGATCAGCAATTACCTTCAACAGATGCACTAATATCGGAAGCCTTTCAGAATCCAGCCGTTTACGAGGAAGGGTGAGATTACCTGCATAGCAGGCACAACACAAGCTCACCTAAAGGTATAGATCTGTCTGGTTTGTCTATATATCGATACATTGTGCTTCAACATCCTCCCTAGAGCGGGGTTTTAAAGTTCAAATAGTGGCTGGCCACTACTATTTCACTTACTACCACAATGCAATTTTAATTAAAGGGATATCCTGAAAATATCGTCAACTGCCTAAAGAAAGACTATTATTTCTTAGTGTTGCACCAAACGGTACCTTGAACGTAAATTTGAACATTTTATATTCTCCAATATACATATTGATTTTATATGGAAAGTGTTTATAGTGACTTTTTATTATTTTGTGGATCCAACAAATGACATTACTTACGCAACCATTGCGATCCATTTGAATCTGGGCTCTCTTCTTATATATATGTTGTGTACACAAACCTGCAAATAATTATGTTGTTGTTTTAATATTGTATGTATTATAATTGTTTAAGTATATTTATGCTTATGTGATATTTCTTTAGTAAAAGATATTTTACACACATCTTTGCGGCTTTATTGGGTGTAGGTATAATCAGAGAGTAATTATAAAGCATTATATATTTAATACTTGCTATCCATTCTTTAACTAGTCCATATTATACTCAATTTGCACGTCAGTTTTTGATTATTCCTTTCTCTCGTAGTTTGTAACACTTAAAGCTTTTCTAGCGCCTCTTTTAAACAAATATATTTTCACTCGCATTCTATTGGCTGATTGGATCAGCCAATAGAATGCAAGCTCAATCATATTGGCTGATCCAATCAGCCAATAGGATTTTTTCTACCTTAATTCCGATTGGCTGATAGAATTCTATCAGCCAATCGGAATTGAAGGGACACCATCTTGGATGACGTCATTTAAAGGAACCTTCATTCTTCAGTTAGACGTCGTTTGAAGAGGATGCTCTGCGTTGGATGTCTTGAAGATGGAGCCGCTCCGCGCCAGATGGATGAAGATAGAAGATGCGAGTAGGGTTGGGTGTGTGGGTGGTGGGTTTTAATGTTGGGGGGGTATTGTACTTTTTTTTTACAGGTAAAAGAGCTGATTACTTTGGGGCAATGCCCTGCAAAAGGCCCTTTTAATGGCTATTTGTAATTTAGTATAGGGTAGGGCTTTTTATTATCGTGGGGGGATTTTTTATTTTATTAGGGGGATTAGATTAGGTGTAATTAGTTTAAAAAACTTGTAATTATTTTATTATTTTCTGTAATTTAGTGGGGTGTTTTTTCGTACTTTAGATAATTGTATTTAATTGTATTTAATTGTATTTAGTTTAGGGAATTAATTTAATTATAGTGCAGTGTTAGGTTTTATTTTACAGGTAAATTTGTCTTTATTTTAACTAGGTAGCTATTAAATCGTTAATAACTATTTAATAACTATTCTACCTAGTTAAAATAAATACAAAGTTGCCTGTAAAATAAAAATAAATCCTAAGCTAGCTACAATGTAACTATTAGTTAAATTGTAGCTATCTAACTGCTAGATTTAGAGTTTTGTCGGTAACGACCCGCGTAGCTGACGCTGGCTTTTTTCTGGCCGCACCTTTTAAATACCTCTGGTATTGAGAGTTCACAGAATGGCTGCGTTAGGCTCCAAAAAGGGAGCGTACAGGCATATTTACCGCCACTGCAACTCTCGATACCAGAGTTGCTTACGGACGTGGCCAGCTTCAAAAACGTGCTTGTGCACGATTCCCCCATAGGAAACAATGGGGCTGTTTGAGCTGAAAAAAAACCTAACACCTGCAAAAAAGCCGCGTTCAGCTCCTAACGCAGCCCCATTGTTTGCTATGGGGAAACACTTCCTACGTCTGCACCTAACACTCTAACATGTACCCCGAGTCTAAACACCCCTAACCTTACACTTATTAACCCCTAATCTGCCGCCCCCGCTATCGCTGACCCCTGCATATTATTTTTAACCCATAATCTGCCGCTCCGTACACCCCCGCCACCTACATTATCCCTATGTACCCCTAATCTGCTGCCCTAACATCGCCAACCCCTATATTATATTTATTAACCCCTAATCTGCTGCCCCCAACATCGCCTCCACCTAACTACACTTATTAACCCCTAATCTACCGACCGGACCTGAGCGCTACTATAATAAATATATTAACCCCTAATCCGCCTCACTCCCCGCCTCAATAACCCTATAATAAATAGTATTAACCCCTAATCTGCCCTCCCTAACATCGCCGACACCTAACTTCAAACATTAACCCCTAATCCTGCCGACTGGAGCTCACCGCTATTCTAATAAATGTATTACCCCTAAAGCTAAGTCTAACCCTAACACTAACACCCCCCTAAGTTAAATATAATTTAAATCTAACGAAATAAATTAACTCTTATTAAATAAATTATTCCTATTTAAAGCTAAATACTTACCTGTAAAATAAATCCTAATATAGCTACAATATAAATTATATTTATATTATAGCTATTTTAGGATTTATATTTATTTTACAGGTAACTTTGTATTTATTTTAACCAGGTACAATAGCTATTAAATAGTTAAGAACTATTTAATAGCTAAAATAGTTAAAATAATTACAAAATTACCTGTAAAATAAATCCTAACCTAAGTTACAATTAAACCTAACACTACACTATCAATAAATTAATTAAATAAAATACCTAAAAGTATCTACAATTAAACCTAACACTACACTATCAATAAATTAATTAAATACAATACCTACAAATAAATACAATTAAATAAACTAACTAAAGTACAAAAAATAAAAAAGAACTAAGTTACAAAAAATAAAAAAATATTTACAAACATTAGAAAAAAATTACAACAATTTTAAACTAATTACACCTGCTCTAAGCCCCCTAATAAAATAACAAAGACCCCCAAAATAAAAAAATGCCCTACCCTATTCTAAATTACAAAAGTTCAAAGCTCTTTTACCTTACCAGCCCTGAACAGGGCCCTTTGCGGGGCATGCCCTAAAGAATTCAGCTCTTTTGCCTGTAAAAAAAAACACATACAATACACCCCCCCCAACATTACAACCCACCACCCACATACCCCTAATCTAACCCAAACCCCCCTTAAATAAACCTAACACTAAGCCCCTGAAGATCTTCCTACCTTATCTTCACCATACCAGGTTCACCGATCGATCCAAAAGAGCTCCTCCGATGTCTTGATCCAAGCCCAAGCGGGGGGCTGAAGAGGTCCATGATCCGGCTGAAGTCTTCATCCAAGCGGGAGCTGAAGAGGTCCATGATCCAGCTGAAGTCTTCATCCAAGCGGGAGCTGAAGAGGTTCATGATCCGGCTGAAGTCTTTTATCAACGGCATCTTCAATCTTCTTTCTTCAGGATCCGTGTTCATCCCGCCGACGCGGAACATCCATCTTCACCGACGACTTCCCGACGAATGACGGTTCCTTTAAGGGACGTCATCCAAGATGGCGTCCCTCGAATTCTGATTGGCTGATAGGATTCTATCAGCCAATCGGAATTAAGGTAGGAAAATTCTGATTGGCTGATGGAATCAGCCAATCAGAATCAAGTTCAATCCGATTGGCTGATCTGATCAGCCAATCAGATTGAGCTTGCATTCTATTGGCTGTTCCGATCAGCCAATAGAATGTGAGCTCAATCTGATTGGCTGCTCGGATCAGCCAATCGGATTGAACTTGATTCTGATTGGCTGATTCCATCAGCCAATCAGAATTTTCCTACCTTAATTCCGATTGGCTGATAGAATCCTATCAGCCAATCGGAATTCGAGGGACGCCATCTTGGATGACGTCCCTTAAAGGAACCGTCATTCGTCGGGAAGTCGTCGGTGAAGATGGATGTTCCGCGTCGGCGGGATGAACACAGATCCTGAAGAAAGAAGATTGAAGATGCCGTTGATAGAAGACTTCAGCTGGTTCATGGACCTCTTCAGCTCCCGCTTGGATGAAGACTTCAGCCGGATCATGGACCTCTTAAGCTCTCGCTTGGATGAAGACTTCAGCGGGATCATGGACATCTTCAGCCCCCCGCTTGGGCTTGGATCAAGACATCGGAGGAGCTCTTCTGGATCGATCGGTGAACCTGGTATGGTGAAGATAAGGTAGGAAGATCTTCAGGGGCTTAGTGTTAGGTTTATTTAAGGGGGGTTTGGGTTAGATTAGGGGTATGTGGGTGGTGGGTTGTAATGTTGGGGGGGGGTATTGTATGTGTTTTTTTTACAGACAAAAGAGCTGAATTCTTTGGGGCATGCCCCGCAAAGGGCCCTGTTCAGGGCTGGTAAGGTAAAAGAGCTTTGAACTTTTGTAATTTAGAATAGGGTAGGGCATTTTTTTATTTTGGGGGGCTTTGTTATTTTATTAGGGGGCTTAGAGTAGGTGTAATTAGTTTAAAATTGTTGTAATATTTTTCTAATGTTTGTAAATATTTTTTTATTTTTTGTAACTTAGTTCTTTTTTATTTTTTGTACTTTAGTTAGTTTATTTAATTGTATTTATTTGTAGGAATTGTATTTAATTTTTTATTGATAGTGTAGTGTTAGGTTTAATTGTAGATAATTGTAGGTAGTTTATTTAATTTATTTATTGATAGTGTAGTGTTAGGTTTAATTGTAACCTAGGTTAGGATTTATTTTACAGGTAATTTTGTAATTATTTTAACTATTTTAGCTATTAAATAGTTCTTAACTATTTAATAGCTATTGTACCTGGTTAAAATAAATACAAAGTTACCTGTAAAATAAATATAAATCCTAAAATAGCTATAATATAATTATAATTTATATTGTAGCTATATTAGGGTTTATTTTACAGGTAAGTATTTAGCTTTAAATAGGAATAATTTATTTAATAAGAGTTAATTTATTTTGTTAGATTTAAATTATATTTAATTTAGGAGGGTGTTAGTGTTAGGGTTAGACTTAGCTTTAGGGGTTAATACATTTATTAGAATAGCGGCGAGATTCGGTCGGCAGATTAGGGGTTAGTAATTGAAGTTAGGTCTCGGCGATGTTAGGGAGGGCAGATTAGGGGTTAATACTATTTATTATAGGGTTATTGAGGCGGGAGTGAGGCGTATTAGGGGTTAATAACGTTATTATAGTAGCGGTGAGATCCGCTCGGCAGATTAGGGTTTAATAAGTGTAGGCAGGTGGAGGTGACGTTGAGGGGGTCAGATTAGGGGTTAATAAATATAATATAGGGGTCGGCGGTGTTAGGGGCAGCAGATTAGGGGTACATAGCTATAATGTAGGTGGCGGTTCTTTGCGGTCGGCAGATTAGGGGTTAATTATTGTAGGTAGCTGGCGGCGACGTTGTGGGGGCAGGTTAGGGGTTAATAAATATAATATAGGGGTCGGCGGTGTTAGGGGCAGCAGATTAGGGGTACATAAGTATAACGTAGGTGGCGGTCGGCAAATTAGGGGTTAAAATTTTTTAATCGAGTGGCGGTTTAGGGGTACATAGGTAGTTTATGGGTGTTAGTGTACTTTAGAGCACAGTAGTTAAGAGCTTTATAAACCGGCGTTAGCCCAGAAAGCTCTTAACTACTGACTTTTTTCTGCGGCTGGAGTTTTGTCGTTAGATTTCTAATGCTAACTTCAGACACGACTCTAAATACCGGAGTTAGAAAGATCTCATTGAAAAGATAGGATACGCAATTGACGTAAGGGGATCTGCGGTATGGAAAAGTCGCGGCTGAAAAGTGAGCGTTAGACCCTTTCCAAATACCGGCGGTAGCCTAAAACCAGCGTTAGGAGCCTCTAACGCTGGTTTTGACGGCTACCGCCAAACTCTAAATCTAGGCCTTAGGGTTTATTTTATAGGTATTTAGTTTTAAATAGGAATACTTTAGTTAATTGTAGTTATTTTATTTAGATTTATTTAAATTATATTTAAGTTAGGAGGGTTAGGGTAAGGGTTAGACTTAGGTTTAGGGGTTAAGAACTTTAATATAGTGACAGCGACGTTGGGGGCGGCAGATTAGGGGTTAATAAGTGTAGGTAGGTGGCGGCGACATTGGGGGCGGCAGATTAGGGGTTAATAAATATAATGTAGGGTTCGGCGATGTTGGGGGCAGCAGATTGTGGGTTCATAACTATAATGTAGGTGGCGGCGGTGTTTGGAGCAGCAGATTAGGGGTTAATAATATAATGCAGGTGTTGGCGATGTCGGGGGCGGCAGATTAGGGGTTAATAAGTGTAAGATTAGGGGTGTTTAGACTCTGGGTTCATGTTAGGGTGTTAGGTGTAGACATAAAATGTATTTCCCCATAGGAATCAATGGGGCTGCGTTAAGAGGTGAATGCTGCTTTTTTGCAGGTGTTAGGTTTTTTTTCAAGCCGGCTCTCCCCCATTGATTCCTATGGGGAAATCGTGCACCAGCACGTTTTGCCAGCTCACCGCTACCGTAAGCAGCACTGGTATTGAGGTGAGATGTGGAGCAAAATTTTGCTCTACGCTCACTTTTCTGCGGCTAACGCCGGGTTTCTAAAAACCTGTAATACCAGCGCTGTTTGTAAGTGAGCGGTGAGGGAAAACTGCTCGTTAGCACCGCACCCCTGTTACAGCAAAACTTGTAATCTAGGTGATGATTTGTAAACAATAGAACATCTAGACAAAATATTCGAAAATTATTATTAGTTTTAGAAGTGACTGGAAATAAGAATTTGCAACAGCTATGCGCTTCTAATCAAAATGCAGCAATTGTATCAATAGACACTTACGGCTAGATTTGGAGTTTTGTCGGTAACGACCCGAAAAACTAACGCCCGCGTTTTACTGGCCGCACCATAAAAATAACTCTGGTATCGAGAGTCCACATAAAGGCTGCGTTAGGCTCCAAAAAAGGAGCGTAGAGCATTTTTAACGCAGCTTCAACTCTCAATACCAGAGTTGCTTACGCAAGCGGCCAGTCTCAAAAACGTGCTCGTGCACGATTCCCCCATAGGAAACAATGGGGCTGTTTGAGCTGAAAAAAAACACCTGCAAAAAAGCCGCGTTCAGCTCCTAACGCAGCCCCATTGTTTGCTATGCGGTAACCCTTCCGACGTCTGCACTTAACACTCTAACATGTACCCCGAGTCTAAACACCCCTAACCTTACACTTATTAACCCCTAATCTGCCGCCCCCGCTATCGCTGACCCCTGCATATTATTATTAACCCCTAATCTGCCGCTCTGTAAACCGCCGCTACTTACATTATCCCTATGTACCCCTAATCTGCTGCCCTAACATCGCCGACCCCTATATTATATTTATTAACCCCTAATCTGCCCCCCACAACGTCGCCTCCACCTGCCTACACTTATTAACCCCTAATCTGCCGACCGGACCGCACCGCTATCATTATAAAGTTATTAACCCCTAATCCGCCTCACTAACCCTATCATAAATAGTATTAACCCCTAATCTGCCCTCCCTAACATCGCCGACACCTAACTTCAATTATTAACCCCTAATCTGCCGACTGAATCTCGCCGCTATTCTAATAAATGTATTAACCCCTAAAGCTAAGTCTAACCCTAACACTAACACCCCCCTAAGTTAAATATAATTTAAATCTAACTAAATAAATTAACTCTTATTAAATAAATTATTCCTATTTAAAGCTAAATACTTACCTGTAAAATAAATCCTAATATAGCTACAATATAAATTATATTTATATTATAGCTATTTTAGGATTTATATTTATTTTACAGGTAACTTTGTATTTATTTTAACCAGGTACAATAGCTATTAAATAGTTAAGAACTATTTAATAGCTAAAATAGTTAAAATAATTACAAATTTACATGTAAAAGAAATCCTAACCTAAGTTACAAATAAACCTAACACTAGGCTATCAATAAATTAATTAAATAAACTACCTACAATTACCTACAATTAACCTAACACTACACTATCAATAAATTAATTAAATACAATTGCTACAAAGAAATACAATTAAATAAACTAGCTAAAGTACAAAAAATAAAAAAGAACTAAGTTACAAAAAATAAAAAATATCTACAAACATAAGAAAAATATTACAACAATTTTAAACTAATTACACCTACTCTAAGCCCCCTAATAAAAACAACAAAGCCCCCCAAAATAAAAAATGCCCTACCCTATTCTAAATTACTAAAGTTAAAAGCTCTTTTACCTTACCAGCCCTGAACAGGGCCCTTTGCGGGGCATGCCCCAAGAAGTTCAGCTCTTTTGCCTGTAAAAAAAAAACATACAATACCCCCCCCAACATTACAACCCACCACCCACCGACCCCTAATCTAGCCCAAACCCCCCTTAAATAAACCTAACACTAAGCCCCTGAAGATCATCCTACCTTGTCTTCACCTCACCAGGTATCACCGATCCGTCCTGGCTCCAAAATCTTCATCCAACCCAAGCGGGGGTTGGCGATCCATCATCCGGTGCCTGAAGAGGTCCAGAAGAGGCTCCAAAGTCTTCATCCTATCCGGGAAGAAGAGGCGATCCGGACCGGCAACCATCTTGATCCAAGCGGCATCTTCTATCTTCATCGGATGACGACCGGCTCCATCCTGAAGACCTCCACCGTGGACCCATCTTCTTCCGGCGACGTCCAACTGCAGAATGACGGTTCCTTTAAGGGACGTCATCCAAGATGGCGTCCCTCGAATTCCGATTGGCTGATAGGATTCTATCAGCCAATCGGAATTAAGGTAGGAATATTCTGATTGGCTGATGGAATCAGCCAATCAGAATCAAGTTCAATCCGATTGGCTGATCCAATCAGCCAATCAGATTGAGCTCGCATTCTATTGGCTGATCGGAACAGCCAACAGAATGCGAGCTCAATCTGATTGGCTGATTGGATCAGCCAATCTGATTGAACTTGATTCTGATTGGCTGATTCCATCAGCCAATCAGAATATTCCTACCTTAATTCCGATTGGCTGATAGAATCCTATCAGCCAATCGGAATTCGAGGGACGCCATCTTGGATGACGTCCCTTAAAGGAACCGTCATTCTGCAGTTGGACGTTGCCGGAAGAAGATGGGTCCGCGGTGGAGGTCTTCAGGATGGAGCCGGTCGTCATCGGATGAAGATAGAAGATGCCGCTTGGATCAAGATGGTTTGCCGGTCCGGATCGCCTCTTCTTCACGGATAGGATGAAGACTTTGGAGCCTCTTCTGGACCTCTTCAGGCACCGGATGATGGATCGCCAACCCCCGCTTGGGTTGGATGAAGATTTTGGAGCCCGGACGGATCGGTGATACCTGGTGAGGTGAAGACAAGGTAGGATGATCTTCAGGGGCTTAGTGTTAGGTTTATTTAAGGGGGGTTTTGGGTTAGATTAGGGGTATGTGGGTGGTGGGTTGTAATGTTGGGGGGGGTATTGTATGTTTTTTTTTTACAGGCAAAAGAGCTGAACTTCTTGGGGCATGCCCCGCAAAGGGCCCTGTTCAGGGCTGGTAAGGTAAAAGAGCTTTTAACTTTAGTAATTTAGAATAGGGTAGGGCATTTTTTATTTTGGGGGGCTTTGTTGTTTTATTAGGGGGTTTAGAGTAGGTGTAATTAGTTTAAAATTGTTGTAATATTTTTCTTATGTTTGTAGATATTTTTTTATTTTTTGTAACTTAGTTCTTTTTTATTTTTTGTACTTTAGCTAGTTTATTTAATTGTATTTCTTTGTAGCAATTGTATTTAATTAATTTATTGATAGTGTAGTGTTAGGTTAATTGTAGGTAATTGTAGGTAGTTTATTTAATTAATTTATTGATAGTCTAGTGTTAGGTTTATTTGTAACTTAGGTTAGGATTTCTTTTACAGGTAAATTTGTAATTATTTTAACTATTTTAGCTATTAAATAGTTCTTAACTATTTAATAGCTATTGTACCTGGTTAAAATAAATACAAAGTTACCTGTAAAATAAATATAAATCCTAAAATAGCTATAATATAAATATAATTTATATTGTAGGTATATTAGGATTTATTTTACAGGTAAGTATTTAGCTTTAAATAGGAATAATTTATTTAATAAGAGTTAATTTATTTAGTTAGATTTAAATCATATTTAACTTAGGGGGGTGTTAGTGTTAGGGTTAGACTTAGCTTTAGGGGTTAATACATTTATTAGAATAGCGGTGAGCTCCGGTCGGCAGATTAGGGGTTAATAATTGAAGTTAGGTGTCGGCGATGTTAGGGAGGGCAGATTAGGGGTTAATACTATTTATTATAGGGTTAGTGAGGCAGATTAGGGGTTAATAACTTTATTATAGTGGCGCTCAGGTCCGCTCGGCAGATTAGGGGTTAATAAGTGTAGGTAGCTGGCGGAGACGTTGTGGGGGGCAGATTAGGGGTTAATAAATATAATACAGGGGTCGGCGGTGTTAGGGGCAGCAGATTAGGGGTACATAGGGATAATGTAGCTGGCGGCGGCGTGCGGACGGCAGATTAGGGGTTAATAAGTGTAGGTAGCTGGCGGCGACGTTGTGGGGGGCAGATTAGGGGTTAATAAATATAATACAGGGGTCGGCGGTGTTAGGGGCAGCAGATTAGGGGTACATAAGGATAACGTAGGTGGCGGTCGGCAGATTAGGGGTTAAAAAAATGTAATCGAGTGGCGGCGATGTAGGGGGACCTCGGTTTAGGGGTACATAGGTAGTTTATGGGTGTTAGTGTACTTTAGAGTACAGTAGTTAAGAGCTTTATGAACCGGCGTTAGCCCAGAAAGCTCTTAACTACTGACTTTTGTCCTGCGGCTGGAGTTTTGTCGTTAGATGTCTAACGCTCACTTCAGAAACGACTCTAAATACCGGAGTTAGGAAGATCCCATTGAAAAGATAGGATACGCAATTGACGTAAGGGGATCTGCGGTATGGAAAAGTCGCGGCTGAAAAGTGAGCGTTAGACCCTATTTTGAGTGACTCTAAATACCGGCGGTAGCCTAAAACCAGCGTTAGGAGCCTCTAACGCTGGTTTTCACGGCTACCGCCAAACTCCAAATCTAGGTCTTAGAAAGCTTTTGACAGGATAACCTAGAATCATTTTTAAAAAAAAATAATTTTTGATTCAGATTTTCAGTTTTGTTTTAGTTTTATTAAATATGAAAGTTTTATTGAAGAATTCAATTAACAAAATGGAGTGAGACAAAATTAAAGTATGACATGAATTACAAAGCTGTCAACACTTAAGGAGGCCCAGAGTATATGAGAGTTGTTGTAAGAGCTCTTCCATGACTTGATTATTGGATGTCCATCATTGTACTCATCCTCGAAGAATAAGAGAAGAGGCAGGTCCAGAGCAAAAACAGGAGGGCCTCCCATATAGCTTGCATATTTTTTTATCATTTTTAAAACTATATATATAATTTTGCCCAATAAAATTATTAAACAACTATTGTCTATTTCTTAGAGAATAAAGTAGCCAGGCTAAAATTGCCCGTGGTGGAAATTGAAAAGGCAGGTAAGAGGAAGAAAAAAAAAAGTGAGGAGGGGCTAAGTGGGATGTCCAGGGATTGGTGCAATATGTCTACTCGGTAGCTAATAGTGGGTTAGTGTAAGTGCTTGGGTAAAGGGGAGTACCCTTCCACAGCAGGAGCATAACCTCATGAAAATAAGGCTTTCCTATTTTGAGATAATGATATTTTTCTAGGTGCAATAAGTTAGTGAAATTTCTCCTCCACTCAAGGAGGCTTGGAGTTTGGGGCGATTTCCAATGTTTAGGGATCAACTCTTTGGCTCCATTGAGCATTATAATGAAAAGTGTTTATCCTTAATCCTTGGGAGATTGTGATAAAGCAAATAGTAAGGATCAGGATGGATTGCTAGTCCTAGTATCCTATTAATTTCTGCAAAGATCTCTCTTCATTACACCCCTAGAGTAGGGCAGCTCCACCAGATATGGAGCATGGTTTCCTCCTCTCCACAACCCTCCGACAATTGCCGTTACATTGGGATATATCTTCTTTAATCTTTGGGGTGTTAAATACTACCCACTCAATAATTCATATTGGGACTCCTGAATTCTGTTGGAGACTGACGCTTTTTTCGTTATGTCAAAAATGTTGTGCCATTGTTTACTGTCTATCACATGCCCTAGTTCCCTGTGCCATCTGTGTACGTAGTTAGGAAGGTTATTGTGTCCTTTGGATTGAACTAAGTCATAGATAAGGGAAATTAGATGGTTTGGAGGTTGTGACTGGACACAATTTTTCGTACGGTGTCAGTGATTTGTCAAGAGAGGACTTATATTTGTGTGTGAGGAAGTAGTGTGATATTTGGGTATAATGTAACCATTAGAGG
This sequence comes from Bombina bombina, assembly GCF_027579735.1. Lineage (NCBI taxonomy): Eukaryota > Metazoa > Chordata > Amphibia > Anura > Bombinatoridae > Bombina > Bombina bombina. The sequence goes on from NC_069501.1 coordinate 215,759,719, forward strand.
GTCCCATTACTTGAGTTCTGATTGGGTTTTGAGCTTACCTTGGGAGATTGTATTATAGAAAGCAGTGTCATTTAGAGAGATTGGTGCTTTTACTGTGTTGGTAGGAATGTGAACACCAATATCTGGGTTTTCTCTTACTGGTGTTAATGGGGAGCATGGAGTTGAGATCTGACTATATGTGGCAATAAGTCTGTCTCATCAACAGATAGAGGGTCTACAAAGATGGGTGATGTGCAGGAGGGATCCATGTCATGGAGCTGACATTACTTCTACATAGAATATCGGCATCCAAATAAACCCATGCCTTGTGGGCAGGGTAATGGCTCCATTTGGACAATCTCTGAAATAGGAATCAGATCACTCATCTGTATGTATGGAGGTTGGGAACTCCCAGGCCTCTTGTAGCGCATGATTTGTATAGTGTTTGAGTATTTATTCTAGGTTTTAGCCCCTGCCAGATGTAAGATTCCATAGCTTTTTGTATTTGTTGAATGAATGGGTTAGAAGGTGAAAGAGGGAGGTTCTGCAGAATATATAATACTCTGGGGAGAACATTCATCTTCACCACATTAATACGGCCTGACCATGATCTTGTCTTATTTTTCCAGTTTGACAGGTCTCTAATTATGTCGTCCAATTCAGTTTCTTGTAGTTGGTATCAACTAAATCTGTAAGTAAGGAGGTTGGATTAGGGCACTGATATGTTATGTTAAGAAGCTCTGATTTATTCAGATTGAGGTGAAAATTTGATAAATAGCCATAGTTTCTAAATTCCTCCTGTACAGCTGGTAAGGACTGAGCAGAAGTTAATCAGCGTAAATTGCCAGTTTGTATTCTGAGTTCTGTACCTTAATTCCCTCTATTCTAGGATTGGATCACATTTTGCTGGCTAGAGATTCTATAGTCAGGGCAAATAAAAGGGGGGATAGGGGCAGCCCTGTCTTTTACCAATTGTGATTTTAACCCCTTAAGGACTGGGCATTTCAGACTAAAACTTCCCCAAAAGACCAGAGCATTTTCGCCATCACTCCAGTTAACCAGAAATAGAGACTTTTTTTTTATTTACCTATCAAAACTATATATATTTTTTTAGTAGACAACCCAAAGTATTGATATAGGCCCATTTTGGTATATTTCATGCCACCATTTCACCGCCAAATGCGATCACATAAAAAAAATTGTTAACTTTTTCACAAACTTTAGGTTTCTCAATCATGGCACAAATGGTTGCAAATGCTTCTCTGGGATCCCCTTTGTTCAGAAATAGCAGACATATATGGCTTTGCCATTGATTTTTGGTAACTAGAAGGCCGCTAATTGCAGCTGTGCACCATACTTTTATTATTCCCAGCAGTGAAGGGGTTAATCAGGTAGCTTGTAAGGTTAATTTTAGCTTTAGTGTAGAGATTACCCTCCCACCTGACACTTCCCATTCCCTGATCCCTACCTCATCCCTCTCAAGCAGCTCTCTTCCCTCCCCCACCCCCCAATGGTCACCCCTAGTATGCAGTTTTACACCATTTAAAAAAAAATGTCATTATTGTCCTTAGTGTAGGATTACCCCCTTACCTTTCCATCTCCCTGATCCCTCCAAAAAAGTTCTCAAACCCTCCTCCTTCTAACTAATTCCCACTATCTTAAGTAATGGCAGCTGTCTGCTAGTATGAATTTTTCTATTATTTCAAATGTATTTTAATAATAAAAAAAATCTGTAGTATAGCTGCCCAACTCCCTACCCCTCCCTCATTTACCCCCCTCCCCATCCATGATCCTTTCTCTACCCTCTAAGTGTTCCCTCCACATAGGATCCCCCTCTACCTCCTCCCCCTCCCTGCCACTCTCAGATATTATTTTTTCTGTAGCGTAGTGGTCCAGCCAGCTCCCGCCACCTTCCAGTAATGGGCCCACCTGCCTCCCTCCTAACCCTCCCACACCACCAACGATTGGCACCACTGCTGCCCGATGCAGAGAGGGCCACAGAATGGCCCTCTCTGCATCTGTAACTCTGCCCATCTATTTCTGCACTGCCCCACTCATGGGGCATGCAGAAATAGCGCAATCTTGCTACTTTTAGTAAGATTGTGGCAGAGAAAGGCCCAAGAAAGCAGCATCGTACACGGTATGGTGCTGGTCGTTAAGGGTTTAAAGGAATCTGAAAGTATGTTGTTAATGTGCACTTTAGCATTAGGAGAAGAATAGAGCGAGAAGACCATATAAATGAATTTCAAACTGAAGTTCATTTTTGATAGGGTAAAATGCATGAAGGACCAGTTGACCTGGTCAAAAGCCTTCTTGGCATCGGTGGATGAGATTTAAAGGGATGAAATTGTTTTGTGCGTATGTGAATAGTTGGATCACTTTGAGGGTGTTGTTTAGAGCCTCTCTATGTGGGATGAATACTACCTGATCAGTTGAAATCAGTAGTCTATTTGCCAATAACTTTGCCAGAATTTTAATGTATGTGTTAAGCATGGAAATAGGGTGGAAATTTTCGGGCTCTTTAGGGGTTTTGGCATCACCGCTATGTAGGCTTCCAACATTGTGGCGGGTAGGGAGGCTGACTCAGATAGATGGTTAAACATTTCTAAAAGATGAGGGGTTAAAATGTGGATGAAGGATTTGTAATATTTAGACATCCTGATTCCTTAATAGTGTGTAGGATCTCGGCATCTGCGAATGGTGCCTTCAATAAGGATGCCTCTTCCATGGAAAGGGTTGGGAGGTTTACTTTTGACAAGTATTCCTGCATGGGGTATGTTTGGGACAGGTGAGGGGGTATCTCCTCAGGTGGCGTGGTATCTGGTCGAATGTTATATAATATGTTGTAATAGTCTCTAAATGTATTTGCTATAGATTTTGCCTCTTTATGTTTTTTCCCTTGGGAATTGGTGAAGTCGTGGATATAGGGTTTAAGTTTCCTGCAGGTAAGTGCATGAGCCAACATCCTACCCGCTTTGTCACCCTGTTCAAAGCATGTTTCAACAGAAGTGCTTTCCTTTGATGCTCCTCCTGTAGGTGGTGTAGCAAGTCAGCTTTGGCTTTTTACGAAGGCTGCAGAGTATGTGGGGTTCGAGGGGTGAGATTTGTGTAAAGTTTCACATTGCGATAGTTGGGAAAGAAGAGTTTGGAGGTGCTTCCTCTTTAATTTAGCATATTTGGCCCTAATTTTTATAAATTCGCCCCACAGGATGCACTTATGTGCTTCCCACTCAGTAGAGTATGGGAGGGCATCTGCTGGTCTTTTCAGGGTTTTTATACAAAACATCTACTGCCAATATTCTGGTTAATTATTTTGAATCTTGTCAGATTAATTTAAATAGAGGAACAAAACAAGGATGTCCGCTTTCTCCTTTACTTTTTAACTTAGCCATTGAACATTTTGCAATTCTCATAAGAACCTATCTTGAAGGAATAAAAATAGCTGAGATGGGATTAAAACTAACCATTTATGCAGATTACCTTTTAATTTTTCTAAATAAAACTGATGAAAATCTTTTAAAATGAGTTAAAATATGGATTGGTATGGGTCGTTTTCAGGGTTTTTTAAGTAAATTATTGTAAATCAGAAATACTATGCTTGAAAAAAGATAAAGACAAATAAATAGCTATGGTTTCAAAAAAGTACACCACTATTTTAAGCACTTGGGAATAAAGATCTTGGTAAATCCTAATGATTGATACAAATTGAATATAGTAGACCTGATATCTAAAATAGAATCAGATTTAATAAAATGGGGAAACTTACCGTTAAATCTGTCAGGTAGAATAAATATACTTAAAGGGGTAGTAACCACCAAAAATGTTATAGTTTAAAAATATAGATAATCCCTTTATTTACCATTACCCAGTTTTGCATAACCAAAACTGTTATAGAAATATACTTTTTACCTCTGTAATTGCCTTGTATCTAAGCTGCTAACTGTCTCCTTATCTCAGATCTTTTGACAGACTTGAATTTCAGGCAAATAGTGCTGACTCTTAAATAACTTCACGTGCGTGAGCACAATCTTATTTATATGAAACACATGAACTATAACGCCCTCTAGCTTTGAAAACCTGTCAAATGCATTCAGATGAGAGGTGGCCTTCAAGGGCTTAGAAATTAGCATATGATCCTACCTAGGTTAAGCTTTCGGTTAAGAATAACAAGAGAACAAAGCAAATTTGATGATAAAAGTAAATTAGAACGTTGTTGAACGTTGTTGTAGAACGTGGTGAAATATTTGGTGAAATATTTAAAATATCAAGACAAAATGAACATATTAAAACTATATAGGAAAATGGGAAGTTTATTTATAGGTCAATCCAAAATAGGATTATTCTAGTGAAACCTCACTCAGGAGAAGAGAAATGGCTCCTTATTGTTCCAAATTAATTAATGCAGGCCTGAAAGCTAGACTTATATACCCGGCCAAGATAATTATCGAGGAGCTTGATGGTAATAATGAAGTAGATGCTAGAGAATTCTGTAAAAAAAAAGAGGGTACTCTGAATAGGATTTAGGATCTATTTTTAGGTTTGATTATAAATGCTTCACATCTCTCTTTTTTTAATGAATTGTTTTTTTCTTTTTTTTCTATTATTACCTATATTGCACTGTCAAATGACAAAAGATAATCAGATTTAAAGAAATGGTTAATTATTGGATTTGGTATATTACAGGAATACAATTTTTATGTAAACATAGATGTGTCCTCTTTATAATGGTTAATGTTGGCTTGACGAGAGTGGTGGAGGGTTTCTTTTTTTTTGTTTTTTTTTTTGTTTGTTGCTTGGGATTTTATGGTGTTTGTTAGCTGGTTATCCATAGTTATTGTTAAAAGAAAGAGATTAGATGATGAAAATTAAGTTCATTTTTTGGAATATAGGTGGGATAACGTCACCAAAAAAATGTAAGTTGATAATAAAGCACCTGGCGAAATTTAGCCCTGATATTGTCCTATTACAGGAAACTCACCTAAAAAAATTAGAAGCAGAGAAACTTAAATTCAAATGGGTTGGACAGGTGATAGCTTCAGATTGTTCCAGGAGGAAGAGGGGCATTGCCATCTTATTCAATAAAGATTTGGAATATAATATTCTCGACGTGCAAATAGATCCAGAGGATAGATGGGTAATTCTCTCAATTGAGATTCTGAAGGTCAAATATATAATATGTAATGTATACGGGCCTAATAAATCAGATCAGCCTTTTTGGGATGATATTATTGCTAGATTTTGCGTAAAGTCTGAACAAAATACAATATTTGCTGGCGATTTCAATCTAGCCCCAATAGCTTCATTAGATAGATTCTCATCTAGACAGAGCATTGCGGTGCCTCAGAAATCCAGGATTTTTTCCCAAATCTGCAGGAATTTAAAGCTCCACGATGTATGGTGCATTCAGCATCCGGATAGTAAAGTCTATACTTGTGAGTCATGCACGCACAGATCCTTTTCAAGGATAGATCTGTTAAATAAAGATTACAAACTGCTTACCTCTATAATAGCCAACCGGTTAAAAAAGCCATTACAAGGAGTTATACACTCAGATCAATCAGGGTTTATGATTAATAGATCTCCGACTAAGAATATCCGGTAAACATACATGATGTTGGAACACTTTTGGAATAAGCAATATCAAGCAAAATCAGTACCTAAACAGGATCTGGCTATGGTGATGGTTGATGCCGAGAAGGCTTTTGACTCCATAATCTGGGAACATCTATATAATGCTCTGATTAATTTTGGTTTCTTTGGAAATTTGATAAATTTTATTAAAATCGTATATAACTATCCGTTATCTGCAATTCTTGTTAACAATACCCAAACATCTTTTTTTTAAACTCGAAAGGGGGGCACGACAGGGATGTCCACTCTCTCCCCTCCTATTCGACGTAGCTATAAAGCCATTAGCAATCTATCTAAGACAAGAATTAGAAGGAATATACTTTGGGAGCCAAAAATGTGTGCTGTCACTTTACGCTGACGACCTGTTATTATATTTTAAAAATACCAATATAAATATACCAATCTCTCTAAAAGTACCAAGTACTATTTAGTACCATCTCAGGTTACAAGGTCAACACCACAAAATCAGAGATTCTCTGGATATATAGAAATAAAGATAGTTTAAAATACCATAATTTAAAGGAGGTTGAGATCTTCAGATATTTGGGAATTAAGCTACACAAGGACCCAAACATGTGGTATAACCTTAATTTCCCACCTTTTTTCTCATACATAGTATCGAAACTACAACGTTGGACCCTTTTTCCGATCCCACTCTCTGCTAAAGTAATGCTGATTAAAACTATTCTATTTCCCCAAATAATATATACTCTGAATAATCTTCCATTATATATCAAAGATAAGGACATTAGGATTTTTAACCGGACATGTGCAAATTTTTTTTGGAATAAGACCAGACATATGCTTGCGATTGCTAAATTATCACAGTCTAAGGAAGCAGGAGGACTTGCATTCCCTGATATCAGGGCATATAATATTGCTATTTTAGCACGTCATGGGGTAGATTGGCTTTTATCGTCTAACCATCTGACCAATTTAACAATTGAAGTGAATCTTGTACAACCATTCTCTCTCAAAGCAATTTTACATTGCCCATACTCACAAATTCCGGATAACATCAAGTTAAATATTAGCGTATTCAAAGTGGTTAAAGCATGGCAGCAATTATGCTCTCGTTTGAATATTAACTATCGAAATAGTGGTTAGAAAGGAGCGCAAATTAATGGCAAGGTCTGATAGGATTTGAGTGTGAATAATGTAATAGTGGTTCGTCTGAATAACGATATAGCACTATAGCTCAGCTACAATTATGGTGGTTGTGCTGCATTGATGTATAGATTAAAATATATGAGTGGCACAATATGGTACATAAAAGTATTTAATACATATTGAACATTTAAAACATAGATATCGTTAAAACAAATATATTTTTAGCAGACGGCAAGAAATGATGTATAAAAGCATATAAAACACGCGTGTGTGGCTTGTTCACTACATATATATACAGTGTCTTATATAAATTGTCTCATATATAGTTATATTGGCATAGACAGGAAAATAATAATAATAAACATAAAAAAGGATAATGTCCAGTAGTCCCTTCTAAAAATTAAGGAATGTGAAGAAAGGTCTTTTGTGTGTATCCAAAAAGTGAACCATCCAATTAGGTGTGATCCAAAATCGTGATGCAAATAAATCCAAAACAGTATAAATCCAACAAATTCAAAAAAAATTATTTTCAAAAAAACTTTTTGTTTAAAAGTAATTAATCCAAAAGTTCAATCCAAAATAGTGATAGAAATAAATCCATAAAAAATGAAAAATATCCAAAAGGTAAAAAACCAAAAATTTAAGTTAACTAGTATGTGCACAAAATAGTGAGAGTGATCACAGAAAGGGTATTGGTAAAGGAATTATAATCCCATGTAGAAAGTGGTGGAGAAAAAATGTTATAAAAGATGAATACAAAATGAAAAATAAAGATAAAAATAAAAATAAAAATAAAGATAATCCTGGGAAGTCTTCAAAACCTGTAGATAAAAGATAATAACATAGTATAATACTGTATTAAAATTCAATAATCAAGGAATAAATAGCTCACCATAACTTTGTCAACGCGTTTCGGCCCACAGGAGAGGCCTTTATCAAGACTATGGTATGGTGTGGGTGAGCTGAGGTCTTTATACCCCTCTCTAACCAATCATATTACACTCGGATTGCGCCAAATTTTCGCGCCAAAATCGTGGCGGTCTAACCATATCCGGTAAAGCGCAACATCCGGTATAGCTCCACCGGATGTTTACATTCTTTTCGCTACTTCCGGTTTAAAAACCTCCGGTAAATCGCAACTGTTTTCCATAAACAGAACCGACATGGCACATACACAGGGCAACTGAAAGAGCATATTAAGAACATCTAAGACAATGTTCCAACATAAGCCTTTTTTAAGAATACCATAAAGATAAAATTGAACCATTTCAATATATAGATAAACACTTCCGGTTTATTACTTCCGGTATTACGATTTTGGCGCGAAAATTTGGCGCAATCCGAGTGTAATATGATTGGTTAGAGAGGGGTATAAAGACCTCAGCTCACCCACACCATACCATAGTCTTGATAAAGGCCTCTCCTGTGGGCCGAAACGCGTTGACAAAGTTATGGTGAGCTATTTATTCCTTGATTATTGAATTTTAATACAGTATTATACTATGTTATTATCTTTTATCTACAGGTTTTGAAGACTTCCCAGGATTATCTTTATTTTTATTTTTATTTTTATCTTTATTTTTCATTTTGTATTCATCTTTTATAACATTTTTTCTCCACCACTTTCTACATGGGATTATAATTCCTTTACCAATACCCTTTCTGTGATCACTCTCACTATTTTGTGCACATACTAGTTAACTTAAATTTTTGGTTTTTTACCTTTTGGATATTTTTCATTTTTTATGGATTTATTTCTATCACTATTTTGGATTGAACTTTTGGATTAATTACTTTTAAACAAAATGTTTTTTTGAAAATAATTTTTTTTTAATTTGTTGGATTTATACTGTTTTGGATTTATTTGCATCACGATTTTGGATCACACCTAATTGGATGGTTCACTTTTTGGATACACACAAAAGACCTTTCTTCACATTCCTTAATTTTTAGAAGGGACTACTGGACATTATCCTTTTTTATGTTTATTATTATTATTTTCCTGTCTATGCCAATATAACTATATATGAGACAATTTATATAAGACATTGTATATATATGTAGTGAACAAGCCACACACGCGTGTTTTATATGCTTTTATACATCATTTCTTGCCGTCTGCTAAAAATATATTTGTTTTAACGATATCTATGTTTTAAATGTTCAATATGTATTAAATACTTTTATGTACCATATTGTGCCACTCATATATTTTAATCTATACATCAATGCAGCACAACCACCATAATTGTAGCTGAGCTATAGTGCTATATCGTTATTCAGACGAACCACTATTACATTATTCACACTCAAATCCTATCAGACCTTGCCATTAATTGGCGCTCCTTTCTAACCACTATTTTGCATATCTTTCTATGAGTGGGTATTTGGGGACCCACTACAGACAGGAGCTACAGGTCTATACTTTTAGCGCTGTAAGACAACACTGAACCTATGAATATTAACTATCATATGTCAGCTTTTCTACCTGTAGAAGGAAATCCGGAGTTTACACCAGGCTGTCAGCATTCGATATTTAGAAGATGGGCGGAAAAGGGTCTAACCAAGATAGTACAGCTGTTAGATGAGAGATCAAACATAAGAACTTTTGAGAATTTAGCTTTTGAATACAAATTGCCCAATAAAAGTTTTTATTCCTTTTTACAGCTTTGACACTATACAAATAAAAATCTACAGACAGGAACCTGGTCAATTTTTTTTGTAATAATTGGGGATTACATCAACATATATAGGCAAGGGAAACAATCAATAGCATTATTATATAAGATCCTCCTGGCAAAACAGGGACAATTAAATCTTGAGCAGTTTCTAATATACTGGTCCAATTATTTTGAGGCAATAAATATAGACAATATTAAGAAAGGTATCAAATGGTTAAATATGGCCCCCCCCCCCTTCGTTCCTCCTGGAAGGAATCGCATTTAAAGCTTATTAGTAATGCTTATATTTCGCCTAAGAGGTTAGCTAAATAGACACCAGGACAGTTAGGTCTATAAATGCCATATGCTTGGATCAGATCTACTTCACTGTTTCTGGTATTGTCCTAAAATAAGACAATTTTGGCAGAAAATAAATTTCTGGCTAAATAAATCCACGTTGGTTCATTCTCTCCTTATTCCAAGAAATATTTTTCTCCTAAATATAGAAGAACAGAACCAGGATTTAGTTAACATGATAATCCTAGTGGCTCGTAACTTAATATTGAGAAAATGGAAAAATAAAAAAACTTTTTTTTAGATCATTTATTGAAACTGTTAAATTATAAATTATTTTTGAACAACACAATATTTCAAATTTACATAATAAACAAATACAAGATTTTTTTAATAAATTGATAAATATTATTCAGTTATTTCCTGTCTCTACACAGTTTATACTGATTAAAATGTTCCACAAGTCCACATATTTTGAGGGCCAAGAGAGATATTTCCAGTATCCTGGTACTGAGCTTATTAATACTTGGTCCATGATATAGAGGGTGGGGTTCCCCCCCTTTTTTTTTTCTTTTTTTTTATATTTTCTTTCTTTCTTTTACTTCCATCCCCTCTCATCTCGCAATTTAATCTTCCTGTATATAGGTATGATTTCATCTTGTTTAAGAACGAGCTAGATGTTCTCAATTTGTTTATTGTTAATATAAAATGTATAAAATGTCAGGATATTGATCATATTTTTGATATGTAATTATTATGTGAATTTTTTCTTTAATTATGTAAAAAACTTACATAGCCTTGTATGGCTAAATGTATTTACTCTTCTTGTTTTCCAACCCGACAACTAAAATAAAGATTAAAAAAAATAAAGAACATTGTTTAAAATTCCATCCCCTATCTGAATCATGAAAGTTTAATTTGGACTTTACTATCCCTTTAAAATAATATTAGCAAGAATTATGATCCCAATTAAAATGTTATCATTGTTAATTCATAAGTAGAATGAATAGGGCAATACAAAAATATGGTGAAAGGAGGAGGTTAGACAAGAAATCAATTTTTTTTTTAAAAGATGCGCTGTGTAGCTGATATCTCATAACAGATCATAGAGAGTAGCTAGATCTCTACATGTATATTTCAATTTGTATTTAAGAAAAAGTTTATAAGACATAAAAGTAAGAAGAAAAATTATATCAAATAATATGTAACACATAAATATAATTTATTAAAAATGATCTAAAATACCACCAATAAATCTAAATAGATATTAAACCTAAAAGATAATAATTGATGTGTGGTTTGGCCACCCTTTCAATATATAATAAAAAATAAATTTCTCCTTTTATTTCCCCTTTTATTTTTGTCAACTGGGAAACAGGATCACATTCTATATAACATAGCTTAAATATAGGTACCAGATTTAAGTTGCAATGCAAATGTTTGTATCTGGGGAGGAGGTTAGACCCAGTGTTGTAGAAGTTATGGTGCAAATGCAGGGAGATTAATATAGTTTTAGAGTTTATAAATTTAGTCATTGTTTCTTTTTTCTTACCTAAATTTAGCAGAAATATGCTTAAAGGGACACTGAACCCAAATTTTTTATTTCGTGTTTCAGATAGAGCATGCAATTTTAAGCAACTTTCCAATTTACTCCTATTATAAAATTTTCTTCATTCTCTTGGTATCTTTATTTGAAATAGCAAGAATGTAAGTTTAAATGCTGGTCCATTTTTGGTGAACAACCTAGGTTGTTCTTGCTGATTGGTGGATAAATTCACCCACCAATAAACAAGTGCTGTCCAGGGTTCCGAATCAAGAATTGGCTGGCTCTTTAGCTTAGATGCCTTCTTTTTCAAATAAAGATAGCAAGAGAACAAAGAAAAATTGATAATAGGAGTAAATTAGAAAGTTGCTTAAAATCGCATGCTCTATCTGAATCACAAAATAAAACATTTAGGTTCAGTGTCCCTTTAAGGAAAATATGCCTTTGTTGTTTTCTTATTGTCATTTATAGCTTGCCAATATTTGTTTAGCAAACTACTGACTGGGAGTGTACAAAACTGTTACTGTCATATTTTATGTAAACTGTATGTTCAAATCGTGTTTTACATTTAAATAGTCTTAAATAAACATTTATCAATATTAAATGTCAACTTTGTTACCCTCAACTATTATTTCACCAATGTCATTCTAATAACCTGTTTGTGTTAATTTAAAAACAAAATTTATGCTTACCTGATAAATTTCTTTTTTATCACAATGTCACAACGTCATTCAATTACTAGTGGGAATATTGCTCCTGGCCAGCAGGAGGAGGCAAGGAGCACCACAGCAAAGCTGTTAAGTGTTACTCCCCTACCCATAATCCCCAGTCATTCGACTGAAGGGAAATGGAAAAGGAATAGCACAAAGGTGTAGAGGTGCCTGAGGTTTTGTAAAAAATAACTATCTTAATAAAAGGTGGGCTCATGGACTCTCCATATTCGGAAAGAAAGAAATTTATCAGGTAAGCATACATTTTGTTTTCTTTCCTAAGATATGGAAAGTCTATGACGTCATTCAATTACTAGTGGGAACCAATACCCAAGCTAGAGGACACAGAATGAACAGGGAGGGAGAACAAGACAGGCAGACATAAACAGAAGGCACCACCGCTTGAAGAACCTTTCTCCCAAAAGAGGCTCAGCCGAGGCAAAAGTATCAAATTTGTAAAAAGTATGCAGAGAGGACCAAGTTGCAGCCTTCCAAATCTGTTCCACAGAAGCTTCATTTTTGAAAGGCCAAGAAGAGGAGACAGCCCTAGTGGAATGAGCTGTAATTCTCTCAGGAGGCTGCTGTCCAGCAGTCTCATAAGCAAAACGAATTATACTTCTCAACCAGAGGGAAAGAGAAGTAGCAGTAGCCTTTTGACCCTTACGCTTTCCTGAAAAGCAAACAAACAGGGCAGAAGAAAAAATGCTTAGTCGTCTGTAGGTAGAATTTTAGAGCATGCACAACATCCAAGTTGTGCAGCAGACGTTCTTTATAAGAAGAAGGACTGGGACAGAGAGAAAGAACAACACTTTCCTGATTAATATTTCTATCCAAAACCACTTTAGGAAGAAACCCCAATTTAGTACGAAGAACCGGATAATCCGCATGAAAGATAAGGTAAGGTGAATCACACTGCAAAGCCGAGAGTTCTGAAACCCTCCGAGCAGAAGAGATAGCAATAAAAAACAAAACCTTCCAAGATAGCAACTTAATATCTATGGAATGCATTGGCTCAAACAAAGCCTGCTGCAAAACTTTAAGAACAAGATTAAGGCTCCAAGGAGGAGCAACAGGTTTAAACACAGGCCTGATTCTGACCAGGGCCTGACAAAAAGATTGAACATCTGGCACATCCGCAGAATAATGCAGATACAGCATTAAGTACCGTATCTGGTAGGGGAAGCAGTTCCCAGTGACACACTACGGAAGGATTATCGGAGGAGATCTGTTTTGAGGTCAGAGGAATTCTCTCTGGACGCATGCACACAAGGCGTGGCAAATATTACAGAGAGACCCGGCAGAGGATAATATTTATCACAGTAAGACTGAGTTCAAAATACACAGACTGCAATTGCTTAAAGAAGGACACAATTGTGATGCATTTACCGGTATTTGCCAACATCTAACAATATAAATTATCGGAACAATCTTTACTGTTTTTTTGGCACTTTTTACAAAAATAAGGCTTGCTTATCTTTAGGAGATTCACTCAGCACAGACTTTTTTGACTTGATACTGTAAAAATAAGTCTTTATTTTTAATATTTAGTTTTGTATACAGAAAGGGACAAGCACTTTATATATTAAAAAGAAAGTGTAGTTTGCATTTGACATTTTTTGTTAGGCAAACAGTTAGGTAGATTATTTTGACACAAGTTGTTTATATATTGGGGTTTATTTTGCAAAAAAAAAAAATTTTTGCTACTTTTTAGACATACAGTTAGGTTGACATATTATCTTTTTTTCTATTTTTGACTGGCCAGTCATATTATCAATGAATTATAAAATAAATTATATTATGTTTTGAAGAGATATGTTTCAATGATATGTGTTTTTATGTTTTTTATTTATTTATTTATTTATTTATAAAGATTGATTAGAATATATGAGAACATAGTTTTCTGATGTATTTTAGTTTATTTTAGCTTACAATTGTATTATCAGCTTCAAGCCTTTATTTGAGAGTCTAGGCTAACGTTTAAAGGCGCAACCACACTTCCTTCTCTTTTCACAAGGTAACATCAGCTGACCAAGATTTTAGCCACAAAGCCCTGCGGGCTAAGACAGTGATGCCAGACATCTTGGCTCCCAGTCTTATAACTTGCATGTTAGCATCAGAAATAAATAAATTGGCCAGTTTGAGAGCCTTAATCCTATCCTGTATCTCCTCCAATGGAGTCTCTACTAAAATAGATTCAGACAAGGCATTGCACCAATAAGATGCAGCACTTGCTATGGTGGCAATACAAACTGCAGGTTGCCATTGAATACCCTGATGAACATACATTTGTTTCAAATAAGCCTCCAGCTTCTTGTCCATGGGATCCTTAAAGGAGCAGCTATTTTTTATAGGGATCGTAGTTCTCTTAGCCAAAGTAGAAATAGCCCCTTCTACCCTAGGCACCGTGTGCCATGAATCTTTAATGGAGTCAGCGACAGGAAACATCTTTTTAAAGATGGTTGACGGGGAGAAAGGAATCTCAGGCTTCTCCCATTCCTGAGAAATAATCTCCGTCACACGGTCTGGAACAGGAAACACCTCCACAGAGGAAGAAACATCATAGTATTTATTAAGTTTAATAGATTTTTCTAGGATTGACAACAACAGAAGTATCAGAGTTGTCCAGAGTAGCCAATACCTCCTTTAACAGTACACGAAGGTGTTCAAGCTTAAAGGGACACTGAACCCAAATTTTTTATTTTGTGATTCAGATAGAGCATGACATGTTAAGCAACGTTCTAATTTACTCCTATTATCAAATTTTCTTCATTCATTCATATCTTTATTTGAAATACAAGAATGTAAGTTTAGATGCCAGCCCACTTTTGGTGAACAACCTGGGTTGTTCTTGCTGATTGGTGGATAAATTCATCCACCAATAAAAAAGTGCTGAACCAAAAAAAAGCTTAGATGCCTTCTTTTTCAAATAAAGATAGCAAGAGAACAAAGAAAAATTGATAAAAGGAGTAAATTAGAAAGTTGCTTAAAATTGCATGCTCTATCTGAATCACGAAAGAAAAAAATTGGGTTCAGTGTCCCTTTAAATCTGAAATTATCTTCTTCAGTCTCAAAGGAATTATACTGTCCAAATCTGAGATTTCACCCTCAGGGGCTACCGACATATCCTCCTCATCAGACTTCTTAGAGAGGGCAACCTGTGTAGCAGTATATGGAACAGAAACCTTACCATCTAAATCTCTAACACCTAGATTTAGAGTTTGGCGTTAGCCGTCAAAACCAGCGTTAGGGGCTCCTAACGCTTCTTTTGGGCTACCGCTGGTATTTAGAGTCGTGTAGGTAAAGGTCTAACGCTCACTTTGCAGCCGCGACTTTTCCATACCGCAGATCCCCCTACGCCATTTGCGTATCCTATCTTTTCAATGGGATCTTTCTAACGCCGGTATTTAGAGTCTTGGCTAAAGTGAGCGTTAGAAAACTAATGACAAGACTCCAGCCGCAGCAAAAAGCCAGGAGTTAAGAGCTTTCTGGGCTAACACCGGTTCATAAAGCTCTTAACTACTGTGCTCTAAAGTACACTAACACCCATAAACTACCCATGCACCCCTAAACCGAGGTCCCCCCACATCGCCGCCACTCTATCCCTAATCTGCCGACCGCACACCGCCGCAACCTACATTATCCCTATGTACCCCTAATCTGCTGCCCCTAACACCTCCGACCCCTATATTATATTTATTAACCCCTAATCTGCCGCCCCCAACGTCGCCGCCACCTACCGACACTTATTAACCCCTAATCTGCCGACCGGACCTCACCGCTACTATAATAAAGTTATTAACCCCTAATCCGCCTCACTCCCGCCTCAATAACCCTATAATAAATATTATTAACCCCTAATCTGCCCTCCCTAACATCGCCGACACCTAACTTCAAGTATTAACCCCTAATCTGCCGACCGGACCCCACCGCTACTCTAATAAATGTAATAACCCCTAAAGCTAAGTCTAACCCTAACACCCCCCTAAGTTAAATATAATTTTTATCTAACGAAATAAATTAACTCTTATTAAATATATTATTCCTATTTAAAGCTAAATACTTACTTGTAAAATAAACCCTAATATAGCTACAATATAAATTATAATTATATTGTAGCTATTTTAGGATTTATATTTATTTTACAGGCAACTTTGTATTTATTTTAACCAGGTACAATAGCTATTAAATAGTTATTTACTATTTAATAGCTACCTAGTTAAAATAATTACAAAATTACCTGTAAAATAAATCCTAACCTAAGTTACAATTAAACCTAACACTACACTATCAATAAATAAATTAAATAAAATACCTACAATTATCTACAATTAAACCTAACACTACACTATCAATAAATTAATTACATAAAATACCTACAAATACAATTAAATAAACTAACTAAAGTACAAAAAATAAAAAAGAACTAAGTTACAAAAAATTTAAAATAATTTACAAACATTAGAAAAATATTACAACAATTTTAAGCTAATTACACCTACTCTAAGCCCCCTAATAAAATAACAAAGCCCCCCAAAATAAAAAAAATTCCTTACCCTATTCTAAAATAAAAATAGAAAATCGCTTTTATCCTTAACAGCCCTTAAAAGGACCTTTTGCGGGGCATACCCCAAAGAATTCTGCTCTTTTGCCTGAAAAAAAACCATACAATACCCCCCAACATTACAACACACCACCCACATACCCCTAATCTAACCCAAACCCCCCTTAAATAAACCTAACAGCCAATCAGATTGAGCTCGCATTCTATTGGCTGTTCCGATCAGCCAATAGAATGCGAGCTCAATCTGATTGGCTGATTGGATCAGCCAATCGGATTGAACTTGAATCAGATTGGCTGATTCCATCAGCCAATCAGAATTTTCCTACCTTAATTCCGATTGGCTGATAGAATCCTATCAGCCAATCGGAATTCGAAGGACGCCATCTTGGATGATGTCATTTAAAGGAACCGTCATTCGGCGAGTAGGCATCGGTAGAAGAGGATGGATCCGCGTCGGCTGGAAGAAGATGGCTCCGGAAGAAAGAAGATTGAAGATGCTGATTGACAGAAGACTTCAGCCCGATGATGGATCTCTTCAGCGCCCGCTTGGATCAAGACTTCAGCCCGATGATGGACTTCTTCAGCGCCCGCTTGGATCAAGACTTCAGCCCGATGATGGACTTCTTCAGCCCCCGCTTGGGCTTGGATGAAGACTTTGGAGGCTCTTCTGGACCGATCGGTGACACCCGGCGTGGTGAAGATAAGGTAGGAAGATCTTCAGGGGCTTAGTGTTAGGTTTATTTAAGGGGGGTTTGGGTTAGATTAGGGGTATGTGGGTGGTGGGTTGTAATGTTGGGGGGGTATTGTATGTTTGTTTTACAGGCAAAAGAGCAGAATTCTTTGGGGCATGCCCCGCAAAAGGCCCTTTTAAGGGCTGGTAAGGTAAAAGAGCTTTTTTATTTGTATTTTAGAATAGGGTAGGGCATTTTTTTATTTTGGGGGGCTTTGTTATTTTATTAGGGGGCTTAGAGTAGGTGTAATTAGCTTAAAATTGTTGTAATCTTTTTCTAATATTTGTAAACTACTTTTTTATTTTTTGTAACTTAGTTCTTTTTTTATTTTTTGTACTTTAGCTAGTTTATTTAATTGTATTTATTTGAAGGTATTTTATGTAATTAATTTATTGATAGTGTAGTGTTAGGTTTAATTGTAGGTAATTGTAGGTAGTTTATTTAATTAATTTATTGATAGTGTAGTGTTAGGTTTAATTGTAACTTTAACTTTAGGATTTATTTTACAGGTAATTTTGTAATTATTTTAACTAGGTAGCTATTAAATAGTTATTAACTATTTAATAGCTATTGTACCTGGTTAAAATAAATACAAAGTTACCTGTAAAATAAATATTAATCCTAAAATAGCTATAATATAATTATAATTTATATTGTAGCTATATTAGGGTTTATTTTACAGGTAAGTATTTAGCTTTAATTAGGATTAATTTATTTAATAAGAGTTAATTTATTTCGTTATATAAAAATTATATTTAATTTAGGGGGGTGTTAGGGTTAGGGTTAGACTTAGCTTTAGGGGTTAATACATTTATTAGAGTAGCGGTGAGGTCCAGTCGTCAGATTAGGGGTTAATACTTGAAGTTAGGTGTCGGTGATGTTAGGGAGGGCAGATTAGGGGTTAATACTATTTATTATAGGGTTAGTGAGGCGGATTAGGGGTTAATAACTTTATTATAGTAGCGTTGAGGTCCGGTCGGCAGATTAGGGGTTAATAAGTGTAGGTAGGTGGCGGCGACATTGGGGGCGGCAGATTAGGGGTTAATAAATATAATATAGGGGTCGGCGGTGTTAGGGGCAGCAGATTAGGGGTTCATAGGGATAACGTAGGTTGCGGCGTTGTACGGAGCGGCAGATTAGGGGTTAAAAAAATATGCAGGGGTCAGCGATAGCGGGGGCGGCAGATTAGGGGTTAATAAGTGTAAGGTTAGCGGTGTTTAGACTCGGGGTACATGTTAGGGTGTTAGGTGCAGACATAGGAAGTGTTTCCCCATAGGAAACAATGGGGCTGCGTTAGGAGCTGAACGCTGCTTTTTTGCAGGTGTTAGACTTTTTTTCAGCTCAAACGGTCCCATTGTTTCCTATGGGGGAATCGTGCACAAGAACGTTTTTGAAGCTGGCTGCGTCCGTAAGCACCGCTGGTATTTAGAGTTGCAGTGGCGGTAAATATGCCTCTACGCTCCCTTTTTGGAGCCTAACGCAGCCCTTCTGTGAACTCTAAATACCAGCGGTATTTAAAAGGTGTGGGGGGGAAACAGCGTTAGCTACGCGGGTGGTTACCGACAAAACTCTAAATCTAGCCGTAAGTTTCCTCTTGCGTTTTCCATTTAACATAGGAAAAGCAGATAATGCCGCAGATACTGCAGAAGATACATGAGCATTAATTTCTGCAAAGACAAACAAAATAGAATGAGGTGCACAAACAGCCGGTGGTGAAAGGAATTTTCTTTATTGCACTTAAAATTATCTCTCTCTCCAGAGATACAGGAAAATCAAGCCAAATAGCGAGTGGATGTAGCCTCACTCCAGTGACTGTCTGCTGACATGTTTCGGCAATGAAGCCGTAATCGTAGCTACAGTCTCAGGTGTGCACCAGTCCTATAAACTGGTTCCTGTTGCCTGATTGGTTAAAAGGATAATTAAAACCATACCTGGAGTGAAGCTAAATACCACTCTTCTCACATTATACAAAACGGGATGTCATTTTCCCATTACAAAGTGTAACAATACAATCATGTGTACATTTTATGCTTAAACAACCAGCAGTGAGAATATCAAAATATGACAATTTGTGTAAATACATTAATTCCCAACATATATAGTATAATCATATTGGTATTAAATAACAACTTAGTTGAAGATTGGAAACTAATTATGCATGAAATACAAAATTCCCAAAAATGTATATACACATATGTTAAACTGGTGATCTGCAAAATAAATAAACAGTACACCAAATGTATGGATGCTTGCTACATATAAACATATATAACATATGTGTACCCACATTGTCTCTATTATATATATATATATATATATACAAGGGCTACAGTGTGCATGTGTAGAGACAAAGCATTCAAAAAATCCAAAGACTTAATCTTGGATACACAGACACAGAACCAGACATTTATTCCCAGAAGTTTATCAGGTCAAATTCTGAATTTAACCCTTCTGGGACTCTGGTCCTGAGTCTGTGTATCCAAAATACTTCCCTTTTAGCCAGCAACTTTTCCTTGTCACCACCACGCTTGTTAATTTTGACCTGTTCTATAATGGTCCATCTTAGCGTCTTGGTACTTGTATTGTGACAGGTTTTAAAATGCTGGACTAAGGGTGTGGTCAGCTTACCATTCTTAATATTTGTAACATGTTCCCTGATCCTTTCCCTAGTCTCTCTAGTTGTGAGCCCTGTATATTGTACCCCACACTCTATGCAGAGCGTCTTGGTACTTGTATTGTGACAGGTTTTAAAATGCTGGACTAAGGGTGTGGTCAGCTTACCATTCTTAATATTTGTAACATGTTCCCTGATCCTTTCCCTAGTCTCTCTAGTTGTGAGCCCTGTATATTGTACCCCACACTCTATGCAGGTCAATAGATAGATTGCGAACTTGGTTCTACAATTTAAGCAAGAGAAATGTCGAAAAGTCTCTCCAGTTGTGGAGCTCCTAAAACCTTCTCCTTGTTGTAGCAATTCACAGGCAATGCACTGAGCAAAATTACATCTATAGGTACCCTTAAATGTAATCCAGGATGAACCAACAACATCATCCCTGGCTTTGAGCTGTGTGGGAGCAAGTATATTGCCTAGGCTTGTACCTCGTCTGAAAGCATATCTACACCCTTTTGAAACAGTGTCCATCAAACCATCATCTGCTTTAAGAATATCGAAGTGTTTCCTGACAATATTGCAGATTTGATGGAATTGATTACTGTATTTGGTGATGAAAGAAACCCCCTCGAATTTGTGTTCTCTATCTTTGTTTTTACTTTCAAGATAGATATTCCTTGGGGTAGCTCCAATACATAATCTATGATAACTAACCATGTCCCTTTTATAGCCTCTTTCACAAAACCTCTCCTCCAACTCCAAAGATTGTTTATCATACTCATTGTCTGTAGTACAATTCCTCCGGAGTCTAATAAACTGCCCTTTTAGGACTGACTTAAAGACTCTTTTCGGATGATTGCTCTTGGCGTGGAGGAGAGTGTTACCAGTAATGGGCTTTCTGTACACCTTACTAATAACGTTTCTGTTACTTTTGCCTGTCAGAGTGACATCCAAATAATTGATACTGACTTTATTAAATTCAAAAGTGAATTTTATGCCTATACTGTTTTCATTCAGTAAGGATACAAAGCCCAAAGCTTCTTCTTCTGTACCATGCCATATCATTAGCAGGTCGTCAATGTATCTCCTATAATAAATAATTTTATGTTTCCAGAGTTCATCACATCCAAAGATGTGGGACAGCTCCCACCAACCCATGAAAAGGTTGGCGTAGGAAGGGGCAAATTTTGCCCCCATGGCTGTCCCACATCTCTGGAGGTAGTGAACTCCCTCGAAAACAAAGGCATTATGAGTCAGTAGAAATTCTGTCACTCTGAGAATAAACCCACGAAACTCAAGACTAAAGTTCGTGAATCTTAACAGGCAAAAATTCAAAGCTTCAAGGCCTTTATTGTGTGGAATTGAAGAGTACAGTGCCACAACATCAATTGTAAGCCAACTATACTCCTCCCTCCACACAACATTAACCATTTCATTGAGTAGCTGTTTGGTATCTCTCAGATAACTATTTAGCCCCTTCACCAGTGGCTGCAGAATCTCATCCAGCCACTGGGAAAGGGGCTCAAACAGGGAACCAATGCCACTAATGATAGGCCTGCCCCTCACATCCACAAGGGACTTGTGGACTTTGGGTAAAAAGTTAAAGATGGGAGTGATTGGGCAATCTACCACTAAAAAATCAAATGTGGTTTGATCGATAAAACCCTCTTCTTTCCCATCATCCATTAACTGTAACAGATCACGTTTGAAGCGGTGTACAGGGTTAAAGTCCAATACCTGGTACTGTGAGGGGTCAGTAAGTTGTCTTAGTGCTTCATGGATAAAAAAACACCTATCCATAACCACCACTGACCCCCCCTTATCTGCTGACCTAATCACTAAATTGTGATTCTCTTTTAGACCATTAAGGGTACCAATTTCTTTCTTGCTAAGGTTAGAACTTTTGCTCCCATTAATGGTATAAGCCAATTTGTTTAAATCTGACTCAACCCTGGTCTGAAATTTTTCCAGAATTGTTCCTCTTATGTGAATGGGATAGTATCTGGAGGCACGGCGGAAAGAAGGACCTTTGTTATGGGTATGATCAGATAAATCAAATTCTGATAGTCCCTCTGTTCGCAGTGTCTCGAGATTCTCCAAATCCCAGGCTTCCTCAAAGGACAAGGGGGGATCCTTATGGACCGAGAGATATTCAGTAGTCTCTCCATCTGAAGAAAGATCATTAGGGGTAGTACTATAGTATTTCTTTAAGGTCAAATTCCTTATCAATCTGTTAACGTCCACCAACGTCTGAAATAGATTAAAATTATCTGTCGGCACAAAGTTGAGACCCAAGCTCAAAACTTTGCGCTCCAATTCGTTTAGTGGATGTGAAGACAGATTTAATTGTATTTGGTCTTTGACCTGCCCCTTCTGGGGGGTAGTGGAGTCCCTTTCAAAATTCCTTTTTCTCCCTTTTCTCCCCCCCCCCCCTTCGAATCTTTTTGTTGCCTTTGAAAAAACCTTCACAATATCTGCCTGCTCAGTGTTGCCTGTGGCTAAAGTTTCCATATTTCCCCTTTGTTCTAATGTGTATTTAGAGCCTACACTGGGTGTGAGTGTAGTGGAAGACATGTGGTTCAATTGGTGTACACTGCTATTTTCTCCTGTCTCCTCCCTTTCCTCACCTGAGGATGAATAATCCCGAGGATTCTGCTTCACTTTCATTGAATGTGACTTTCTTGGATTTGGGATTTTTGTTATTATTATTTTTGTTTTTGTTTTTATTTTTATTGCCCTTGGGATATTTTCTCTGATCATTTTCCCTCCTGTAATTGGTTCTTTGCTTTCTGTTCCAAATATATATTTTATTGGACTCGTAATCCCCTAAATCTCTGAGGTATTTATCGTGTTTAATATCCATAATTAGGTTTTTTGTCTCTGCTATGGTGTCTTGCAAAATTTTGTCAAACTTACTAAACATGCCATCATTGCTACGTGTATTTAATTCTACCTGCAAGCAATTGATTTCATCAGAAATGGAATTTAGCTGTTTCAATTTGAATTCTACTAACATTCCCATTAGTCTAAAGGCACAGTCTGACAAAACACTATTCCAAACCCTTATGAATTCCATATCTTCCACAGCAAATGTGGGAAATTTATTTATTCTTAGTCCCCTTGGTATCATGCCACTCTTTATATACTTTTGGAGTGTCCAAATGTCCCATTTCAATCTTAATTCTTTTACTAGTAGGGACTCCATTGTATCAAAAAGTTTGCTGAGTTTATAAGTGGAGAAGTCAGAGGAAAACACAGATTCCAATTCCAAAATATCCTCTTTTCTCTCATCTGTCGATTGTAATGAATAAAACTTAACAATTTGTATATCACTACTAGCTTGATCCATGATGCAAAAGTAATGAGTACAATTAATAAAGTCTCTGCAACAATAACCAGTGTATAGAGTGCACAGACACAATCACTTGAACCAAAAAGCGAAATGAACAAACAAAAAGTCAATATGTGTCGGCACTTAAAACTACTGGTTGCTTTGGCAATAAGCAAGTGCTCCCATGAATGTTATAAAGAGCAAACCAATATTGAACGAATTGCTTTGATGTCAAGTCTGATTCTGCAATCAGTCTCTCACCTTTCCTGGTTACGTGACGTCCGATGACACCTTCTCTGTTAGCTGAAAACAAACGGATCCACGACGACCCTCCGTGCGCAAACCAGGTGCACACACAAGCGGTCCGGCACTTGACGCCTATTCTGACCGCTCCGGTCCCCTCTGCGTGGATCCTCTCGGGTGGCGTGTGACGTCACCTTGCTCACTTCCGGTTCTCGGAACCTCCCTCTCCGAAGCAGAGCCGTGCAACTATCGGAAATTTCCAAAACCTGGATTGGTGAGCTGCACCTGACATGCAGAGAGACCCCACTGGAACTGGTGCAATCCTCGGCTCCACAACTCAAAGACAAACAAAATCGAATGAGGTGCACAAACAGCCGGTGGTGAAAGGAATTTTCTTTATTGCACTTAAAGTTATCTCTCTCTCCAGAGATACAGGAAAATCAAGCCAAATAGCGAGTGGATGTAGCCTCACTCCAGTGACTGTCTGCTGACATGTTTCGGCAATGAAGCCATTAATTTCTGCAGGCAAATAAACTCCTCCAGGAGGAAGAGAGGAACTGCAGAGCACTGTATGTGACGCCATAGAGGCTTGGGACGTTTGAGGAGAAAGATGTGGCTGAACAGCATCAACCTGAGAGACATTAGGCTTAAAAACAAAAATTCTATCTTTACATTTTAAAGTTCTATCTAGACAAGATGTACAAAATTGCAGAGGCAATACAATTTGGTTATCTAGACACAGTAAACATTTGTCCATTGGAACAGACTCCTGCTCCATGACTCACAAGAATTTAATAGAAATTATGAAAATTATTAAAATTTATGCTGACACATTTTGTAGCTTTAGAGATATTGCAGAGCGAATTTGCGCTAAAACCCCCACAAAATAATTTGTACTGTCACTTTAAATATCTGCAGCTTTCAAAAATATTGCAGAGCAATTTTGCGCTAAAAAAAAATCCCTCAGTATGGACCTCTACACCTCAGCATGTAAGGTGCCTACCTGCCCCTCTGGAAAAAACAAAATTTATGCTTACCTGATAAATTTCTTTCTTTTGTGATGTACCAAGTCCACGGATTCATCCTAACTTGTGGGATATTGTCCTTCCTGACAGGAAGTAGCAAAGAGAGCACCACAGCAGAGCTGTCTATATAGCTCCCCCCTTAACTCCACCCCCCAGTCATTCGACCGAAGGCCAAGGAAGAAAAGGAGAAACTATAAGGTGCAGAGGTGACTGAAGTTTACATTAAAAAAATACTATCTGTCTTGAATAGACAGGGCGGGCCGTGGACTTGGTACATCGCAATAGAAAGAAATTTATCAGGTAAGCATAAATTTTTTTTCTTTTGCAAGATGTACCGAGTCCACGTATTCATCCTAACTTGTGGGATACCAATACCAAAGCTTTAGGACACGGATGAAGGGAGGGACAAGACAGGAACCTAAATTTAAGGCACCACTGATTGCAAAACCTTTCTCCCAATAATAGCCTCCGAAGAAGCAAAAGCATCAAATCTGTAAAATTTGGAAAAGGTATGAAGCGAAGACCAAGTCGCAGCCTTACAAATCTGTTCAACAGAAGCATCATTTTTAAAAGCCCATGTGGAAGCCACCGCTCTAGTGGAGTGAGCTGTAATTCTTTCAGGAGGCTGGTGTCCAGCAGTCTCATAAGCTAAACAGATGATGCATTTCAGCCAAAAGGAAAGAGAGGTAGCCGTAGCTTTTTGACCCCTACGCTTTCCAGCATAGACAACAAACAAAGAAGAAGATTGGCGAAAATCTTTGGTTGCCTGCAAATAAAACTTCAAGGCATGAACCAAGTCCAAGTTGTGCAACAGACATTCCTTCTTAGAAGAAGGATTAGGACACAGAGAAGGAACAACAATTTCCTGATTGATATTCCTGTTAGAAACAACCTTAGGGAGGAACCCAGGTTTGGTACGCAAAACCACCTTATCAGCATGGAAAACAAGATAAGGCGAGTCGCATTGTAATGCAGATAGAACTTTCCAAGATAGAAGCTTAATATCTATGGAATGCATGGGTTCAAACGGAAACTCCTGAAGAACATTAACACCTCTTCTCTTTACCCTTCCTGCTTAGAGCCAGCAAAGAGAATGACTGGGGGGTGGAGTTAAGGGGGGAGCTATATAGACAGCTCTGCTGTGGTGCTCTCTTTGCTACTTCCTGTCAGGAAGGACAATATCCCACAAGTTAGGATGAATCCGTGGACTCGGTACATCTTGCAAAAGAAACAAGAGTAGTAATCAAAAAGATATATCAGGAGAGAACTAGCCGTCAAAGCCACTCCGTAACTCAAAGAGCGCAAGGGAGGGTCTCATGACAGGCTAAAAATGAAGCTGCGCCACAAAAAAGCCGTCTCGCTTAGAACATAGAGAGCTAACATCCCTCTCTATGAAAGAAATACTCAGCAGCGTCTAGCAGACAAACACCTACCCTTGTATTTTAGTAAAAATTGAAAGGCCACAGTGAAAGGTATTAAACACAAATGAGCCATATAGATAAAGTTAACCCCTTCATACTCATAAAGGGGATTAACTCATAAGTCTCAAAAACACATACATTATAAGTGCCTGCCCTCTGCCAGAATCAAATCCTACCAAGGATTCATTAAGTCCCAATTAGTTAATGCAGAAATAGGCCTAGAAGACAAAAACACCTACCTGCAAAATCAGCTGTCTGGCAGGTAGACAGCTCACCAGGCGTGAAAGGACACATACTCCTTACAAAGACCTGTAGAAAAAGAAATAACAGAGTAGCCAACTCTGGCTTACTATAGCAAGGGCAGCAAATATGTCAGAATACCAAGCAAGGACTACCTCACAACTTTCTAACCGCTTTAAAGCCACCACCACTCTACTGAAGAGATTGACGTGGACTACAGCTAAACCCAAAAAACTTGTTTGTAGCAAATTTTTCTTCAGACACCCAACTTTACCTCCTCCATTGACAGAGGCAAAGAGAATGACTGGGGATTATGGGTAGGGGAGTGACACTTAACAGCTTTGCTGTGGTGCTCTTTGCCTCCTCCTGCTGGTAAGGAGTAATATTCCCACTAGTAATTGAATGATGTTGTGGACTCTCCATATAAGAAATAGGGTTTTCCCTTCTTACAAACAGGTTGTGTTATGCTGTTATGCACATCTTGGTGGTTCAACCTCCCTTAGAGTTCCCTTCTCTGTAACTACAATTTCCATGGCGGTTAGTTTTCTAGTTTAAAGGTATAGTAAACAGTTGGGTACATGTACAGTAGCACGGTTACTACTCACACAGTAAAGTGTACCGACTGGATATGAGGGGAACAACTTAAGGAATTTTCTTTACTGCCATGGGAAGTAAAGAGAGGGCTGTTTTTCAGGTAGGTGCATGGTTAGAGAAGAAAGGTAAAAGGGGGATAGTGGGTTTAAAGCTAGGTTAGGTGTATTGTTTGCATGAATAGGCTAGCTCATGGCTTGGTGAAGGTATGATAAGAAGGGTATTGTCACAAAGAAGAGGGGTTGTGGGGGTTATATAGCAGGCTGCACAAAGGTACTGATCAGAAAACTAATTGGTGGTCAAATATGGCGGTCTGGCACGTGGGCATGGTGATAATGGGGGGAGGTATGTGGGTACAGGGATATTAAGTGGTAGTTTATCGTTCAAACTCATATGCCCTTCTAGTCTGCAGACTTTTCTGCCTGTTATTTACCGTTTTTACACCCCTGAGTTGCGTGCCGTCACGCTTCTTGGTTATGTGAGGCCCCCTATTCCTTTACAATGCTGGTGCATTGAATTGTTGATGTGGTTTAATTTGTTCATGATTTGGCTTATGATTTATTATAATTTGACAATTTTAGAGGATCGCTCAAAATTTCATCATAAAGGCAATTAATACTGTATAAACAAATACGTGACCTTTTCTAATGCCAAGGATGTATCTGTCATCATTATTACATAAGGGTAAAAGTCAATTAAAGGGTATGATTACTTTATTTACCCTTTATTAACCATTCCCTGGTTGGCATAACCAACACGGTTATATTTATACACATTTTACCTCTGTGATCACCTTGTATCTAAGCCTCTGCAGACTGCTCTCTTATCCCAGTGCTTTTTAAAAACTTGCATTTTAGCCAGTTAGTACTGGTTCCTGCATAATTCCATAGGAGTGAGTACAATGTTATCTATATGGCCCACATTAACTAGCACTGTCTGGCCATGAAAAGTTAATAAAATGCACTGAGATAAGAGGCGGTCTGCAGGGGCTTAGAAACTGTAGATATTTAGAGGTTTAGAGGTGATAAAGTAGATTAATATAACAATGTTGTTTGTGAAAAACTGGGGAATTGGTAGTAAAGTCGATATCTATCTTTCTTTTAAATCAATAAAATAAATCAAGTTAACTGTCCCTTTAAAGGGACATAAACACCACATTTTTATTTCATGATTCAGATAGAGCATACAATTTTTTTTTTTTTTTTTTTTTTTTTATTGAGGTTAAGATCACAAAACAACATATATGTGATACATTGAAAAAGAATGCATAGGTACAAAAAAAGAAATATTCACAATATACACATGATGCAAAAGAACATTATTTTTGTTGCATCACAAAAAAAGAACAAAAGCAAGAAACAAAAATAGTCTCAACCTCATTTTTCTATTTTTTCTTTTTCTCTAGCTTCAGGATATTCAAAATTATATAATGATATAGTGCTTATTCCTCTTCAGAAAATGTTAATGTGAATTGAACTTTCAGATGCAACGTATACTATAATTTACATTATTTTGTCATGCTATATCTTATCTTTTAAATAACAGTCTTAACAATAATTAAGTTTTACCCTTTTCTTCCCTTTCCGTCTTAGGTCAATTATTCACAAAAACAAAAAAAAACACAGAAAAGAAAAAAAAAAAAAAAAAAAAAACATAATTTATGTAAGAACTTACCTGATAAATTCATTTCTTTCATATTAACAAGAGTCCATGAGCTAGTGACGTATGGGATATACATTCCTACCAGGAGGGGCAAAGTTTCCCAAACCTTAAAATGCCTATAAATACACCCCTCACCACACCCACAAATCAGTTTAACGAATAGCCAAGAAGTGGGGTGATAAGAAAAAGTGCGAAGCATATAAAATAAGGAATTGGAATAATTGTGCTTTATACAAAAAAATCATAACCACCACAAAAAAGGGTGGGCCTCATGGACTCTTGTTAATATGAAAGAAATGAATTTATCAGGTAAGTTCTTACATAAATTATGTTTTCTTTCATGTAATTAACAAGAGTCCATGAGCTAGTGACGTATGGGATAATGACTACCCAAGATGTGGATCTTTCCACACAAGAGTCACTAGAGAGGGAGGGATAAAATAAAGACAGCCAATTCCTGCTGAAAATAATCCACACCCAAAATAAAGTTTAACAAAAAACATAAGCAGAAGATTCAAACTGAAACCGCTGCCTGAAGAACTTTTCTACCAAAAACTGCTTCAGAAGAAGAAAATACATCAAAATGGTAGAATTTAGTAAAAGTATGCAAAGAAGACCAAGTTGCTGCTTTGCAGATCTGGTCAACCGAAGCTTCATTCCTAAACGCCCAGGAAGTAGATACTGACCTAGTAGAATGAGCTGTAATTCTTTGAGGCGGAGTTTTACCCGACTCAACATAGGCAAGATGAATTAAAGATTTCAACCAAGATGCCAAAGAAATGGCAGAAGCTTTCTGGCCTTTCCTAGAACCGGAAAAGATAACAAATAGACTAGAAGTCTTACGGAAAGAATTCGTAGCTTCAACATAATATTTCAAAGCTCTAACAACATCCAAAGAATGCAATGATTTCTCCTTAGAATTCTTAGGATTAGGACATAATGAAGGAACCACAATTTCTCTACTAATGTTGTTGGAATTCACAACTTTAGGTAAAAATTCAAAAGAAGTTCGCAACACTGCCTTATCCTGATGAAAAATCAGAAAAGGAGACTCACATGAAAGAGCAGATAATTCAGAAACTCTTCTAGCAGAAGAGATAGCCAAAAGGAACAAAACTTTCCAAGAAAGTAATTTAATGTCCAATGAATGCATAGGTTCAAACGGAGGAGCTTGAAGAGCTCCCAGAACCAAATTCAAACTCCAAGGAGGAGAAATTGACTTAATGACAGGTTTTATACGAACCAAAGCTTGTACAAAACAATGAATATCAGGAAGAATAGCAATCTTTCTGTGAAAAAGAACAGAAAGAGCAGAGATTTGTCCTTTCAAAGAACTTGCGGACAAACCCTTATCCAAACCATCCTGAAGAAATTGTAAAATTCTCGGTATTCTAAAAGAATGCCAAGAAAAATGATGAGAAAGACACCAAGAAATATAAGTCTTCCAGACTCTATAATATATCTCTCGAGATACAGATTTACGAGCCTGTAACATAGTATTAATCACGGAGTCAGAGAAACCTCTATGACCAAGAATCAAGCGTTCAATCTCCATACCTTTAAATTTAAGGATTTCAGATCCGGATGGAAAAAAAGGACCTTGTGACAGAAGGTCTGGTCTTAACGGAAGAGTCCATGGCTGGCAAGATGCCATCCGGACAAGATCCGCATACCAAAACCTGTGAGGCCATACCGGAGCTATTAGCAGAACAAACGAGCATTCCCTCAGAATCTTGGAGATTACTCTTGGAAGAAGAACTAGAGGCGGAAAGATATAGGCAGGATGATACTTCCAAGGAAGTGATAATGCATCCACTGCCTCCGCCTGAGGATCCCGGGATCTGGACAGATACCTGGGAAGTTTCTTGTTTAGATGAGAGGCCATCAGATCTATCTCTGGGAGCCCCCACAATTGAACAATCTGAAGAAATACCTCTGGGTGAAGAGACCATTCGCCCGGATGCAACGTTTGGCGACTGAGATAATCCGCTTCCCAATTGTCTACACCTGGGATATGAACCGCAGAGATTAGACAGGAGCTGGATTCCGCCCAAACCAAAATTCGAGATACTTCTTTCATAGCCAGAGGACTGTGAGTCCCTCCTTGATGATTGATGTATGCCACAGTTGTGACATTGTCTGTCTGAAAACAAATGAACGATTCTCTCTTCAGAAGAGGCCAAAACTGAAGAGCTCTGAAAATTGCACGGAGTTCCAAAATATTGATCGGTAATCTCACCTCCTGAGATTCCCAAACTCCTTGTGCCGTCAGAGATCCCCACACAGCTCCCCAACCTGTGAGACTTGCATCTGTTGAAATTACAGTCCAGGTCGGAAGAACAAAAGAAGCCCCCTGAATTAAACGATGGTGATCTGTCCACCACGTTAGAGAGTGTCGAACAATCGGTTTTAAAGATATTAATTGAGATATCTTCGTGTAATCCCTGCACCATTGGTTCAGCATACAGAGCTGAAGAGGTCGCATGTGAAAACGAGCAAAGGGGATCGCGTCCGATGCAGCAGTCATAAGACCTAGAATTTCCATGCATAAGGCTACCGAAGGGAATGATTGTGACTGAAGGTTTCGACAAGCTGTAATCAATTTTAGACGTCTCTTGTCTGTTAAAGACAGAGTCATGGACACTGAATCTATCTGGAAACCCAGAAAGGTTACCCTTGTTTGAGGAATCAAAGAACTTTTTAGTAAATTGATCCTCCAACCATGATCTTGAAGAAACAACACAAGTCGATTCGTATGAGACTCTGCTAAATGTAAAGACGGAGCAAGTACCAAGATATCGTCCAAATAAGGAAATACCACAATACCCTGTTCTCTGATTACAGACAGAAGGGCACCGAGAATCTTTGTGAAAATTCTTGGAGCTGTAGCAAGGCCAAACGGTAGAGCCACAAATTGGTAATGCTTGTCTAGAAAAGAGAATCTCAGGAACTGATAATGATCTGGATGAATCGGAATATGCAGATATGCATCCTGTAAATCTATTGTGGACATATAATTCCCTTGCTGAACAAAAGGCAATATAGTCCTTACAGTTACCATCTTGAACGTTGGTATCCTTACATAGCGATTCAATAATTTTAGATCCAGAACTGGTCTGAAGGAATTCTCCTTCTTTGGTACAATGAAGAGATTTGAATAAAACCCCATCCCCTGTTCCGGAACTGGAACTGGCATAATTACTCCAGCCAACTCTAGATCTGAAACACAATTCAGAAATGCTTGAGCTTTCACTGGATTTACTGGGACATGGGAAAGAAAAAATCTCTTTGCAGGAGGTCTCATCTTGAAACCAATTCTGTACCCTTCTGAAACAATGTTCTGAATCCAAAGATTGTGAACAGAATTGATCCAAATTTCTTTGAAAAAACGTAACCTGCCCCCTACCAGCGGAACTGGAATGAGGGCCGTACCTTCATGTGAACTTAGAAGCAGGCTTTGCCTTTCTAGCAGGCTTGGATTTATTCCAGACTGGAGATGGTTTCCAAACTGAAACTGCTCCTGAGGACGAAGGATCAGGCTTTTGTTCTTTGTTGAAACGAAAGGATCGAAAACGATTGTTAGCCCTGTTTTTACCTTTAGACTTTTTATCCTGTGGTAAAAAAGTTCCTTTCCCACCAGTAACAGTTGAAATAATAGAATCCAACTGAGAACCAAATAATTTGTTTCCCTGGAAAGAAATGGAAAGTAGAGTTGATTTAGAAGCCATATCAGCATTCCAAGTCTTAAGCCATAAAGCTCTTCTGGCTAAGATAGCCAGAGACATAAATCTAACATCAACTCTAATAATATCAAAAATGGCATCACAGATGAAATTATTAGCATGCTGGAGAAGAATAATAATATCATGAGAATCACGATTTGTTACTTGTTGCGCTAGAGTTTCCAACCAAAAAGTTGAAGCTGCAGCAACATCAGCCAATGATATAGCAGGTCTAAGAAGATTACCTGAACATAGATAAGCTTTTCTTAGAAAAGATTCAATTTTTCTATCTAAAGGATCCTTAAACGAGGTACCATCTGATGTAGGAATGGTAGTACGTTTAGCAAGGGTAGAAATAGCCCCATCAACTTTAGGGATTTTGTCCCAAAATTCTAACCTGTCAGGCGGAACAGGATATAATTGCTTAAAACGTTTAGAAGGAGTAAATGAATTACCCAATCTATCCCATTCCTTAGCAATTACTGCAGAAATAGCATTAGGAACAGGAAAGACTTCTGGAATAACCGCAGGAGCTTTAAAAACCTTATCTAAACGTATAGAATTAGTATCAAGAGGACTAGAATCCTCTATTTCTAAAGCAATTAGTACTTCTTTAAGTAAAGAGCGAATAAATTCCATCTTAAATAAATATGAAGATTTATCAGCATCAATCTCTGAGACAGAATCCTCTGAACCAGAAGAGACCAAAGAATCAGAATGATGGTGTTCATTTAAAAATTCATCTGTAGAAAGAGAAGATTTAAAAGACTTTTTACGTTTACTAGAAGGAGAAATAACAGACAAAGCCTTCTTTATGGATTCAGAAACAAAATCTCTTATGTTATCAGGAACATTCTGCACCTTAGATGTTGAGGGAACTGCAACAGGCAATGGTACATCACTAAAGGAAATATTATCTGCATTAACAAGTTTGTCATGACATTTAATACAAACAACAGCTGGAGGAATAGCTACCAAAAGTTTACAGCAGATACACTTAGCTTTGGTAGATCCAGCAGGCAGAGGTTTTCCTGTAGTATCTTCTGGCTCAGATGCAACGTGAGACATCTTGCAATATGTAAGAGAAAAAACAACATATAAAGCAAAATAGATCAAATTCCTTATAAGACAGTTTCAGGAATGGGAAAAAAATGCCAAACATCAAGCTTCTAGCAACCAGAAGCAAATGAAAAATGAGACTGAAATAATGTGGAGACAAAAGCGACGCCCATATTTTTTGGCGCCAAAAAAGACGCCCACATTATTTGGCGCCTAAATGCTTTTTGCGCCAAAAATGACGCAACATCCGGAACGCCGACATTTTTGGCGCAAAATAACGTCAAAAAATGACGCAACTTCCGGCGACACGTATGACGCCGGAAACGGAATGAATTTTTGCGCCAAAAAAGTCCGCGCCAAAAATGACGCAATAAAATGAAGCATTTTCAGCCCCCGCGAGCCTAACAGCCCACAGGGAAAAAGTCAAATTTTTGAGGTAAGAAAAAATATGATAATTAAAGCATAATCCCAAATATGAAACTGACTGTCTGGAAATAAGGAAAGTTGAACATTCTGAGTCAAGGCAAATAAATGTTTGAATACATATATTTAGAACTTTATAAATAAAGTGCCCAACCATAGCTTAGAGTGTCACAGAAAATAAGACTTACTTACCCCAGGACACTCATCTACATGTTTGTAGAAAGCCAAACCAGTACTGAAACGAGAATCAGTAGAGGAAATGGTAAATATAAGAGTATATCGTCGATCTGAAAAGGGAGGTAAGAGATGAATCTCTACGACCGATAACAGAGAACCTTATGAAATAGACCCCGTAGAAGGAGATCACTGCATTCAATAGGCAATACTCTCCTCACATCCCTCTGACATTCACTGCACGCTGAGAGGAAAACCGGGCTCCAACTTGCTGCGGAGCGCATATCAACGTAGAATCTAGCACAAACTTACTTCACCACCTCCCTTGGAGGCAAAGTTTGTAAAACTGATTTGTGGGTGTGGTGAGGGGTGTATTTATAGGCATTTTAAGGTTTGGGAAACTTTGCCCCTCCTGGTAGGAATGTATATCCCATACGTCACTAGCTCATGGACTCTTGTTAATTACATGAAAGAAAATCAACCAACCTAACATACCTAATCCACTAGGGGAAAGAGGACTTAAACAACCAGACAACACTGAGCATAGTAACACTAAAACACAACATGTAATTATCCCAAAAAAAAAAAAAAAAAAAAAAAGAGAAAGAGGGGGGGATGGGAGATGAGCAGAGAAGACTACCATAGTCCCATCAATACTAGTTCTGAGTTCCTAAATGGGTATATCATATGTTCTCTTTCATTTAATGGAAATATCTTAATAAAAGCTGTCCATTTTTTAAAGAAACCTTCAATATCATTCTCTTCTTCTATATTAGTGTCTCTTTGCTCTATTATATATTGTTTTTTTAGGCAGTTTTTGAGCTCATTTATACTGGGGCTAGCCCTTCCTTTCCATTTTTTGAAGATTAAATATCTTGCCGCTAGAATAATCATATTGATTATTTTATTATGCTTCCGAAGGTCTTTCGTTGCTTCCCATAAAAAGATTACAGAGATTATGTCCAACCTCAGAGGAGAGATTTTTAAAACTTGATTAATCCAGTATTCTATCTTAGCCCAAAAATGTTTAATCTTGGGGCATTCCCAGATCATATGGATAAGATCTGCTGATTGTAATGAGCATTTTGGGCATGTACAAAAATTAATATTCCCACATCTTGTCCCTTTTTTTGGAGTGTAGTAGGTCCTATACAATAACTTAATGTGGGATTCTCTCCATGTGGCTGATAAAGTAATTTGTGATACTTTTAAAATAGAAGCCTGGATTTTATTTGAATTTATAGGATGTTGAGTTATCATAGAATCCCATGCAACTGCTAAGTTTCCTAGATTCATCTCCCCTTTATTAGATATCAATAATTGATAGCATGGTGAGATTGACATAAACCCATTTTTAGCTAATACAAGCCAATTCTCCAGCTTTCCCCAGGACCAGTTCCAACCAGATTCATTTATTATCTTAGTTATGAAGTGTCTAATTTGTAAATATGCAAAGAATTCTTTATTGCTGAGGCTGAATTCTCTTTTTAAACTTTCGAATGTTTTAATGCAGTGGCCGTTCCAGTCTATTATCTGAGAAATGTTATTCAAACCTAATGTGTGCCATTTTTGGAAGGGTGCAGATTGTATTCCCGCTTGAAATTTAGGGTTCCCTTTAATTGGCATATAATTCGAGACACTTCCTTTAATAGATAATAACTTGCATATCTTTCTCCATGCCTGTAGTGGATATATTAATGTTTTGAATATCTTAATTTCCTGGGGGATTGTCTTAGGGCTACAGTGTATTAAGGCTGTGGGAAGGTATGGTAGACTTACATTTTTTTCAAGTTCATTATTTGTTACATAATCTTTATTTAGAATCCAATCTATAACTATTCGGGCCAGTGAGGCCAGATTGTAGAATTGTATATTTGGCAGTGCAAGTCCGCCGTACTTCTTAGGAAGTGAAAGTTTCATTAACGAAATTCTGGGTTTTTTGCTCTGCCATATAAAAATTCTCATCATACTATTAATTTTTTCAATATCTTTCCTTCTGAGGATTATTGGAGTATTCTGTAAAATGAATAATAACTTTGGGAGCAAGATCATTTTAAATGCGGCAATGCGACCTGAAATCGAGAGTGGGAGATTCTGCCATAATTTCAAACTCACCTCAATCTCTCTCAGTACTGGTTTTACATTAAGATCATAACATTTGTCTAAATCGGAAGTGATCATTATCCCCAAGTATCTAAATGATTCTGAGACTCTAAAAGGAATTTCCATCGAAGAATCAGGATTCCTTCTAATCCATAATAATTCAGATTTTAACGCATTAATCCTATAACCCGAGAAGGATCCGAATTGTTCTATAATTGAAATAAGTATGGGTATATTGTTTTGCGTGTTAGAGATATATAGCAGGATGTCATCCGCGTATAACGCAATTTTAAGCTCTGTTCTACCTATCTTTATTCCTTCCATTTGTGTTCTTATTGCTATTGCCAAGGGTTCAATTGAAATGTTAAAGAGGAGAGGGGAGAGGGGGCATCCCTGGCGTGTTCCCCTTTCCAGTGATATTTCCGAAGATAGTGTATTATTAACAATTAACCTCGTGAATGACTTTTTATATAAATTCTCCACAAATTTATGGAAATGTCCTCTGAACCCAAACCTATAGAGAGACGAGAGCAAATGATCCTGATGAATTGAATCAAATGCTTTTTCTGCATCAATTGAAACAATTGCTAAATCTGGGGAGTCCCCCTCTCTCCTCTGCCCCGCCAAATCAGTAGATTTAAAATAATCTATAGTGACTAATACTTCCCTGATCTTTGCTGTTAGATTTCGTTTCTGCAAAAATCCTGCTTGGTCTTTATGTATTATTTCCGGAAGTACCAATTGCAATCTCTTGGCTAAAATGGAGGTCAGGATCTTATAATCGGAATTTAATAATGCTATGGGCCTATAAGATTCCTTTTTTGTCGGATCCTTCCCGGGTTTAAGAATCAGTGTAGTGTGAGATGCACAAAACTGAGGCGAGACCACCTTTCCATCAATAAACATGTGGTTAAAAAGCTTACTTAGCGGTGAAACAACGAATGGTGCAAGGATTTTGTAAAATTCATTTGGTAATGCATCTGGACCAGGTGCCTTATTTGATGGAAGCTCCTGAATAGTCTTTAGAATTTCTTCCTGAGAAATTGGGGAGTTAACCATTAGCATTTTTTCACCGTCAAGTACAGGGTGGACAATTTTGCTCCAGAATTCATCTGATTTAACTTTGTCTGAATCCCTTAGAGAGTAAATTTTTGAAAAATATTCTGAGAAAATGTTGGCAATATCATCTATATTTATATGGGTTTTCTGCTTATGCAGAAGCTTATCTATTAATGGGGATCTTTTCTCTCTTTTTAACAGATTGGCCAATAACTTTCCAGCCTTATTGCCATAGCGATAAAGTCTTGCCTGAAGTTTAAGCTCCTTCTGAGTCTCTCTATAGGTTAGAAATGAGTCTCTTTCGTTTTTTGCTCCAATGTA
Organism: Bombina bombina; assembly: GCF_027579735.1. Taxonomy (NCBI): domain Eukaryota; kingdom Metazoa; phylum Chordata; class Amphibia; order Anura; family Bombinatoridae; genus Bombina; species Bombina bombina. The sequence goes on from NC_069501.1 coordinate 215,796,923, forward strand.
TCTGATCCAACTTCCCGGGGAGTTATCAAGCAAATAGCGATTATATGAGTTAATTACAGCTTTTGTCACTTCTGATTCTCTAATTCTTAGTGTTTTATTTCTATTAGCAATATATGAAATCATTTCCCCCCTAAGAACTGCCTTTGCAGCCTCCCAGAAAATATCTGGGCGATCAACATAAGTCTTGTTAAATTCAGCATACTCTTCATATTTGCTTTTTAACCAGTTTTTAAATTTTACATCATTCGTCAGCCATGTGGGGAAGAAGAAGCGAGAGGATCCTAGTTTGAAATCATTATATTGAATTTCTATTGTAATAGGGCTATGATCTGATATACAAATAGGGAGTATTTTGGCTATAATTTTCATTTTACATAGTCTTTCATCAATAAGGAACAAGTCTATTCTAGATAGAGTCTTATGAGCTCGAGACAGACAGGTGAAATCTCTTAAATCTGGGTTCTGGAGTCTCCATATGTCCCTGACTAACAAATTTTTGGAAATTTTCTTAAACATTTTAGTTTCTAGGCTGTCTCGCTTATTCCTCCCCACAGTAGGCTTCTGTCTAAGTCTATCCAAGGGTTGGTGTGGGGCCATATTGAAATCCCCGCCTAGAATTAGGTATCCTGTTGATTCAGAAATTATTTTTGATTGCAGAGTGTCCCAGAACATTGGATCAAACACATTGGGAGCGTATAGATTACAAAGTGTATATAGAATTCCTTCTATCTTTAATTTTAAAATTATATATCTCCCTTCCGGGTCTGAGATACTGTGCAAAGTTTCATATTTAATTCTTTTCCCTAACAAAATTGCCACGCCTCTCTTCCTTTTTGTGCCTGTGGAAGCAAACACTTCCTTTACCCATGAGAACTTCAGTTTTAGCACTTCCTGCATATTTAAATGAGTTTCTTGTAGCATAGCTATATCAGTACCAATTTTTTGTAATTGAACCAAAACTGATTTTCGTTTGATGGGAGAGGTGAGACCTCCAATATTCCAGGAGGTTATTTTACACTTATCTGCCCTGCCCATCCCTCATCCACCCTAAGAAAAAAACAAAACAAAAAAAAATAAAACAAAACAAAACAAAACAAAAAAAAATAAAACAAAACAAAACAAAACAAAACAAAACAAAAAAAAAAAAAAAGAAGGAATTCCTAAAGCTATATACCCTCCTAGTGCAGGCATTCCCCCGGGGGCCCTGCACAACCCCCTTACAGAACTTACACCTTGCATCATATATCTAACTGTAATCTGTAAATTCGGAAATTATGCTGAACTTTCCCTTATTTTGTCTTATTTTCTTTCCTTCACCTATTGTCATTCCTTCCCAGTTCTTCTACAAATTTCTCTGCTTTTTCTGCAGATTCAAAAAAATGGACTTCATCATTGAGAGTAACTTTTAATTTAGCTGGGTAAATTATAGTGGCACGGTAACCTGCTTTAATAAGTTTCGTGCAAGTAGGGGATAGCTCTTTTCTTTTCCCCGCTGTTTCAGCGGAGAAATCTTGGAATAATAGTATATTGTTTGTCCCTAAGGAGATAGGTTGGTTCTTTCGGTAGTACTGAAAGATTACCATCTTATCCTGAAAGTTTAGTAGTTTAGCTATTATTGGTCTAGCTCTGATCTTCCCTCTTCCTTCGTCAGATTGACGCCCTACTCTGTGGGCCCTTTCAACTATTATTGGAGGGTAAGAAGGAGGTAATCCTAGTATTTGTACTAAGGTTTCAGATATAAATTTTCCCAAATTTTCATATTGTTTCCCCTCTGGGACCCCTATTATTCTTAGATTGTTTCTCCGCGAGCGATCTTCAAGATCCTCTATTTTAGCTTGTATTTTAGATAGCATTATATCTGCAGCTTTTAATTTAGAGCTATGGATTGAGCTGACATCCTCCAAGTCTGACACTCTTTGTTCAGCTTCTTGAAGTCTATTTGAGAATTGTCTGATTTCGTTAGTAAGAGATACAATATCTTGTTTAATCTCAAGTTTGAGAGATTCAAATCTTGGGGCAAGTGCTTCAGTTATACTGGATACTAATACTTGAGTATCTGCACTTTCTTTGTTATAGGAGAGGTTAGAGGAAAGTGAATGAATATCTACCTGTGTTTCTATCACATTTTTATTTTTCTTGTCTTTATGTCTAGCCGTCATAGCTGGTGAAGGGGTCTTAATGTGCGTGTGCACGAATTTATCCATGAATTAATTAAGTGCTTAGGAAAATCAAAAAGGGGCGGGGGATGAATTCCCCCGCCCAAAAGTGCCAATTAGTGAAAAAAGGTGTTATGTGTTGTGAGGAGGGAGGAAGAGAAAAAAAAAAAAAAAAAAAAAAAAAAAAGGGGGAGAGTGAGAAGTGGGTTGTGAGGATATTCAGTGAGGGTGTGCAAAAAAAAAAAAAAAAAAAAAAGAAAAAGAAAGTGAGTTATAGTGTTTTTAAATTATGACGGTGTGTTACTTTAGGCAAAAGTTACACCAAAACAAGCTTAACCTATGTATCAGATTATTCTTTTCTCCTATTTCTAATAACTGCGATCACTCCTAATTCCTGAAGAGTTAGGCTATACTTTAACAGTATCCAATTTACTTATAATTTGTACTCAATTTTTATGTATATTCACATTTAATTTGCCAGTATATGAAATCAAAAGAACTACTACATTAATTTACCCCCTTTAGTACCTATGAGTGTCTCTTAACAATCTGCTACTTATGCAGTAAATATTTTATTTCAATAATTATCGCCAGTCCTGAAATTCACCTGAGGATGACAATTCTTATATAATGTCTTTCTATTTCTCTGGGTTAGATGTACTATATGATACGGAGAAAGTCACCAATTTACTCCACTTATGTGTTCAATATTATTTAAGTCTGGCCTGTACCCAGCTTTGTATAATTGTCACAACAGAGATTATCAACTATTTGCCCTGGGACTGTGATTCATTACCCCCCTAGAGTAGAGAACACAAAGGGAAATACTCTTTGACACTTAAGCTATAATTCAACACCATATCTTAACTTTAAGATATATTTTTAAGATATGTTCTGTACTCTGAAATGGGCTGCCGATCAGTTAAAGAAAACCTGAAGTAGATTCATCTTAATAGTTAACTTATAAGTAAACAGTCTCAAAATAGAACACAGAAAATCAGAACATTTCATCATAGAATGACATAATCCCCTTATTCTTATCTTAGCACTATGTTCCAAAGTATCCTAGATATTGCAAAGAACCTTAGAAAGTGTTCTACACAAAAAGATATTTTGTTGCTTTGAATAGAGCACAGGGAAAACCTGAATAAGTAACGAAGAAAGATCAGGCACAGCAATACTATACAGTAGATGGGAATAAAACTTTTATAGCATATATGCTGTTTTTTAATTATTACCAGCGGAGTAGCAGGGCGTATAACTATGCCCAGGTTTATGGGTCTCTGCCATCAAGGCATGTAGAGCATTTATTCATAGGCAAAAATAATATATTCTATGGACCAATTTTACTAGTAATCCTAAGGTGACCCTAGCACACTAAGTTTTTCTAAAAGAGGGTACTGTAAAATTGGCTGAGGATTAAAGTAGAATGAAATTGTAGCATATACCAACACATTTAAGTTTAAATGACAAAGCAAAACAGGTATGTTGTTAGAAATATGAAAGAACGTGGACACAGTTCTTTACTCCACTTATGTGTTCAATATTATTTAAGTCTGGCCTGTACCCAGCTTTGTATAATTGTCACAACAGAGATTATCAACTATTTGCCCTGGGACTGTGATTCATTACCCCCCTAGAGTAGAGAACACAAAGGGAAATACTCTTTGACACTTAAGCTATAATTCAACACCATATCTTAACTTTAAGATATATTTTTAAGATATGTTCTGTACTCTGAAATGGGCTGCCGATCAGTTAAAGAAAACCTGAAGTAGATTCATCTTAATAGTTAACTTATAAGTAAACAGTCTCAAAATAGAACACAGAAAATCAGAACATTTCATCATAGAATGACATAATCCCCTTATTCTTATCTTAGCACTATGTTCCAAAGTATCCTAGATATTGCAAAGAACCTTAGAAAGTGTTCTACACAAAAAGATATTTTGTTGCTTTGAATAGAGCACAGGGAAAACCTGAATAAGTAACGAAGAAAGATCAGGCACAGCAATACTATACAGTAGATGGGAATAAAACTTTTATAGCATATATGCTGTTTTTTAATTATTACCAGCGGAGTAGCAGGGCGTATAACTATGCCCAGGTTTATGGGTCTCTGCCATCAAGGCATGTAGAGCATTTATTCATAGGCAAAAATAATATATTCTATGGACCAATTTTACTAGTAATCCTAAGGTGACCCTAGCACACTAAGTTTTTCTAAAAGAGGGTACTGTAAAATTGGCTGAGGATTAAAGTAGAATGAAATTGTAGCATATACCAACACATTTAAGTTTAAATGACAAAGCAAAACAGGTATGTTGTTAGAAATATGAAAGAACGTGGACACAGTGGGATATTTGGGACAAAATTAGTCTATAAGACAGTATACTGAAATCAAAAACGTTCTTCTGATAGTTCAGTCTTTTTATTGGGGCAGCTTATAGTGAGCAGGGAGGGAAAGTCATGCAGCCAAGACGCTGAAGAAGTTTAATAACTTGTGCAGCTTGGCAAAGAAGCAAAATAAATCACACTTTTTGGTCCACCCAATTTCCTTGTCCAAGTGTGGGGATTTAAATGGATAGGAAAGTGTGCTTTTACTTTTATGCTGCCGTGACTTTCAGGGTAAAAAAACTTCCCTTTGGGTTTTGCGATTTCTTTCTGTTAGATGACTTCTTTATCTAGTGCACAGACAAAATTCAGCAGTTATATAGTGTGCACCTCAACAGAAAGAGAGTACCTTATACCATGCAGTTTGGTGCAATGGAATTGGCGGATCCTATACGTTCAGCGACCAGGCAGGCAGATCAAGCCAGCACTGAGATATCTTCCTTCCTTCTTCGGTGGTTCAAGTGCCGAGTTACTTCCCAGCCCAAGATGACTGAGCGACACCTGTAGATGGAGGCTGCCAATAATCCACCAGCAGCATCGGTGTGTGGAAACACAAGGCAGCAGTCGCTTCCACACCACGCCAATGAGCAGCGCGGCGCCGACCCAGCTACGTCACCGGTCAGCGCCCTGATGGTCCAGGTGCACCTCTCCAGACACAGGACGGAAAGAAGCGGCAAATCCTCGTCCCGTCCAGGCCCAGGAAGGAACCTGGTAAGATTAGGCAATGGTTGGAACAGCACTTTGTTGGTGTGTTGAGCCGCTGGTAGACCAGATGTTTTCTTGAGGAATGTAGGTTCTTTAGGTTGGCTCCAGGAATCCCAAGTCCTTAGGCAATCAGCTGCAGGGCAATATCCCGTTCACCTCCTCACGCAACACCGGTGGGAGGGGTGAGGGAGAGCAGCCGGTACTTGCTGTTTAATATCCGCAGAGGACTGGGGTTAAGATGGTAACGGCCAAGCAATAAGAGATGCGGTGCCCTGTGGTAGCACCGCTATGGATCCGGGATCCAGTTGCCCTTGGATAGGTAGCCTCCCTGGACAAGGGTTTGAGCGCGAAAATTACCGCCAGTGGCTAGAGTGGAGAGCTAGAGAGAGCGTGCTCGCAGTGTGTCCTGCACTCAGTCTCCTCCCCCGGAACCATCATCTCCTCATGAGAATAAAATTTTCTAGAGCATACAATTTTAAACAACTTTTCAATTTACTACTGTTATCAAATTTTCTTTGTTTTTCTGTTATACTTTGTTGAAAAGCTGGGATGTAAGTTAATGAGTAGGCATGTGTCCACAACACTATATGGCAGCAGTTTTGCAACAATGTTATACATTAGCAAGAGCAGTAGATGGCAGCACTATTACCTGTGCATGTGCACGCTACCTACCTAGGTATCCCTTCAACAAAAAATAACATGAGAACAAAACAAATTTGATATTAGAAGTAAATTGGAAACATTTAAAAAATCGTATTCTCTGTCTAAATAATGAAAGAAAATTTTTGGGTTTACTGTCCCTTTAACAATATACATAGAACAATAAACAAGCACCTATCTATTATACCTCAAACAAGAATCAGCAAAAGGGTTCTTTGGATTATGAACAAGAGTTGTACACTTTACAGATTAAAGGGATATGAAACCCAATTATTTTATTTTATGATTCAGATAGAGCATGCAATTTTAAGCAACTCTAATTTACTCCTATTATCAACGTTTCTTTGTTCTTAGGAGTCGGACCATTTTTGGTTCAGAACCTGTATAGCGTGTATTGATTTGTGGCTAAATGTAGCCACCAATCAGCAAGAGCTACCAAGGGTGCTTTTGCCACTCGTAATCTAGCCCAAAGTAGAGAAATTCTGAATTCCTGGCATGTTTGCAGCATTCTGTAGTTTGACAGATACTGCACTCATCTATGAAGTGTACTCTTTTATTTCATATTTTAATCATTTGTAATATTGCAACATATTGATATCCTTTAACACTTATGTTTCATGTCTGTTTTGTAATGTTATCTCACAGAATGATATCAATCATTAATGCACTCACTTTCCTGGATATGTAAGAATGCATTTAAAGCACATTACTATTCCTGTAGCTGTAGACTGATCAGCTAGTGTATTGTGATGTTTAAAATGGAACAGCTGGGAATAGGTCCTTTTGGAGAATAAATAATTCCTGGTAAAACTAGTGCAAACATTTTAGCCCTTCGGCACTAAAAGGCTAGGAAGGTTCATCTGCCTTCATTCATAATTTGCATCAAATTTTATTCTCATAGGATCACATTGAGAGTTTTGCTACTAGGAAGACAAACTACAATATACAAAGGGGTTTCAGCTTTAATGACTTATGCAGCTGTAATATTAAAGTTTTAGCTGTTTCAACTGTAATATATATATATATATATATACAGGGAGTGCAGAATTATTAGGCAAGTTGTATTTTTGAGGATTCATTTTATTATTGAACAACAACCATGTTCTCAATGAACCCAAAAAACTCATTAATATCAAAGCTGAATAGTTTTGGAAGTAGTTTTTAGTTTGTTTTTAGTTATAGCTATTTTAGGGGGATATCTGTGTGTGCAGGTGACTATTACTGTGCATAATTATTAGGCAACTTAACAAAAAACAAATATATACCCATTTCAATTATATATTTTTACCAGTGAAACCAATATAACATCTCAACATTCACAAATATACATTTCTGACATTCAAAAACAAAACAAAAACAAATCAGTGACCAATATAGCCACCTTTCTTTGCAAAGACACTCAAAAGCCTGCCATCCATGGATTATGTCAGTGTTTTGATCCGTTCACCATCAACATTGCGTGCAACAGCAACCACAGACTCCCAGACACTGTTCAGAGAGGTGTACTGTTTTCCCTCCTTGTAAATCTCACATTTGATGATGGACCACAGGTTCTCAATGGGGTTCAGATCAGGTGAACAAGGAGGCCATGTCATTAGATTTTCTTCTTTTATACCCTTTCTTGCCAGCCACGCTGTGGAGTACTTGGACGCGTGTGATGGAGCATTGTCCTGCATGAAAATCATGTTTTTCTTGAAGGATGCAGACTTCTTCCTGTACCACTGCTTGAAGAAGGTGTCTTCCAGAAACTGGCAGTAGGACTGGGAGTTGAGCTTGACTCCATCCTCAACCCGAAAAGGCCCCACAAGCTCATCTTTGATGATACCAGCCCAAACCAGTACTCCACCTCCACCTTGCTGGTGTCTGAGTCGGACTGGAGCTCTCTGCCCTTTACCAATCCAGCCACGGGCCCATCCATCTGGCCCATCAAGACTCACTCTCATTTCATCAGTCCATAAAACCTTAGAAAAATCAGTCTTGAGATATTTCTTGGCTCAGTCTTGACGTTTCAGCTTGTGTGTCTTGTTCAGTGGTGGTCGTCTTTCAGCCTTTCTTACCTTGGCCATGTCTCTGAGTATTGCACACCTTGTGCTTTTGGGCACTCCAGTGATGTTGCAGCTCTGAAATATGGCCAAACTGGTGGCAAGTGGCATCTTGGCAGCTGCACGCTTGACTTTTCTCAGTTCATGGGCAGTTATTTTGCGCCTTGGTTTTTCCACACGCTTCTTGCGACCCTGTTGACTATTTTGAATGAAACGCTTGATTGTTCGATGATCACGCTTCAGAAGCTTTGCAATTTTAAGAGTGCTGCATCCCTCTGCAAGATATCTCACTATTTTTGACTTTTCTGAGCCTGTCAAGTCCTTCTTTTGACCCATTTTGTCAAAGGAAAGGAAGTTGCCTAATAATTATGCACACCTGATATAGGGTGTTGATGTCATTAGACCACACCCCTTCTCATTACAGAGATGCACATCACCTAATATGCTTAATTGGTAGTAGGCTTTCGAGCCTATACAGCTTGGAGTAAGACAACATGCATAAAGAGGATGATGTGGTCAAAATACTAATTTGCCTAATAATTCTGCACTCCCTGTATATATATATATATATATATATATATATATATATATATATATATATATATATACACAGTTTTCGGCAAGTGTAAAAAAAACACTGTACAAGTAAAAATGCTTTCAAAAATATGTTACGCTGGAAGATGGCCACAGTAGCTTAGAGCCCCTGCTTCCTGTAAAGGCCCATGGCTTTTAATCCACATCTAAGAGCAATTGAACTGCTCAAAACAGCTGGGATACATAGGGGAATTGTACTTTTTAGAAACTCAAGTAAATCAGAGTTTCCAAAATAAGAGGACAACACACCGTTTGCAAACTAAAAAACTCCAAGGACTATCCTAAGGAAAAAGAGGAGTTAAGTTTGTTTTCTATAATCTACAGAAAAGCACTAATACAAGCATTTAGGATTTCAACAATGGCTAAACCTTGCGGTCACCATGGCAACATAAACCATGCTTCAACCAGTGCACTGGTAACATTGCAACGGCCATTCAAACCAGGTCAAGTGAGTAGAGAATCCAATATGACGTCCCAGTACTCAGACCACGTGACCCTCTTGTGTTTACAAAAAGCATATATTGTATCAACATACAAACGTTGAACTCTGCAAAACACAGACCTGTATCATCAATACGCTGTATCAAAAATATATGTACGTTGAATCAAATACAGCTTAGATTTATACTATTTTTATGCTTATTTTAAAAAAATGCATTTGTAATCGTGTTACGCTTTTAATCAATGTGGCATTATCACTTAAGGTAATCGATTTAAGGTGCATTTTATAACGTTTTTATACCAAGGTGTTACTAACACCATTGTACATTTATACTTGAGGCAATATATTAAGGGAGACGTCCCTCTTATATACATACTGAAACAGCCTCAATCATACCTTTTGTTGCAATTGTTTTATTATAAAAGGTTTTATATCATTTTAAATTGTTTATCATTATTATTTTTAGTTGAATATAAAACCTTACATTTAGGTTTTAAAAATAAACAAGCATTTATTCTCATACAGTGGATGCACTTATTCACTCATTTGGTTTTACCAGTGACTCTCTTATAGTATGGTTATATAACCAATTATTGCTTTTCTATATATTTTACTAACATATAGACATATACAAACTACATCCTTTCTTCCTTCCTAGCTCTAAAAAATTTCTTTGGAGCGCCAACTATACATTACAATTAATAGTGTCATACATTTTCTGCATTTGAGGGGCACATTTTTTAGTTTGGCAAAATAAGGGTATTGTTTCTAGAGCTGCTTAGATTTGTATTTCTTAAATACATAGGGGAATACCCTAACACCACTTGGGGAAAATTTGAACTTGATCGGCTAGCACCAACAGGTGTCACTTATCAATTGCGCAATGCGGTATACATCCATAGGCCGCAACACAACTCCAGTGGCAGAACGCTGCTTGTCGCAGCTTACTGGCATTCCGTTCCGTAACCAACTACGGGAGGACACATTAGGGGATCACCATTAAACGGACATCGACAGCGCAACCACCAGCCAGAAAACGGATGTGTAAGGGACTTACCCGCCTTCACTCTGCATAAATTGGCCCGATCCACTTAAAGGGCTAGGGCAATATTCTTATAGGCAGTGCAACTAATTATTCAAAAGGGGGCTAGACATAAATAACATTGCTCCGGTTACGCTGAATTGCTCCCTTAGCACTTAGCACAAACCATATAAAAGTGCATAACGTGGTCCGGGGGGTGGAGACTATGCGCAAGTGTGCAGCAGGTGTGCAGCGCTAGCTCTGTGAACTCCAAATCAGCTCTTGGCGGAGGAGCTCGCGCCCAAACCCTAGAACCAGGGCAGCTGACTGTTAGACCGTAAGATAGTCAACGGACCCGCAGTGCTAACATCGCACTGAAAAGCAACCTTGTGGGACTGTAGGACCGCCATAGGTGTGGATGTAAAAAGAAACAGGCGATTGGCTCTGCTGTTGTCTCCCCTCTCCCACCGGTGCTGCGTGAGAGGGGATAGACTATACAAACCTTGGTGTACCGTGCTGAAATAAGACCGCTGTGAGTAGAAGCTCAGAGAATAAAACCTATAGCCGTTGTGCTATACACTCACGAGCGCGGCATCAGAAAATTGCCATTGAGAACAGAAGGGTGTAGAGGAATACACAGAAGAGGCTGCAACAACCTTAACTTGACTCAGCCTACTAGTGTCCATACGGAGGGGTATGAGCGCCACATAGAGAGCTGCAGAAGGCTCTTGGAATATCGGATCGGAGCCTGACAACACTAATCTGCCAAATATTTAGCAGTTCAATACAAGGATAACGACCTGTCTGGGCTCCTACCATCAGCTCTGTGTCGGCTTCTCCTGGTCTTAATTGTGACGGACACTCAGGCTCAAAAGCCACTTGCTATAGAGACGGTGTGCTCTGCTTGTAAAGGAGAAAGGATCAGCTCCCCTGAGGATATAAGCGGTAAAGAAGAAGAGCACACTACCTGCCTGGAGCGGCTTTAGCGGGCTGAAACATCAGAAGTCTCTACCTGGCCTTATACATGCTGAAGCTTGACAGCAGGTTTTCTCATACCTAAGGATACCTAAGGATTCTCCCCCCTACTGGTGCTGCACGAGGGAACCTTAGGCAACAGCAGGATCAAGAGTGACTCACTGACGATTCAAATATCCTCGCCATTAATCACCGGGAATGTAAGGGAGCCTGTTCAGCGTATAGGAAGGCTCTGATACCGATGTCTGGGGAGCCTCTCTGTACTATTTTTCTGCCTGCTTTCAATTAGGGACTTGGAACTGTTTTCTTTTGTTCCCCCTCCTACTGAAGCAGTGTGAAAGGAGTATAGGATTGCAACCTTTACCACTGGAAAGCAAAATTATCGTAAACTAGGCTTCCCCTAGCAGTACTGCAGGAATTCATTACTGGGATAAGCTGAGCTTTCAGCCTGGTTGATTACAAAGTGGTATACCCTAGGTTCCTGCTCACAAGTTCCTGGGAACAGAAGTCTTGAATGGAAGCTGCATATTCATCACAGTGAACAGGGTAGGAACTCACTGTAAGGTACTGCAATATTTTTTTTCTCTTTATTATTTGACACAGGCAGCAAGGAAGATAACTGAGAAGAGGAGCCTAGTGACATTAAGTTATTTTAACTACAGGAACTGCCTATTTCATCTGTGCTAGTAGCACCTGCAGATAGCAGGTTGAAAAATACTATTTCTGTATTAGTTAAGAAGTGAACAATATGGTTCTGCAGTGTAATAGTGATTTGTGTTAGTCTTATACTGAAAAATGTATTACCAAATTCAACTTGGTTAGATATAAGCACATGGTGATTCTAGGTGGTGTCTAAACTCTTAGACAAATATGCTATGAATAAGTTTGTTTTGAATGTAATGTTTTTTCATTTTTGTCCTCTTACAAAACTTATATAATTGAATATTTGTTAGCCATTAACCACAATAAGTAATAGTTCTTAGCTAAGGGTAGCAGATTGTAATTACTGTAATTGATAGACATAGAGATTTATAAATCAACATTATATTAGGAGATTCTATATCCTAGCTAAATATATATTTAAAGGTCTTTTTTTTTTTTTTTTTTTTATTAGCCAGATTCGAAACAGGCTTATAGTCTGCACAGTTCTTAATAGAAGATAAATATCTTACAAGATCAACTTGCCCATTTATTTACTGCTTATTAACAAGGAGATTGGAAGTATATCAGGGCCTTAGATTAATTTACTCTCACCCTTCTATACAAGCAGAACAATAATTAAATAGATAATTATCTGACGGGATAAAAGGCTGGCGACTTGAGACAAAAAACACACAATTTCGTATTAAAACTGTTTTTCTTTTTTGCCTACGTCATGACTGTCCTCGCTCACTGAATTCACGGTTGTGCGTTTTTTTGTTTTTTTCTCTCCTCCCCCACCTCACTTCACTTCCTTTTTCCTTCCCCTCACTCCCCTCCTAATCACTTAAGGAATCGCTCGATAATTCCCCTCACCCTTCTTTCACCTTCACTATCACATAAATTCACAAGTATACGGATATCAATTATTTATTTATCTATTTATTTATTTATTTATTTATTTATTTTTTTTTTTTTATTTCTTCTCACGGTCACTCCCAACCGCACTCTCAGTCATGATGGCTAGACAAAAGGACAAAAAGCAAAAAGTATAAAATCATTGCTAAAGCGCCTGTTGAGGCACAGATAACTGCAGAATTATATTTTCTTTTTTTTTTTTTTTTCTCCCTCTGTCTGGGTTGTCGCACGGATTGTGCAGTGGCCTGTATTGATAAATATTTGGATTCATCCAAAATGACCTCAAAAGGTAAAACGAGTGATAGAAGGGCTAAACAAAACTCTGAAATACAGATCGCTGCACAACCAGCTTCCCCAGGTATGAATGTAAATGTGAATGAAACGCACATTATAGTTCAACAAATATCTTCACTTTTTCTACCAAAAATAGAAAGTCTTCAAAAGGGATCTCTGGTGAACTTAAACAATTCTCAGCAAGAATGCTTGAAGTAGAGGAGAGGGTCTCTGAACTTGAGGATGGCTCTGTTACCAATTCTAAAAAGCTGGAAGACTTAAATCTTCAAAATATTATACTGCATCAATGTCTAGAGGATCTTGAAAACAGATCCAGACGCAACAACTTGCGCCTAGTAGGTCTACCAAAAACCGTGAAGAACAATGAGCTCCTCACCTTCGTGGAGAACACTCTCCCTGTTTTATTGGGTATGGAGCCTTCTCTATTTAAGGGTAGTGTTGAAAGGGCCCATAGAATTGGACCAGAGAGGCTCGTGGAGAGGGGTAATCCCCCTCGCCAAGTAATGGTTAGATTTTTACACTTTCAGACGAAAATATCTGTTTTGAGAGCGTACCGCTTAATTCCTGCTGTAATGTATAACAACGTTAAAATCCTTCTGTTTCAAGATTACTCGGTAGAACTAATGAAACGTCGTAGAGAATTTTCTCCATTGTGTACTGCTCTTAACAAAGAGGGACATAAGGTGTATTTGCTCTACCCAGCAAAACTGAAACTACTTACAGCAGCAGGCCCTAGGTTTTTTGACTCACCCGGGGAGGTGAGAGAATTTATTAAATCTACTGCAACCCCTAGACACTCACCTAGCCATGCTGCACAGACAGAATCAGGGAGATAGGGTCTAATAGCTAGAATGGTACTTGATTTGACTAAGCCCCTCTAGGACGGGGTATAGCTAAGAATTGTCGCAAAGGCTTGAAATGTTTATGTTAGTATCTGATAACCCAAATTTAGGTTTATTGATATGGATTATTGTTTGGAATTTAAAAAGTGTGTTCTTGAAGTATCTTTATAAAGAGTTTAGATTTGACTGCAAAATTTATTAAAAAGCTGTGGGTTTACTTATGCAGTTATTGGACGACTAGTCCTTATATATTTCTAACAATTAGAAACGGAATGCTCCATCTGAGTGTTAATCTTAGTTTTTTTAAATGTGTATATAATCCCCCCCCCCCATTTTTTTTTCTCTCCCTTCCCACTCCCTTTGTCCCCCCTTCTCTCCCCCTCTGGGCTAGTTGTCTTTCACGCTATGTCTAAACTGGTATGACACTTAAATTCTGCTCGTGGAACGTGGGTGGAATTAACTCCCCGATTAAAAGGAAAGCAATCTTGACACATATGCGTAGACTCAATGCAGATGTAGCTATGCTACAGGAAACCCATCTTAATGATAGAGAGCACGAAAAATTAAGAAGCGACTGGGTTAGCGAGCTCCAATATCTATCTTATACCAGGGCCAGTAGAGGTTTAGCAATTCTTTTTGGGAGGAGAAAATCAGTTGAAATTTTACAGACCCTAAGCGACCCAGAGGGCAGATATTTAATTGTGCAAGTTAAGATAGAGACACGCACATATACTTTGTGCAACATTTATGCTCCAAATAAAAAAGATAAATGTTTCTGGCATAATTTTACTCAAAGAATGATGCCATTTTTGGATACATATATAATTATAGGGGGTGATTTTAATTTAACTCCGAACCCACGGTGTGACAGGATGACTGGTCCTGGAGGTTCTCAAAGACCTGGCAACAGTTCCACGGGTAAGTTTGAAAAATCAGTTTTCTCTGGGCTTTCTTCTGATCTAGCGGTCAGTGATATTTGGAGACTAAGACATCCTACTGACAAAGATTTCACATGCGTAACAAAAGCTAAGGCCTCATGTTCACGTATAGATTTGTTCTTAGTATCTGATGCTCTAATTCCTAATATATATTCAGATAAGATTCACAGTGTTCTTCTATCAGATCATGCGCCGGTTGAACTGGTCCTTGCTTTTGATGGCCCAGTCTCGAATAGAAACACACTTAGATTTCCTATTCATTTATTTAGGTCAGATCCTTTCCGTAAATTTCTCTTACATGCATGGACGGATTTCATTACTGACAACAAAGAACATAGTTCTACACCGGAGCTGCTTTGGGAAACGGCTAAAGTGGTTTTAACAGGTAATATAGTTTCATATGTAGCACATGCTCGTCGGAATGCACAAAAGAAATTCATTTCTTTGAGCAGAGAAGTGGCAGATACATATCAGATGTATTGTGAAACTAAAATGACCTCCCACTTCGATCTCTATGTGGCTGCTAAGATATCTTTGGATACTTTTTTGGAACGTCAGGCAGCTCAGGGCCTCCTCAAAAGAAACTCTATATACCTACGTTATGGAAATAAATCAGGTAAACTTACGGCCTCCTTAGTAAACAAAAAATTCACTAAAAAAAATATTGCTTCCATCTCTTATAAAGGGAAAACTTTTACAAAAATTCTTACATGCTTCGAACACTACTATAAACAATTATACACTAGACAGGTAGACACTAACTCTGCGATTACTACATCCTTCTGGGAAAACATTAAACTACCTCATATATCACAAGAACAATTATCTAATCTGAACTCTCCTATTACTTTAGAAGAATTAAACAACACAATATCCTCTCTTTCCCTGGGGAAAACTCCTGGGCCGGATGGCATTCCAATTGAATTTTACAAAATTCTACAACCACAGATAGCGGTACTCTTACTGAAACTATTTAATACATATTTCATAGAAAAAGCCACCCCTTCTGCACGTTTCTCATCAGCTAACATTACGCTTATTCCTAAAACAAATAAGGATCATACATTAACTGAATCTTACCGTCCGATATCTCTGCTCAACGCGGATTATAAAATATACATGAAGATTCTAGCCTCAAGGCTGCAACCACTCCTGCCAGACATCTTACATGCGGATCAGACAGGCTTCGTTACAGGTAGATCATCGGTGGTGAATCTGCGTAGAGTCTTACATATAATCAACCATTACTGGCTCAGTAGAAATGATTCAAATAGCCAGCTAAAGGAGGCCTTCCTGCTATCCTTGGATGCAGAGAAGGCCTTCGATCGTGTTGAATGGCAACACCTCTTGAACACCATGAGACTTTTTAATATACAGGGCTCTTTCTTACAAGCAGTGTCCAATATTTACTCTGCACCGATGGCAAGAATAATGGCTAGCGGCTTTTTTTCAGATGATATTCCTCTACAAAGAGGAACCAGACAAGGTTGCCCACTTTCGCCCCTTCTTTTTAATCTGGCATTAGAGCCACTGGCGCATAAACTACGTCAAGCTTACACAGGAATTAATAGTAATGGCTCCCATCATCACATAGCACTATATGCAGATGATATGCTCCTTTTTGTAGACGAGCCTGAAAAGTCTGTTCCAAAAATTCTTAATATAATAGAAGAATTTGGTACGTTCTCAGGCTATAAAATAAATATATCAAAATCTGAAATATTATGGTTAAGGAAATGGCCGCACAATAGAACAACATACCCATTTAAAGTTGCTACCTCGTCTTTAACTTACTTAGGTATACACCTTCATCAGAACCCCAACCATCTTTATCAGCTTAATATCAAAAGACAATGTACACAGGTGTCGCAGCAGCTTGATAACTGGTCTCTCCTGCCGCTATCTTTATCAGGGCGCATTAATTTAATTAAGATGATTACACTACCACGAATCCTATACACTTTATTTATGCTGCCCTTCTTAATTCACAGAGAAGATCTTTTATTACTTAATCGAGCTATTAAACGTTTGCTTTGGAAAAACAAAAAACCATGTATAGCCGCTGGAAAACTCTGTTTATTCTACTCTGATGGAGGGCTGGGGCTACCAGATTTTAGATTCTATAATTGGGCGATTCTTCTCAGGCTGGTGCTTGATTGGCAGTTGGATAACGCACATTTCTATCATAAACATCTAGAACAAGCAGTACTGGGGGATATTAATATATCATCTCTCCCCTACACGGATAGGGGTAAAGTACCATTATGGGTTAAAAATAACATCTTATACAAAGACCCACTACGAGCTTGGAACCTATCTTGTAAACATTTGAATATTTCACAACCTGATCCTAAATATATACCTCTGATAGGAAATCCTGATTTTCCATCAGGTACAGAGTCTCTGCCCTTTCGCGAATGGGAGACCAAGGGTCTAAACATGGTTGGGAACCTCTTGGACCAGTCCACTCATACAGTGAAATCTTTTCAGGAACTGAGTAAACAATTTAACATACCACGCACTCAGTTCTATGCTTACTTACAGGTAAGACACTATATTAATAGTCTCAAAGAAAAAAATAAGAACTTTTGGAGCCCCTCACCTTTTGCTGACATACACGCTGCATTTAAAAGGGGACATTATTCAATTACATTACTCTATCAAATTCTATTACGAAAAACAGCACAAGGCCTGCAAGAGGCTCTCCTAGATAAGTGGAAGTTGAGGATTGGGAATATAACCACTCCTATTCTCAAAGCTAGTTTGGAAAAGACCAAAAAAGCCACTTTGTCCTCTCAGTTGAGAGAAGCTCAAGTTCGTATGCTACATCAAGATTATCTTACTCCTAAACGTATTGCACATTGGAACACATCAATCGTTAATCAATGTGTCAAATGCTCACTACATGCCCCAGATCTCTCTCATTACTTTTATCATTGCCCTGGTATTAGGAACTTCTGGGGCAGGCTACAACACTGGCTATTAATAACTTTCAATGTTAAAATTACCATTAGCTTGGAGATGATCTGTTTCCTAGACTGGGACAGTAGTTTAAATAGATTGTGTCCCATCTTACCCTTGGTTTTCCTGTTAGCTAGAAGCTGTGTTCTATCCTTGTGGATAGAGAGAAAATGTCCCACGGTGAGGCACTTTACCCACAAATTGTGGGCACAGTTACTTACAGAACAGTATGACACCCAGTGGGACACAACACAACGCTTACCAGCATTCCTTAAAAAATGGGGAAGGTACATAAAAACCTTAGAAGCACAAAAACAAAAACAGATACTATCCCCTTTTATACAAACAGAATACATGTTAAATGCTCATTTGAGAGGTGAATGGTCCATAGTGTATAAAGAATAAATATATAATATGGTAGTTCATACATAGGATGGCTGGAGAGGGGGAGGTAGAAGAGGGGAAATCCCCCTGCTCCCCTCCCCTTTTTTTTTTTTTTTTTTTTTTTTCTTCCTCTTTCCCACCTTCATGGTTAAGGTATATCGAAATGTTTAAGCTCTCATAATATAAGGAAAGACTCGATCATCTGGGAGAGGGGACGGAGATAGGATGGTGGGAGCCGAGGGGAGAGAGGAGGGAGAGGGAAAGGAGAAAAATGTGAAATATCATGAATGTATAAATGACAGATATTGATAGGAACATCGCTTCACTGATAGAACACAAATATGCACTGAGCTTCTACTATAATATAAGGGGGTGTGGGGGGGGTGAGGGATCCGGATGGGTAAAAGGAAAATTGGAAGACTGTCTTTACTCTGAATGTATTGTTTTCCCTTGACGGGTAAGTTATGTATTTTCAAGTTTTGTTCAATAAAAATAAATTTAAAAAAAAAAAAGTGCATAACGTATAACTACTACAATATCCCCATACTAATATAAAAGTGCAGCTCATCTTCTGGTATAACACTCTTTCTCCAAACTTGAATCAAGAGGAGGAAGCAAGAAAAATAAAAGACAAGTCTGGAATTATTGAAGCAGATAAACGTATATATTGATACACAGGGGACATTACACGTTGCACCTCTTAACGCCTACTAATCCCTGCAGACCTCTACTATCTATAAAGTAAACTCTATATAACTGACTACCCAGGCAGAGGAAAGGGGGAAAATAAATAAAGGGATATAGGGCATTATATCCCTAACATACTTATATTCTGGAATGCCCTAAAAGAAAACTACAACAGACATACAAGCTTTTGTTGTGTATTTATTTAATTTTACAGTTGTGCTGGATTTACCTAGACTTTTGGGAATTTCTTATTGTGAAATCCCCACTTCCTTTTCTATGTTGTTTCATATGTATTTTTCTAGGAAGCACCTGTTCTCTAGTGAATTAACTTATTAGTGTGCAACTCTTTTCTTGTGTCTTTTTTGTCTACTAAATTTATTAGCTCCGAATAAGAGTAATTTCTACCTTGGAGTTTCTGAGCTTGCACCTTCTAAAAATATTAAAATATTAATTACAAAACATTTTTTAAATTTTATTAAAATTATCTTAATGATTAAAAGCTTTGTTGCCAAATCGAAATTTTGAGACCCTATATATATATATATTTCTTTTGATATGGCATTTAAATTATCGGATGAACGTTGGTCTACTGATATTAATGAAGCCTTTACAATGACTGGAGATGTGCAGATAGAGGGGGAAGATGAGGCCATACATGATGTTGTTTCTGCATTCAAACTGTATAAGAAAAAATTGACAAAACAAATAAAAATTAAATGGGAACATCAAAGTCTTACTAACTATTTAAAGATGGAGATAATTCCTAGAGGTCTGAGAATCCGCCTAGACCCTGGCATTAATTTGCGAGGTGTAGACGCGGATAATGAATTTATAGCTAAATGGAATGAAATATTAACAAAATGCTCACTTGATCTGATTGCATTAATAATAGAGGAGGATGGCAAAAAATTGGAAAAATGTAAAAAAAGATGTGGATGATGTGTACGAATGTTTGCACAAATTTGAAAATGACACATCATTTGAGAAATTAAATAAAGAGACACAAAAACTTATAGAAAAATTGCAAGGGGAACTAAAAACACGCAAGAGGAGGAAATTAATAAGGGATCAAGAAGACTACAGGAGAAATAAAATCTATATATATAGGAATAGAATCAACACAAGAAATTATTATGATTCAGGTACAGATAATTCTGATATGGATTCTGATGGCGAAAATAAAAATAGTGACTCAAATAACCAACGTATGCACCCTTTAGGGGTAGGACTAGACGAGGTGGGAGGAGGAGGCACGGGAGGGCAATCTCAAGAGAGGAGAGAAGGAAGAGGGAGGGGGAACAGACGACATCAGGGCCAATATATGATGACCAGAAATCGCATGAGATACAACTAGAAGAGGAAAGTGATTCACTTTTGGGCCCTCAGCCCCCCTCTCATACAATGGGTATTGTCAACCTTTCCTCATTCCCCCTAAATCGCGAACATATAAAAGTACTTGAAAAGGGACTTAGTTTTTGCCCGTCTAATAGTCTAGATTTATTCGAAGTCACCAAGGATTTACATCTTTTTGCGAGAAAACTCGCTTTAAAAAAGATAATGACGCCAAAAATACAAGTAGATCTGGCCTGTAGAAAAGAGAGCGATACTTTGGATTGTCTAGAGACTCTTCTCTATGAACAGAGTAATGAAATTACAGATATCCTTCCAAAAACAGATTTAAAGAAAAAATCCACTTACATGCCCTCTTTTTCCTCCATTCCAAATATTTCGGTTTTTGTTCAAAATGTCTCTCAGGAGCTGACACAAGTCCAAACTACAAAGATTGTCAATGATAATCTTACTAAATCTGAACGAAGAGCCCTTAAAGAACTGATTAATCATCAGGAATTGGTCATAAAACCGGCCGACAAGGGGGGTAATGTTGTCATTCTTACTCAAGAATACTACATTAAAGAAGCAATGCTGCAATTACTTGATGAAACTCAATATGCCAAATCTTCTTTTGAGGAATTTCATAGATCTCACAATGAACTTCTTTTTCTATTAAATGAAGCACGTAGAAATAATTTGATTACAAGCCAAGAGTTTGGTTTCTTGTATAATCATAAACCAAAAACACCTGTCTTCTACTGGATACCAAAGTTACATAAATCCATTAAAAATCCACCAGGACGCCCCATCATTTCTGGGATGGGGGGCCCCACTGAAGGAATAAGTAACTATATTGATAGGTTTTTACAGCCATTTGTAAATGACTTACGTACCTTCGTCCAAGATTCAACAGATGTGATTAAAAAACTCGATGGGATCAATGTCTCTGACAAGACCATTTTGGTCTCGTTGGATGTTGAATCCTTATATTCTTCAATTCCCCACTCTATTGGAATTGCAACTTGTGAAAAATTTCTCAACTCAAGAGGAGTGGGCTATAGTAAACATTCTAAATTTGTAAGTGAACTTTTGAAATTTGTTCTGGAAAACAATATTTTCATATTTGATGGCAAATATTATAAACAAAAACAAGGGACAGCAATGGGGGCTACATGCGCCCCAACTTATGCTTGTTTACATCTTGGTGGATGGGAAGATCAAATTGTCTTTGGTGAGCATTCTGACATAGTTGAGGCGCATGTAGCCCTCTGGATCAGATATGTGGATGATATCCTCCTGCTATGGGACGGCAGTGAGGAGGATCTACTTAAATTTGTTTCCCTCCTGAATAAGAATAATCTAAATATCTTCTTAACGTGTAGTTATGATTCTAGTACTATTAATTTTTTGGACTTAAAAATTAGTAAGAACGAAGGTAAAATTGAAACAGAAGTGTTCCGAAAGCCGACTGCAACTAATAGCCTTCTCTTGGGAACGAGTCACCATCCTGAAAATCTTAAGAGGGGTATCCCCTATGGGCAATTTCTGCGGTTACGCAGAATTTGCTCTAGAGACCAAACTTTTAAACAACAGGCAAAAGATATGGCGACTCGTTTTTTGGAGAGAGGCTATTCAAAAAGATGCGTAAAAAGAGCACTCTATAGAGCATCTCAGCATCAAAGAAAAGATCTGCTGTATAAAAAGAAAACCAAAAGTGAGAATGTGGAAGACACTAAAATCAGATTTATTACTAAATATAATGCCCATTGGAGTAAAGTTAAAAGTATTTGAAACAACAACTGGCATTTGCTGACTAATGACTCTACATTACACCAACATGTGGGGGATTATCCCCTAATGACAGCAAGGAGACCTAACAATTTGAAAGATCTCCTTGTCAAGAGCGAATTTAACAAAGTGCCTACATGTAACTGGTTAGAACGTAATGCCCAAAAAATAGTCGGTAGTTCCCCCTGCAATCACTGTGTCTGCTGTCAATTCGTGCAAAAAACTAAGACCTTTAGCACGAATACAGGAGTCACATATAAAATCAACTCATTCATTAATTGTTCCACAAAAGGAGTCATATATCTTCTCTATTGCTCGTGTAAATGTTTTTATGTGGGTAAAACTTTTAGAGAATTACGCTCCCGCATTACAGAACATAGAGACGATATAAAGGATTTCAATATTGATAGCCCAGTGGCGAGACATTTTGCTCAATTTCACAAATCAAAAATTGATGAACTTCGTTTTATTGGAATAGAATCAGTTAAACTGAGCATGTATGGGGGGGGGACATTGATAGAATTCTTTTACAAAAAGAAACAAGATGGATGTACAAACTGAACACACTATCTCCCAATGGCTTAAATGAAAAATTGGAATTTGCTTCCTTTTTAGGCTAATTCCTTATACCTTACTTTGTCTGCACATCTCCATTTATTTCTATATATGTATAGAATATGGGATCTCAAAAGTAATAAGATCAAAATAAATCAAAATTGTAAATACATATTATTATGATGAGCTAAATCGCACATATTTGTTGTTAGAGTAATTTGACACACATAACATTATAATTAAGTATTGTCTTTTTAAATATTGCACAATGGTGTATTAAAATAAAATTGTTTTTTAGTATATTTTGTATATATGAACTGTTGCGGATGTGTGTGTGAGTGAGTATCTGAAACATTGAAGTGTATCTAATCAATTTCTGCTATGGAATACTTCACCTTGGTCACTTGAGAAGCCCTGCATTTAGCTGTACTTAAAAGTAACAATTGCAAAGACATTGTAACAGCGGCTAATTGTGATTGACATGAACTTCATCAAATGAAAAAGATTCTGGAAACCGGCATCCAATAAAAAGGCTGGTAATCAAGGTGTCGTTAGCACCTGGAAGAAGCTCCATGCTGCACTGACTGAAGGAGCGAAACAAGCGTTTGGACTCGTCGTGCTTGGCAGCCCTTACAGCAGATCCCCTGCTCATCCTGACTTACCCCTGATGTTTGGACGCTCTAAGAACGAGGCAGCTAGGAGGGGCGACCGCGTGAACAAATACAGGTAGAATATGTTATACGCATCTGTACACCGAATACTACTGTCTTAAAAGAAAACAGCACCTGTGAATAAAGACGCGTGTTTCTATTGCTCCTCCTATGCTATGCCTTTAAAGCACTATTTGACTCAGTAACAATTGGGGTTCAAGTCTGAAGTAACTGGTCTCTATACACCGGGGACTGTATAACTGCATCCATTTCTTACATTAACGCTGCACCTATTGGATTACAAATATCTGCAAATCTTAAACGGACTGTTTTTGGTCTATTTCCCCTGGTGCACCAGATAATAACATTTTGGCCAGTACTTTATAACACTGTTTTGTGTGGGATCCACTGTATGAATGTGAATGTGTGTATTGTGCATTTAGTTAATAAATATTTATATCGTTTTTTGACATACAAGCTTTTGTTGTGTATTTATTTAATTTTACAGTTGTGCTGGATTTACCTAGACTTTTGGGAATTTCTTATTGTGAAATCCCCACTTCCCTTTCTATGTTGTTTCATATGTATTTTTCTAGGAAGCACCTGTTCTCTAGTGAATTAACTTATTAGTGTGCAACTCTTTTCTTGTGTCTTTTTTGTCTATAAAGTAAACTCTATATAACTGACTACCCAGGCAGAGGAAAGGGGGAAAATAAATAAAGGGATATAGGGCATTATATCCCTAACATACTTATATTCTGGAATGCCCTAAAAGAAAACTACAACAGACAAGAACTCCAAATCACGAAATATGAATCACCACCTTAAAACCCCTAATGCCACCAATCAGGATATCACTCCACCACACACAGATCTGAAACAAGCGACTTACGCATACACAAGGAATACCGGAGTTGCCATCATAGTATGTCACAAAATAAGACCTCAAAACACTTTCCACAAAAGAGGATATAAAAGGAATCATGGCGGAAGTTAAAAACTTATTCGGTGAGCTCCGAAAAGATGTCAACGAACTTTCACACAGAGTTACCACCATTGAACAAACGCACAAAAGTATCCAAGAAAAAGTCAAAGACTCATCCTCCAGAGCACAGTACAACATTGATATGGTACACAGCCTAATGGACTGCGTAGAAGATTTGGACAACTGCAGTAGGCGGAATAATTTATGTATTAGAGAGATCCCGGAATCCATACAACCTTCAGCACTTCAAGGATATTTGCAGGACCTGTTTCGGACCATTAAAGGCACACCAACATCCACTGCCATTGAAATAGAGAGGGCACTCCACCCTAGACCCTCGGCAAAGGCACCCCCAAGAGATGTTATCCTTAAGATTTTAAATTTTAAAGACAAGGAAGAAATTCTGAAGCATAGCAGGAATAAACATCCAATCACACATGCTGGACTAAGCCTGCAAGTCTTCTCTGATTTAAGTCCAGCTACTCTGCAAAAAAGACAAGAGCTGAAATTCCTTACAAACGTCTTACAGGAAC
Organism: Bombina bombina; assembly: GCF_027579735.1. Lineage (NCBI taxonomy): Eukaryota > Metazoa > Chordata > Amphibia > Anura > Bombinatoridae > Bombina > Bombina bombina. The sequence goes on from NC_069501.1 coordinate 215,821,418, forward strand.
ACAAGATCACCTACCGCTGGGGCTTTCCCACAAGTATCATCGCTATAAATGGAGATTCAACTGCAATCTACAGAGTGCTTGAAGATCTTGACCCCTTTTGTCACATATTGGGACTCACACCTCCTTTACCTCCTGCATCTCCCCATGAAGAGGGGACCGTAAATTAATCTACTGAACAGAACAGTTGCAGCAACACACAATAGAGAGCTGACTCCCATGTCTGGTGCTGACCAACAAACAGGTTTGCATGTGTCCGAAGATATACAGACTATTTAAAATGATCATACTTTTCATGCCACTGATGTTTATTGTATGCTAGAATTAACAAATATAGGATCCACCCTATGTCAAAGGAAGTACGGACTATTTAAAGTTATCATATTTTTCATGTTAATACTGTTCTTTTACAGTTAACAAATATAGGAACCATCTTATGTCCAAGGATGTATAGACTATTTAAAGTTATATTTTTCTTGTTAATGTTATTTCTCTGCCTCCTAAATGTAACAAAAATTGGATTCTCATTCTATCCTAGTGATACTGGAGAGATGAGCAGTGGGATCACTGTGACACTCTTCTTTATATTATATTATATTACCAAGTTAAAGCAGTTACATGAAGCTCTTTCCTTTATATGCTCTACAGGCCTAGCAGGGCTCATCCCTCTAGTCTCATTTTCATTGTATTTAAAGCATACACAGTCAACATTGTTGCAGATTGCTGTTTATTAACTGCTTATTTCCTTTGCTCCGAATATAAATTTTTGACTAAGTACAACTTATTGTTATTTTGTATTGACTAGGACAGGTTCCGGAAACCTCACATACATTTCTCTACCTCAACTACCTTACCCCCACCCTATCCAACACTACAGCTTATATCTCATTGGGTCACTCCGGGTTAAACCATATAACAACAGAATGGCATTACCACACAAAAAAGTCAAAACACACCTGATCAAATTAATAACATTGAATATTAAAGGTCTTAACAACCTGGGGAAATGCTCCAAAGTGTATAGAGAACAACAAAGAATGAGAGGGGACATCGTGTTCCTCCAAGAAACACATTTTATCAAAACAATGGAACCCTAATGGCACAATCATAGGTACCCAGCTGCTAACTTGTCCTCTGGCCCATGCAAACAAAATGGGGTGGGTATACTTATTCACCACAAGCACCCGTTTCAACTTTTACAAATTGAGAAAGATAAGGAGGGCAGATACATCATAATAGTTGGATACCTGTATGGAAAAATAATTACCTTAGAAAACATATATGCCCCAAACGTAAAGCAAAATAGCTTTATTAAAACCGTATCCCACAAACTTCAGAAAGTGTCTAGAGGCGTAGTTATTGGGGGGTGACCTTAATACCTCACTCTGACACCTCTAATGGAGTATCTAGCATCCCACACCATATATTGAAACAGAACACAACACTTAAAAGCCTTTTCCCACTTGACATCTGGCGAACCATACACCCCACAGAATTGGACTTCACTTTCTACTCCAATCCTCACAAAAAGTACTCACAAATAGACTACTTGTTCACTAACTCACAAAGTATCTCATATATTACACGCAGCTCCATTACCCCTATAACCTGGTCAGACCACACCCCAGTCTCCTGTGATATCATCTGGCCGAACTCATCCAATGCCCCATTTTTGTGGAAACACGATGATACACTTCTAGACAACCCTGAAATAAAAGCAGATAGAAACTTCCCTGACTAAATATTTCATCATCAACTCACAGGATAACCTTCTATCCACCACAGTTTGGGAGGCACACAAATGTGTTCTTCAAGAAATTTTAATCAAACACAAATCCAAATTAGTTTAAAAATATAGAGAAAAATATAATTCTATACTCCAAACTATTCACAAACTAGAAGAAAAACATAAAAGGGATCCGACAGACTCTAACCTAGAATCCACCCTCATCCAATCTAGGCTTAATTTCAAGACCCTTCTACATGAAGAGAACCAGTGCACAGCACTAAAACTCAGACAAAGGTTTTATGAGGGAGGGGATAAAGCAGGCAAACTACTGTCAAGATCAATTAAATTAAACAATTAAGAATACACATATACTCTATTAAAGACAAACTGGGGAAATCTAAACAGGACAGTTATAACATAGCAAAAGTTTTTCGCACCTACTATGACACTTTATACAATCTCAAAGGTACATCAGGAGACACACTCACTCAGAAAATACAAGACTACCTGTCCCATAAAAATTTACCCTCACTAATAAAAGAAGATACTGATAGCCTAGACTCTTCCTTAACCCAGAAAGAAATAGTTGATGTGCTCAAGGACCTCCTGAATGGGAAAAGTCCAGGACCAGACATCTAGGCAACAAATATTATAAATTATTCCTCCCTCTACTATTACCCTACCTACAAAATATATTCAACAAACTAGCTGAAACAGGCACACTTCCACACTCTATGTTATCAGCATATATTACAGTCTTACCCAAACCTGGGAAGACCCCAGATAAACAGGAAAGCTACAGACCTATCTCCCTTCTTAATAGTGATATTAAGATTTTGGCAAAAACATTAGCAACTTGAATCAACAAACATCTCCCATGGTTAATTTCCAATGACCAGGTGGGCTTTGTCACTGGTAGAGAGACCAGGGATAATACCCTAAAAATCTTTCAACTATTGGCTACAGACGCGGAGGTGGTGTTCGACAGGGTAGGTTGGGCCTTTTTGCAAGAAACTATGAAAAAAATTGGATTCGGTGACAAATATTTAAAGACAGTGTTTGCCTTGTATTCACAACCAAATGCACAAATAAAGGTTAACAGTATTCTTTCTGATACTTTCAATATCACTAGGCAGGGGTGTCCCTTATCACCTGCATTATTTGCCATTACAAATGAAGCACTAGCTAGTAATATTAGACACAATCCCATGATAAAGGCAATCTGGACAGGACAGGAAAGTAAATTGGCCATGTACGCCGATGACTTACTGCTAACCATCACAGACTTAGAGACATCTATCCCGGCTATCTTAACAAAATTCATGCCATATAATAAACAAGAACAATAACAACAAAAAATATGAGCAGGGAAAAAAATTATGCAAAAAGAAACAAACCATCACCAGAAAAATAACAGGGTGGGGGTCTCGTGGACTCTCAACCATAAAAGAAAGACATGTATCAAGTAAGCAGGAAATCTGACCCTTCAAAAAGCTGACAGACAGGCCCCCTTGTCTAAGCCATCCTGCAAAAACCTAGGAATTTTAAAAGAATGCCAGGAAAAAACATAATCTACACACAAGGACAAATGGACCTTCCAGACCTTATAATACATTTTCCTAGTCACAGGCTTGCAGACCTGAATTAAAGTCTCAAAAACAGAATCTGAAAAAAACTCTGCCTAAGCACCAACAATCTTCATGCCATCAAGCTTAGAGACAGTCAACACCAGAATTGTTGTTGTTTTAAAAGATAGATAATCCTTAGTGACCCATTCCCCAGTATTGCATAACCAACACAGTTATAATAATACACATTTTACCTATGTAATTACATTGTATCTAAGCCTTTGCAGACTGCCCCCTTATTTCAGTTCTTTTGTCACACTTGCATTTTAGCCAATTAGTGCTCACTCCTCAGTAAATTCACGTGCATGAACTCAATGTTATCTATATGAAACATATGAACTAACGCGCTGTAGTGGTGAAAAACTGTCAAAATGCATTTAGATTAGAGGCGGTCTTCAAAGTCTAATAAATTAGCATATGAAACACCTATGTTTAGCTTTCAACTAAGAATACCAAGAGAACAAAGCAAAATTGGTGATAAAAGTAAATTGTAAAGTTGTTTAAAATGACATGCCCTACTTGAATCATGAACGTTTTTTTTGGACTTGACTGTCCCTTTAAGATCTGGATGGAAAAACATGTAGAGGAAGAGGCTATGGTGGGCAACTGGACATCTGAACCAGATATGCATACCAAATCCTGTGAGGCTAAGCCGGAGCAATCTCTCCTCTTGCTTGATTCTGGCAATCACTCTGGGAAGAAGAAACAGAGGTGGAAAAACTTAGGCTAGACGAAAAGACCATGGAGCTACTGGGTCATCCACAAATTCCGCCTGAGGATCCCTGGACCACGCATAGAACATGGGAAGTTTGCTGTTTAACTGAGAGGCCATCAGATCTGTCTCTGGGAGACCCCAAAAATCCACTATCTGATTGTAAACATCCAAATGAAGAGACCACTCCTCCTGCTTCCCAGTTGTTCACTCCTGGAATATGAACTGCAGAATTTGAGACACTTCCCTCATGGCTAGGGAACTGAGAGTTCCTCCTTGTTGATTGAGGTTGTCCACGGCTGTGACATTGTCTGTCTGAAAATGGAGATTAGACTCCCTTCAGTAGAGGCCAATTCTGAAAGGCTTTGAAAATTGCACAGAGCTCTAGAACATGAATTGGTAACCTTGCCTCCTGAGGACACTAAACTCCTTGTGCCCTCTGAAACCCCCAGTCAACGCCCCCCAGCCTGAAAGACTTGCATCTGTAGTGATCATAGTACAAGTAGGATGAGCGAAAGAAGCCCCCTGCTTAATAAGCTGATGATTCAGCAGCCAAGACAGTAACTGACTTGTTCTGTGATCTAGATAAATCCTTTGAGACAGCTGAGTATGATCCCTGCACCATAGCCGAAGCATACAATGCTGAAGAGGCTTCATGTGGAAACAAGCAAACGGAACAGAAACCGATGCAGTAATTATAAGATCTAACACCTCCATGCAAAGAACAACTGAGGGAAAAAAAGAGACTGAAAGCTTAGACAAGCTGACATTAGCTTCAACCATTAAACTTTTGTTATCTAAACCGCCAGAAAAACATTTTTTGTCTGAGGAACCAGGAAACTCTTTGGGAAACTGATCGTCCAACCATGTTGTTGAAGGAACATCAATGGTCTGTTGGTGTGAGATTCTGCTAAACATAAAGATTGAGCTTGAACCAAGATATCATCTAGGTAAGGAAAAAAAATGCAAAACTGTGTCTGATCACAGACAAAGAGGTACCCAAAACTTTTGAAAATATTCTGGGAGCTGTAGCCAGACCAAATGGTAGAGAAACAAACTGAAAGTGCTTGTCTAGAATAACAAACCTTAGAAACTGATAATATTCCCTGTGAATAGGAACATGAAGGTAAGCAGAATAGTCTCCGTTTTGAAAGTAGAATGTTGTCCATCGCCAAATGGGGGAAATATTTTTGGAAGAGAGGGAGGGATGGGTGCCCATACTATGGAAAAACATAATTTATGTAAGAACTTACCTGATAAATTCCTTTCTTTCATATTAGCAAGAGTCCATGAGCTAGTGACGTATGGGATATACATTCCTACCAGGAGGGGCAAAGTTTCCCAAACCTCAAAATGCCTACAAATACACCCCTCACCACACCCACAAATCAGTTTAACGAATAGCCAAGAAGTGGGGTGATAAGAAAAAAGTGCGAAAGCATAAAAAATAAGGAATTGGAATAATTGTGCTTTATACAAAAAAATCATAACCACCACAAAAAGGGTGGGCCTCATGGACTCTTGCTAATATGAAAGAAAGGAATTTATCAGGTAAGTTCTTACATAAATTATGTTTTCTTTCATGTAATTAGTAAGAGTCCATGAGCTAGTGACGTATGGGATAATGACTACCCAAGATGTGGATCTTTCCACGCAAGAGTCACTAGAGAGGGAGGGATAAAATAAAGACAGCCAATTCCGCTGAAAAATAATCCACACCCAAAATAATTTAAATGCAGATATGCATCCTGTAAATCTATTGTAGACATATAATGCCCTTGCTGAACAAAAGGCAGGATAGTCCTTACAGTTACCATTTTGAATGTTGGTATCCTTACATAACGATTCAATATTTTTAGATCCAGAACTGGTCTGAAGGAATTCTCCTTCTTTGGTACAATGAAGAGATTTGAATAAAACCCCATCCCCTGTTCCAGAACTGGAACTGGCATAATTACTCCAGCTAACTCTAGATCTGAAACACATTTCAGAAATGCTTGAGCCTTCGCTGGATTTACTGGGACACGGGAAAGAAAAAATCGCTTTGCAGGAGGTCTTATCTTGAAACCAATTCTGTACCCTTCTGAAATAATGTTCTGAATCCAAAGATTGTGAACGGAATTGATCCAAATTTCTTTGAAAAAACGTAATCTGCCCCCTACCAGCTGAGCCGGAATGAGGGCCGCACCTTCATGTGGACTTAGGAGCTGGCTTTGATTTTCTAAAAGGCTTGGATTTATTCCAGACTGGAGATGGTTTCCAAACTGAAACCGCTCCTGAGGATGAAGGATCAGGCTTTTGTTCCTTGTTGTGACGAAAGGAACGAAAACGATTATTAGACCTGAATTTACCTTTAGATTTTTTATCCTGTGGTAAAAAAGTTCCTGTCCCTCCAGTAACAGTTGAGATAATAGAGTCCAACTGAGAACCAAATAATTTATTACCCTGGAAAGAAAGGGAAAGCAGAGTAGACTTAGAAGACATATCAGCATTCCAAGTTTTAAGCCATAAAGCTCTTCTAGCTAAAATAGCTAGAGACATATACCTGACATCAACTCTAATGATATCAAAGATGGCATCACAAATAAAATTATTAGCATATTGAAGAAGAAGAATAATGCTATGAGAATTATGATCTGTTACTTGTTGCGCTAAAGCTTCCAACCAAAACGTTGAAGCTGCAGCAACATCAGCCAATAATATAGCAGGTCTAAGAAGATTGCCTGAACACAAATAAGCTTTTCTTAGAAAGGATTCAATTTTCCTATCTAAAGGATCCTTAAAGGAAGTACCATCTGCCGTAGGAATAGTAGTACGCTTAGCAAGAGTAGAGACAGCCCCATCAACCTTAGGGATTTTGTCCCAAAACTCTAATCTGTCAGATGGCACAGGATATAATTGCTTAAAACGTTTAGAAGGAGTAAATCAATTACCCAAATTATTCCACTCTCTGGAAATTACTTCAGAAATAGCACCAGGAACAGGAAAAACTTCTGGAATAACTACAGGAGATTTAAAAACCTTATCTAAACGTTTAGATTTAGTATCAAGAGGACCAGAATCCTCAATTTCTAAAGCAATTAGGACTTCTTTAAGTAAAGAACGAATAAATTCCATTTTAAATAAATATGAAGATTTATCAGCATCAACCTCTGAGACAGAATCCTCTGAACCAGAAGAACCATTATCAGAATCAGAATGATGATGTTCATTTAAAAATTCATCTGAACAATGAGAAGTTTTAAAAGACTTTTTATGCATACTAGAAGGAGGAATAACAGACATAGCCTTCTTAATGGATTTAGAAACAAAATCTCTTATGTTATCAGGAACACTCTGAGTATTAGATGTTGACGGAACAGCAACAGGTAATGGAACTTTACTAAAGGAAATATTATCTGCATTAATAAGTTTGTCATGACATGCAATACAAACAACAGCTGGAGGAACAGCTACCAAAAGTTTACAGCAGATACACTTAGCTTTGGTAGCTCCAGCACCAGGCAGCGATTTTCCAGAAGTATCTTCTGACTCAGTTGCAACGTGGGACATCTTGCAATATGTAAAAGAAAAAACAACATATAAAGCAAAATTGATCAAATTCCTTAAATGACAGTTTTCAGGAATGGGAAAAAATGCCAGTGAACAAGCTTCTAGCAACCAGAAGCAATAAATAATGAGACTTAAATAATGTGGAGACAAAAGAGACGCCCATATTTTTTTAGCGCCCAATAAGAAGCCCACATTATTTGGCGCCTAAATGCTTTTGGCGGCAAAAAATGACGCCACATCCGGAACACCGACACTTTTGGCGCAAAAGAACGTCAAAAAAATGACGCAACTTCTGGCGACACGTATGACGCCGGAAACAGAAAAAAAAATTTTTGCGCCAAAAAAGTCTGCGCCAAGAATGACGCAATAAAATGAAGCATTTTCAGCCCCCGCGAGCCTAACAGCCCACAGGGAAAAAGTCAGATTTTAAGGTAAGAAAAAAATGATTGATTCAAATGCATTATCCCAAATATGAAACTGACTGTCTGAAATAAGGAATGTTGAACATCCTGAGTCAAGGCAAATAGATGTTTGAATACATATATTTAAAACTTTATAAAAAAGTGCCCAACCATAGCTTAGAGTGTCACAGAAAATAAGACTTACTTACCCCAGGACACTCATCTACATGTAGAAAGCCAAACCAGTACTGAAACGAAGATCAGCAGAGGTAATGGTATATATATAAGAGTATATCGTCGATCTGAAAAGGGAGGTAAGAGATGAATCTCTACGACCGATAACAGAGAACCTATGAAATAGACCCCGTAGAAGGAGATCATTGAATTCAAATAGGCAATACTCTCTTCACATCCCTCTGACATTCACTGCATGCTGAGAGGAAAACCGGGCTCCAACCTGCTGCGGAGCGCATATCAACGTAGAATCTAGCACAAACTTACTTCACCACCTCTATAGGAGGCAAAGTTTGTAAAACCGATTTGTGGGTGTGGTGAGGGGTGTATTTGTAGGCATTTTGAGGTTTGGGAAACTTTGCCCCTCCTGGTAGGAATGTATATCCCATACGTCACTAGCTCATGGACTCTTGCTAATTACATGAAAGAAAGGGGATATTAGAGGGGATGAGGCCATACAGTGAGACCACTTGAAGGGGGGAGATGGGGAGGGTGAGGGGATCACTACACTACAGAAAAATTAATAAATACATTAAAAAAACAACACATAATCCAATGCTCCCAAAATGCACACTGGCAAAATGCAATGCAGTGTGGGGGGGGGGGGGGGAGAGCTATTACTGAGGGATAAGGGAGGTGGGAGGATGAGGAGGATATAAATAAATAAGAAAGAAAAAAAAAAACTAACTGCATATGGGCAGACTGGCTGCCAGACAGTACCTAAGACGGTGGAAGATGATGGTGACCAGTTGGAGGAATGGGGAAGAGAGATGTTTGGGAGGGATCAAGGAGGTGCTAGGTGTCAGGTGGGAGGGTACGCACTGTTCAACAATGCATTTTACTCTTACCAGCTGACTAACCTCTTCACTACTGGGAATTTCAGAGGTGTGGTGCACAGCAGCTGCAATTAGCAGGCTTCTAATTACAAAAAATCAATGGCAAAGCCATGCATATCTGCCATTTCTGAGCAAAGGGGATCTTAGAGAAACTTTTACAATAACTTGTCTTATGACTGCAGAAGTTGTGTGTAAATAATTTATTTTGAAACCCAAAGTTTGTAAAAAAAAAAGTATTTTTTTTATATGATGGCATTTGGAGGCCAAATGGTTGCATGAAATATACGAAAATGGGCCTAGATCAATAACTTCGGTTGTCTAGTTTAAAAATACATATACTTTTGGTGGTCAATCTTGAGAATTTAGGCAATTCTGCTATACCAAATGACCCAATTGTATAATTTTAGATATAGCTGCAGATTAAAATAATCGAAAAATATATGCATGATTGGTCTTAGCTGAATCACAGGATGCCAATTAACAAATGTTGAGATTTTTTTTTTTTACAGTTATTAAACGAAGGGCTAGATTACAAGTGGAGTGCTAATTTATCGCACCCCCGGTTACGGGTGCACAATAAATAACAAGCCATTACAAGTGGCTGGTTATTGCTACTGTGAGCTTGCGGTAGCAATAAGTGCTCTGAAAATTAACCAGAGATCAGATCTCTGGTTTATTTTCAAAATGTGCCCGTTAGCCCCCAAAATGTGTGGTGTTTTTTTATTAAAAAAAAATGTAGCAGTTTTTAGGGGTGGGGTGTTAGAAAGAAAATAAAAGGCACTGAAAAGTTCCTTTACAAAGCGGTATATGGGGACTGTGTGTTCCCTTTAAATATATATGTATATGCTTATATACATATATATTTACTATTTGCTGCGCTAGGTTTTCAGCCGTGTCTCCCGGCATCCCATTGGAGCCTATGGAAGCCCTCTCTTGTGAGCTCAAAGCTTCCCTGCAATGCGAACACGAGGTCGAGTAAGAATTGCACTCAACTTGTAATACCAGTGCATATTTTGTGCTACACTTGTAATCTGGCCCTAAAGGTTTTTGTGGAATGTGATAATTTAATCTTTTGGGATAATTTTACAATAATTTCTTAATGCTGAGAATAAATAGCTAGTTGAAACTGTCATCCACTGAAAGCTCTTTTTATGCCCCTCCCCCCCCAAAAAAATAGTTTATCATAGGTAAATAAAAAAAACAAAGGCCTCTATTAATTAAAGTCTGGCGGACCTGAGCCAGACCTCGTTGAATACGGAAGTAATACGCTCTCCGTATTCAACATTGCACCAGCAGCTCACAAGAGCTGCTGGTGCAACGCGGCCCCCTGCAGAATCGCGGCCAATCGGCCGCCAGCAGGGGGGTGTCAATCAACCCGATCGTACTCGATCGGGTTGAATTGCGGCGATGTCTGTCCGTCTGCTCAGAGCAGGCGGACAGGTTATGGAGCAGCGGTCTTTAGACCGCTGCTTCATAACTGCTGTTTCTGGCGAGTCTGAAGACTTGCCAGGAACACGGGCCGTCAAGCTCCTTTCAGAGCTTGATAGATAGGCCCCATAGTCTCTATTTCTGTGTAAAAAAGTGATAGCAAACATTCTAAATATTCTCTGGTACTCTGGGCAAGTTTCTCACTAAAATTCATGGAAGCAAAAGAGTTAAGCCATTTTTCAATCCAAGTACAAGTATCCAAACCAATCTCTACAATAATTTTCTGCAGAAATATATATCAAATGCTTTTGCAGACTCTAAATAGATTACATCCACTGCAACACCCTGATCTATAATGTTACTGACTTTTTCATAGATTACATTGATACAATCTGTCCCTCAAAAAACCATGTTGAGTCCTAATGATATTGTTGATCAAAAAATTCCCCCACCACAGATGTTAAAGGGACATGAAATCCAACATTTGTATTTCATTATTCAGACAGAAAACACAATTTTAAACAACTTTCCAATTTTCTGCTATTATCAAAATTGCTTAACTCTCTTGGAACACTTCAATGAAGGAGCAGCAATCCACTACTGGGAGCTATCTGAGCACATCAGGTCCCTTTAAGCTCACAGGTCTGTCATTTCTACAATTCTATTTTGATGTCTTTTTAAATATTGGCAGCACATCTGCTTTACATAACTTTTTTGTACCACCTTGGAAGATAAGGAATCCTGGAAGATTTATTTATAAAATGTTTTAACAGGCAAAAATACATTGAGATTATATTTGTTTTAAAATATGTCCTGGGATATGCCAGCTATACATTACAGGCTCAATTTATTATGTAGCGGATGCTGCTTCGGTAACGCATCATTTCAGGCTCGTCTAAGTTAAGAATTAGTGGTCATTAGACCACTGCTCCTTAACCTGTCCGCCACCTGTTGTACAAATACTTACATTTTTAGCTATACAGAGACACAAAATATGTCTTTATCATTTACAGTCTTTACAAGATTGATTTGTTTGTAAAGATATTTATTTTCTTTACAAGGATCTTAGGTTGCTGGAGGATTTGGTACGGGAGGTTATTCCACAGTTGAGAAGCTCTGAATGAAAACGTCGACCGACCAGCTTCCTTGATGTAGTGGGGAATGTAGAGTAGAGTGGAAGAAAAGGACCTTAAATTATAGGGTGAGTGGGGAGCAAACTGCTCAGTTATCGCAGGAGTATCTCAGAAAAGTGGTTATAGACAAGGAAAGAGAGTTGAAGAAAGTGTCTAGAGTGAAGTGAGATAACAGGATTTCTTTAGCACACAAACATTACAGCAATGTTTCAGGAATAACTGCCCTTAATCATGCAGTAAAACATAATGGTACACAGCACCCTTATATACCCAACCGCCACAAGAGGGCAGTAAGGATATATATACAATTTTAACCCTTTCACCTCTAAAATCTTAAACAAGTGCACATAAGGAATGCTATGAGACCTTACACTGAGCAGCAGCCAATATATCACACACTATACTACTACTAAATGACATCCCACCTATCCCCTGTCAATACCGCAAGACATTGCTCCAATGTATGTTAAACAGTGCTAAATGTCGGGGGGGGGGGGGGGGAAATCAACTTCCTTCATTTGCTATGTGGCTACACGAAGTGGACCATGTACTAGCTTTAGAAAAATTGCACTACACCTACATAGGCAAGCAAGACTTCATATTAGATGTTCTATATATCTAGGAACAAAAAAAAATTGCTATAAAGACTAAGTACAGACATAAAATGTTCTGATAAACCGCTATATTATTTAGGTAGTATGGATACACGTATGTGTAAATGAACCTAGGAAAAGTATATTTTTTCAGTTTCTGGTTTTCTTTATTGTTAAATTTGTTGTTTGAAAACTGTTTCTAAATTAAGTTTAGTAATTACCTAACTGGGGTGATACCCTTCTGGAACATTAACAAAGAACTTACCTCCAGAAGAAACCATCTGACTCCCTCCAGTCAAACGGGGAGTTTATCATCTTTGTTATTTTCTCTGTTCTTGTCTGATTACAAACTTTTGTTACTCAACATGCTTTGTATTATCAATGTAAAAACCAATAAAACATTTAATAAAAAAAAAATAAAAAAGAGAGACATCTGACCTTTCAAAGAACTGGTGGATAAACCCTTATCCTAAACCATCCTGTAAAAACAGCAAGAATTCTAGGAATTCTAAAAGAATGCCAAGACAAAAACCTGATTTGAACACCAAGAAATAAAGGCCTAGATTTGGAGTTCGGCGGTAGCCGTCAAAACCAGCGTTAGAGGCTCCTAACGCTGGTTTTGGGCGCCCGCTGGTATTTGGAGTCAGTGATTAAAGGGTCTAACGCTCACTTTTCAGCCGCGACTTTTCCATACCGCAGATCCCCCTACGCCATTTGCGTAGCCTATCTTTTCAATGGGATCTTTCTAACGCTGGTATTTAGAGTCGTTTCTGCAGTGAGCGTTAGAGCTCTAACGACAAGATTCCAGCCGCCTGAAAATAGCAGGAGTTAAGAGCTTTCTGGCTAACGCCGGTTTATAAAGCTCTTAACTACTGTACCCTAAAGTACACTAACACCCATAAACTACCTATGTACCCCTAAACCGAGCTCCCCCCACACCGCCGCCACTCGATTAAAATTTTTAACCCCTAATCTGCCGACCGCCACCTACGTTATACTTATGTACCCCTAATCTGCTGCCCCTAACCCCGCCGACCCCTGTATTATATTTATTCACCCCTAACCTGCCCCCCACAACGTCGCCGCCAGCTACTTACAATAATTAACCCCTAATCTTCCGACCGCAAATCGCCGCCACCTACGTTATCCCTATGTACCCCTAATCTGCTGCCCCTAACACCGCCGACCCCTATATTATATTTATTAACCCCTAATCTGCCCCCCTCAACGTCGCCGACACCTGCCTACACTTATTAACCCCTAATCTGCCGAGCGGACCTGAGCGCTACTATAATAAAGTTATTAACCCCTAATCCGCCTCACTAACCCGATCATAAATAGTATTAACCCCTAATCTGCCCTCCCTAACATCGCCGACACCTACCTTCAATTATTAACCCCTAAACTTCCGATCGGAGCTCACCGCTATTCTAATAAATGGATTAACCCCTAAAGCTAAGTCTAACCCTAACACTAACACCCCCCTAAGTTAAATATAATTTTTATCTAACGAAATTAATTAACTCTTATTAAATAAATTATTCCTATTTAAATCTAAATACTTACCTGTAAAATAAATCCTAATATAGCTACAATATAAATTATAATTATATTATAGCTATTTTAGGATTAATATTTATTTTACAGGCAACTTTGTAATTATTTTAACCAGGTACAATAGCTATTAAATAGTTATTAACTATTTAATAGTTACCTAGTTAAAATAATAACAAATTTACCTGTAAAATAAATCCTAACCTAAGTTATAATTAAACCTAACACTACCCTATCAATAAAATAATTAAATAAACTACCTACAATTACCTACAATTAACCTAACACTACACTATCAATACATTAATTAAACACAATTGCTACAAATAAATACAATTAAATAAACTAGCTAAAGTACAAAAAATAAAAAAGAACTAAGTTACAGAAAATAAAAAAATATTTACAAACATAAGAAAAATATTACAACAATTTTAAACTAATTACACCTACTCTAAGCCCCCTAATAAAATAACAAAGCCCCCCAAAATAAAAAATTCCCTACCCTATTCTAAATTAAAAAAGTTACAAGCTCTTTTACCTTACCAGCCCTGAACAGGGCCCTTTGCGGGGCATGCCCCAAGAATTTCAGCTCTTTTGCCTGTAAAAGAATAAATACAATACCCCCCCCCCCCCCAACATTACAACCCACCACCCACATACCCCTAATCTAACCCAAACCCCCCTTAAATAAACCTAACACTAAGCCCCTGAAGATCTTCCTACCTTGTCTTCACCATCCAGGTATCACCGATCCGTCCTGGCTCCAAGATCTTCATCCAACCCAAGCGGGGGTTGGCGATCCATAATCCGGTCCAGAAGAGGCTCCAAAGTCTTCCTCCTATCCGGCAAGAAGAGGACATCCGGACCGGCAAACATCTTCTCCAAGCGGCATCTTCGATCTTCTTCCATCCGGTGCGGAGCGGGTCCATCTTGAAGCAGGCGACGCGGATCCATCCTCTTCTTCCGATGTCTCCCGACTAATGACGGTTCCTTTAAGGGACGTCATCCAAGATGGCGTCCCTCGAATTCCGATTGGCTGATAGGATTCTATCAGCCAATCGGAATTAAGGTAGGAATTTTCTGATTGGCTGATGGAATCAGCCAATCAGAATCAAGTTCAATCCGATTGGCTGATCCAATCAGCCAATCAGATTGAGCTCGCATTCTATTGGCTGTTCCGATCAGCCAATAGAATGCGAGCTCAATCTGATTGGCTGATGGGATCGGCCAATCGGATTGAACTTGATTCTGATTGGCTGATTCCATCAGCCAATCAGAAAATTCCTACCTTAATTCCGATTGGCTGATAGAATCCTATCAGCCAATCGGAATTCGAGGGACGCCATCTTGGATGACGTCCCTTAAAGGAACCGTCATTAGTCGGGAGACATCGGAAGAAGAGGATGGATCCGCGTCGCCTGCTTCAAGATGGACCCGCTCCGCACCGGATGGAAGAAGATCGAAGATGCCGCTTGGAGAAGATGTTTGCCGGTCCGGATGTCCTCTTCTTGCCGGATAGGAGGAAGACTTTGGAGCACCGGATTATGGATCGCCAACCCCCGCTTGGGTTGGATGAAGATCTTGGAGCCAGGACGGATCGGTGATACCTGGATGGTGAAGACAAGGTAGGAAGATCTTCAGGGGCTTAGTGTTAGGTTTATTTAAGGGGGGTTTGGGTTAGATTAGGGGTATGTGGGTGGTGGGTTGTAATGTTGGGGGGGGGGGTATTGTATTTATTCTTTTACAGGCAAAAGAGCTGAAATTCTTGGGGCATGCCCCGCAAAGGGCCCTGTTCAGGGCTGGTAAGGTAAAAGAGCTTGTAACTTTTTTAATTTAGAATAGGGTAGGGAATTTTTTATTTTGGGGGGCTTTGTTATTTTATTAGGGGGCTTAGAGTAGGTGTAATTAGTTTAAAATTGTTGTAATATTTTTCTTATGTTTGTAAATATTTTTTTATTTTCTGTAACTTAGTTCTTTTTTATTTTTTGTACTTTAGCTAGTTTATTTAATTGTATTTATTTGTAGCAATTGTGTTTAATTTATTTATTGATAGTGTAGTGTTAGGTTAATTGTAGGTAATTGTAGGTAGTTTATTTAATTATTTTATTGATAGGGTAGTGTTAGGTTTAATTATAACTTAGGTTAGGATTTATTTTACAGGTAAATTTGTTATTATTTTAACTAGGTAACTATTAAATAGTTAATAACTATTTAATAGCTATTGTACCTGGTTAAAATAATTACAAAGTTGCCTGTAAAATAAATATTAATCCTAAAATAGCTATAATATAATTATAATTTATATTGTAGCTATATTAGGATTTATTTTACAGGTAAGTATTTAGCTTTAAATAGGAATAAGTTATTTAATAAGAGTTAATTAATTTCGTTAGATGTAAATTATATTTAACTTAGGGGGGTGTTAGTGTTAGGGTTAGACTTAGCTTTAGGGGTTAATCCATTTATTAGAATAGCGGTGAGCTCCGATCGGAAGTTTAGGGGTTAATAATTGAAGGTAGGTGTCGGCGATGTTAGGGAGGGCAGATTAGGGGTTAATACTATTTATGATAGGGTTAGTGAGGCGGATTAGGGGTTAATAACTTTATTATAGTAGCGCTCAGGTCCGCTCGGCAGATTAGGGGTTAATAAGTGTAGGTAGGTGTCGGCGACGTTGTGGGGGGCAGATTAGGGGTTAATAAATATAACATAGGGGTCGGCGATGTTAGGGCAGCAGATTAGGGGTACATAGGGATAACGTAGGTGGCGGCGTTTTACGGAGCGGCAGATTAGGGGTTAAAAAAAATATGCAGGGGTCAGCGATAGCGGGGGCGGCAGATTAGGGGTTAATAAGTGTAAGATTAGGGGTGTTTAGACTCGGGGTACATGTTAGGGTGTTAGGTGCAGACGTAGGAAGTGTTTCCCCATAGGAATCAATGGGGCTGCGTTAGGAGCTGAACGCTGCTTTTTTGCAGGTGTTAGGTTTTTTTTCAGCTCAAACAGTCCCATTGTTTCCTATGGGAGAATCGTGCACGAGCACGTTTTTGAGGCCGGCCGCGTCCGTAAGCAACTCTGGTATCGAGAGTTGCTTTTGCGGTAAAAATGCTCTACGCTCCTTTTTTGGAGCCTAACGCAGCATTTGTTTTAACTCTCGATACCAGAGTTAAATTTATGGTGCGGCCAGAAAAAAGCCCGCGGAGCGTTAACAGCCCTTTTACCGCCGAACTCCAAATCTAGGCCAAAGGCTGTCCAGGCTTTAAAATAAAAAAATTCCCCTAGTCACAAACTTATGAGCCTGTTTAAGAAACTCATAACTGAACAAATAGTTCAAAGACAGAGAGAGTTTCTGATATTATCTCTATGCCTTCAAGCCGAGAGATCTAGAATCTGGATAGAAAAAAATTACCATGAAATAGAAGGTCTGGATGCAAAGGAAACAGCCTGTCAGGGTTTTTTCCCTGTTTTGTTTGCCATGTGCTGATGGCAGCCATTTTACTCACCTCTCTTGCTGACTCTGCATACAGTGTGATGCTGCTCATTTCCTGCACTTCCTTTTATGTCCAGACTGGTGTACATCATCCGTGTGAGACAGGATGCAGTCTCAGAATTGTGATGTCATCACTTATTATTTAAAGGGCCTTTGTTCAGTATGCTTCTTCTGACTACTCGCTTTGGCTCCTGACTCGGCTCGTATGACTACCAGCTCTGGTTTTGATTCCTGGCTTGTTTTGACTTGTGGACTTTTTATTTTTTGCTATTAATAAAGGTGTGATTATTTTTGCACTTCTTATATCAGTCTGATTCCTGGCACCCTGACACAGCCAAGGAGAGAAGCCGGACATCAGAACCAAATCTGCATACCAAATTCTGCAGGAACAAGCTGCAGCAATCAGAATCAGAATGTTAGGTTATGATAGGTTTTCATTGATTTGTTTCCATGCTTTGTTCTTCGTTGTGTGACTTTATTGCATGTCTTATCTTTGGAGGCTTTTTTGGCTAGTATATTATTTGATTCCCTGTGGTATAGAATGTTTAGTAAGTTCTTATATACCAAATTATTTGATTTCAATTATAAATAAGGTACATGAATGTCATTGTCTATTTATGCATTTTTTTACTTTTTTATTTTTTTTAAATTTATTTTCTTATCTATTTATGAATTTTACATCTATTCATGAAGTTATCTGTGAGTATAGGATATAACAAATTTTAATTTTGTAATTCATTCTAGCTCACTGAGTTTTAAATTAATTATATACTTATTCACATCGTATGGTCTTTTATCATGTTATTTATAATGTGTGATTTTTGTATCCATTTGTGTCTTTTTAGCATTAGCATTGTTTGTATTAGGGCTGCATGATAGACTTCACAGACAATTTCTATTATGAGCTACGATTATTAGCCAATCAGAACTGCTCAAACCTGTGTCAAACCTGCCACTTTTAAAAGGAATCATCTATTACGACGGAATTATCTCTTGACAAAGTCGGGTCGCAACCTGATGAAACGCGTAGAGTGCACCTCAGGATTCGGCTACAGTGGAGTAGTTATTGACGGCTTCAGACAATGAGTCCGTGACGTTGTGTTCACCCGAACCATTTCCGGTGGCGTCTGAGTTTCCCCGTTACCCGCTCCATAGGATTGCAGATGAGCAGAGGAGTAGGAGAAGGAACAGCCCTCTCTGGGAACTAACAGAGGATCTTGACCGGTGGGGACTTTTTTGTGCCTGCATTTAATTTGTTTTGTGTACGTGTTTGTTGTGCACATGTGTTGTTTTAGCTGATCTCTGTAATAAACAGTTTTACGTACAGAGGTGGTTGCGCTCTGTCTCTTCTCTTCTTGTGTTATAGCAATCAGAATCACCAAAGCTCTTCCTGACGAATATTTGCAATAACCCTGGGAAAAAAGACCAGAGGTTAAAAAATATAGACTAGCCAGAATGACCATTGAACTACCAGATCATCCACAAACAGAATTCAAAGATCCCTGGACCTTGCTGTCGGGTCTCCCTATGGCAATCCTTCTTCATCATGCCTGTCTGTACCTTAAAGATCACACTAGCCTTTCAGTATCGTATATAAGGCTCCTCCTTCTGGCACTCCATGCTGGATTATTGAAGCTTAACCACAGAGTTTACTCTTAGCTAAAACTTCAGCCTTGAATACTTCTCAGGCTCTCAGTTCTTATTTGTCCTATTGCTGTACTGGGACAGCTTACTCCGCTGTATTTCAGCTTTACTGTACTCACCTTCATCTGCTGTGATTCCTGACGTCATCAGCTACCGCCCGTAGCAGTCTCAGAATTACACTCCACATCCGACTCACAACGGACCTACGGATCAAACTAACCAGCGTCTTTGCCACACGCTCAGCCCCATACTGAGCCAGGCTGTATACAAATAGCTGTTGTGCCTATTCCTTTTGTGAACTGATGCTGCTCTTACCCTTCACTGATTTCTGTCTAATCTTACCGCTGCATTGTTAGTGCATATGTTACTATTCGCCTGCCACCTCTCCTTCTCCTGATGTTAATAGTAGGCTGCACTTGTTTTCACGCTAGAATATCATATGAGCCTCAGCTAGTAAACCTGCAATATACAAAGTGTACATATTATTTTTGCTTGAACCACTGTTGCTTCACTGCTGATTTGTGTTGCAATATATTACAGAAACTTAGTTACTATTTACACCTTTTCAGAGTCTCTGGTGATAAAACCTGTCTTCTTACTCAATAGCAAATTACATTTCATGTCCTCAAATTATATTGTTGATTTCCTGTGAAATCCTTTGTAACCTCTTGCCAGGTCATATACATCAACAGTTACACTGGTGTGTACTCTGACTGAATAAGTCTGGCTAAATTAAGACAGAGGGGTTAACCATAGCCACTTACAGTAGCAGTTAACCCCACTGTCACAAAACCTTTACTCCCATCTTAAATCTGGACCAAACCTATAACCATTACATTTAATGGTTCCGACACTTTCACATTACCTAAAAAATTTGAGATTCAACCGAGAAGCCATCAGAATCAATCTATGGGCGACCCCAAAGATCTATTATCTGATAACCTGAAGAGACCTCTTACAGACAGAAAGATTGACGACTGAGAAAAAACTACTTCCTAGTTGTCCAGTCCTGGAATATGAACAGCAAAAATAAGACAGCAATACACTTATACCCAGGAAAGAATTCAAGCTACTATCTTAATAACTAGGGAACTGTAAGTTCCCCCCTGATGATTGAAGCTACAGATGTTACATTGTCTAACTGAAAATGGAGAGAAGATTCCATTTTCAATAGAAGACAACCCTAAAGGGCCCTGAATATTGCACAAAGTTGTAAAACATTAATAGGTAACCGCGCCTCCTGAGGAGACCAAACTCCTTATAACTTCTGAGATACCAAGATGGCCCCCCATCTTGAAAAAAACAGGCATCTGAAGATATTACAGACCAAGAAGTAGGAACAAAAAGAAGCCCTTTCCATATGAGCTAATAATCCAGCCACCAAGACAGAAACAGATTTTTTTCTGGAATGTAAGCGAGTCCTCAGAGAAAACAGTGTATGGTCCCTGTATCATTGGTAAAATATACAAAGCTGAAGAGGGCTCATATTTGAAGCAAGCAAATGAAATAGCAACCAAAGCTGCTAACATGAGACCTCCATGCAAATAGCAACTGAAGGAAAAAAATAGAGGCTGAAGTCTCCAACAGGCAAACCCCAGCTTCAACCGTTTTTGCTCTGTCAAAGAAAGACTTACTAAATCTATTTAAAACCCCAAGAAAAGAAACCATATCTGAGGAACCAGTAAACGGTTTGGAAAAAATACTTTTCAACCATGATGTTGAAGAAACAACAACAGTCTGCAGGAGAGAAATACTGCTAAATGTAAATATAGAGTTTGAACCAAGATATCATCCAGGTATGAAAACACTGCAATACCCAAAGATCTGATTACCATAAAGAGGGTATCCAGAACCTTGGAGTATATTCTGAGAGCTATAGCCAGAACAAATGAAAGAGCAACAAACTGAAAAAGCTTGTCCAAAAAAAGCAAACCTCAGAAAAATAAGAACATAAAGTAAGCATCCTTAAAATCTATTGTGGATATAAACTGACCAAATAGTTTCCAACAACTTGAAAAACTTCTTTGAAACAATAAAAAGGTTGGAGTCTCCATCTACCTGAGCCTTTACATGGATCCTAGAATCATTAGACAGAAAAAGCCTTCCCTTTCGGAGGAATTGATCTGAAACATATTCAATATAATTGAGACTGAAATAAGAGCCCAAGGAACATTAACAGACAAAAAAACAGCTTACTATAAAAGGTGTAACCTACCGCCTACAAGAGCCTCTTGCAGATTTGGATGGGGGAGAAGATTTCTTGAACTGCTGCCTTAGACCTGTTCCAGATAAACTAATGGGCACTGACCCTGTCAGCATTCTTCAAAGCATACAGATTGGGCTGGTATTAATTAATGCTCAGGATCAATTATAGGTGCTGAAGCAATTTGCAAATTCAATTCTATTTATTTCCAGACGGAACCAGAGGATCTCTTATAATGGGTGAAGGAAACCAATTTCTGAGTCCTGTTCTAACAAAAGGGACAAAACACAAAACTGAGTTTGGATATATACCCCTGGACTTCTTGTCCTGAGGAAGAAAAACTCATAAAAATAATGGAATCCAAACCAGAACCAAACATATTTCCCTGAAAAGAAAGAGATAAAAGTCTGGAAATAGAAATCATGTCAACAAACCAATATTCTAGTTATAATGCTCATCTAGAAAGAACAGCTAAAGACATATGCTAGCATCAATGTATGATGACAAAAAAGACATCACAAGAGAGAGCATTTGCACACTTAAACAACATAAAATGATTTTTTTAAATCTTCACTGGCATAATCATAAGAAAACTGCTCAGAAAGACTATACATACAAAAGATCAAGCAACAGCCAAATCAGCAATAGATATTACTAGATGGAAAATATAACTTGCCCCTAAGGAAGGATTATCTTCCTATCTAAAGGGACTAAAAAAGAAGAACTATCTTCCAAAGGAATGTTAGCATATTTAGCCAGAGTAAAAATGGCCTCAACCACTTTGGGAAAACTTTCACAAAGCTCAATAATAGAAGCCAGAAAAGGATACAAATTGTTAAACCTTGCAGAAGGAATAAAAGGTATACCTGGCTTAGTCTAATTTCTGGATATAATCTCAGAAACTGCAATAAGGACAATAAACATAATTGTTTTTTTATTAATTTTCCATACATAAGTTGACAGATTCATAGGCAAAACTTCACAGAGGCATTTAAAACTTTTTGGTATTACATCATTCAGTCTTTGATTTTGAATTAATATCTGGGTTCAACAGTCTTTGGTTCTTTTCCTCAGTTG
The DNA here is from genome assembly GCF_027579735.1 of Bombina bombina. NCBI lineage: Eukaryota > Metazoa > Chordata > Amphibia > Anura > Bombinatoridae > Bombina > Bombina bombina. Next base: position 215,843,623 of record NC_069501.1, read on the forward strand.
GGGAGCCTTCGAAAGACACCACGTTGTTTTAGAATGTATTGAATACCACGTAAAGGAAAATACTTACAACATTTTAATTGGAAATGGAAAACCAATTTAACTTTTACAACAATAATAAATAGAAACATGTAGATAAAATAGTGGCAAGTGAAAGTCTACATTTAGTACATCATCCTACAGTATATAATGTGGGTAGGTATTTTTGTTAGTACACAAGGGTATTGGCTCTCGAACAACACCTCAAGTCAGTAGGTGGGTATGTGGAGGAGAGTTGACTAGCCTAATTGTGCTAGTTTCTCGTTTCATACAGGTCATGGGGAGAAATCTAGATGAGTCTAGTAGTGATTCCCAGTAGAATTTTACAGCTAAGAAAATAGCAAACTGATTTTGTTTATAGTACCCATATTGCTCTAGAGGAATGGTATCTACGACACTTGACAGCCACTGTTGGGTTGTGGGGACTAGTGTAGATTTCCAATGCTGTGAAATTAATGACCTGGCACCGTTTAGGCATATCTTTATCAAAATGGAGCGTATTTTACAATTACAAGCAGGGCTTTTACTTAACAAAGCTATTTCGGGAGCTGGTACGAACCCTGAGTCTATTATAATTTGTAGTGTCTGTTCTACTAATTTCCAAAAAAGGGGTGATTTTAGGACACGGCCACCACATGTAAGACATAGTCCCTTCCTCACCACAACCTCTCCAGCATAATGCGGATGAGGATGGGTAGATTTTATGTAGTCTGTGCGGGGTTAAGTACCAGCACAAAAGGATCTTGAAATTCATTTCAATAATTTGCGTGGAAGTAGATGATTTGCGTGTGTTATATATTCTTTTCCATTTGGAAATTTAGTTCATGTTGCCAATGTGTTGAGTATGCTGGGAGAGTAGGTGATTTTACATTTTAGAGTGCTTTTTTTGAGAGTGAGAGGGCGCCTTTAAAGGGTATTGCCAACAGACATAATTGTTCAAAGGGAGTAGGATACCTAACCAGATCCTCTTTAAATTGATTGCTTTGTATGAAATTACTTAATTGTGAGTGTTTTAGCCAGGACGTGAAAGCTCCATTCAGTATATTAGACCTATTTTGACGTGATTTAAGTGTACGTTTGTCCAGTAGTGTGATAATTAGTACTTAGTCAGGTAGTTCCCCTGTAACTCTAGTTTTCCGCAAGGGCTCGTACCCACCCGTTAGCTCCATATTAGGTGATATCAGAGTGAGTGGGGGTGAAGAAAGTTTTGGATATTTCTGAACTTAATAGCCCCATGTATCGAATATGTGCCCATAAAGGGGCGATGTTTGACATAAGGGTGGTCTAAGGGTTTTGGGAATCCAACATATCTAACCGGATTTCGGAGCTCTTAAAATTTAGGAGTCTATTGACACCCAGGCCTTTGCATCCCTCTTGCTATGCCAGTCTAATATGTGTTGTAGGGCTATTAAGTGGTAATAAGTTTCCAATTTTGGTACCCCTAGCCACCCATTGTGATACATTGTAGCTGCGTTTATGCACGGTTTCATTCTACCCCAGATGAATGAATTAATGTTTTTTTTTTGAGTTGTTGAAGGTAAAGTTTTGGTAGTGTGACAGGTATTGTCTGGAATATGTAAAGTATTTTTGGAAGGATCAACATTTTTATAGCTTGGATTCTACCCCACCATGATAACGGCTTGTCTTGCCAGGTTTGTAGGGTATGCTGTATAGGGGTTTGTAATGCTTTATTATTGGTGTTGAATAATTGTGATATCTTAGGGGTTAGTAGTATTACCAAGTAACTTAGGTGAGAGTGCTGTAGTTTGTAATGGCATATAGCCTTAAGAGATTGGAGTTCTTTTGGGGGCAGCGAGACATTTAGGATCTCCGATTTTTGTTTATTAATTAAAAATTTAGATAGTTGACCAAAGTGTCAAATTCCTCCATGAGTACTGCCAAGGATTGATTAGGAGATGTCAGTGTGAGTAAAACATCATTCGCGAACAATTACACCTTGTAATGATTTTGGCCTATAGTTACCCCCGTTATGTTCGAGTTAGCCCGGATATGTGGCACAAGTGCTTCCATAATGAGCACAAATAGTATAGGGGACAACGGGCATCCCTGCCTCATTCCGTTTGAGATTGGAAAACTTTGAGACAATACACCATTGACTTTTAACCTTGTTGTGGGGTAGGAGTAAAGATGAAAGGATTCTACTAACCATGTTATCACCAAAGCCAAAGTTGAAGGCTTTCTCTGCATCAGTGGAGACCAGGACTGTAGGAATTTTGTGTGAAGTTACATATTCCATTATGTGCATGGTTCTAATTGTGTTGTCTCTCGTTTCCCTGTGCGGAACAAAGCCCGCCTGGTGTAAATGGACAATAGACAAGAGGTCAGAGTTGATTCTTCTCACCAATATATTTGCAAAGATTTTTTATATCGCCATTTAGCAGCGAGATCGGACAGTAACTGCTGGGATTTGTCATGGGTTTACCCTCTTTGTGAAGGATAGTAATGTGTGCTTCTATAAGCCGTGGAGACAAACAGCCTCCCTCATCTAAGGAGTTAAACACATTTCTTAAATGAGGTACTAGGATTTGTAGGAATTGTTTATAATATGTGTTGGATAAACCATCTGGGCCTGGACTTTATTGGGTGGGAAAGCTTTTAATTGCTGTGATTATCTTTTGTTCTGTGATTGGTTCGTCTAGGGACTTGGCCAAAGAATCTGACACTGTGGGTAAGTGAGCTTCTCTTATATAACCGTCAATGTGAGTGTAGGTTTGTGAATTATCATCTGTGGGGATGTTGTATAGGGAACAGTAATAGTTGCTAAATGTATTTGCAATATCTTTATAGTCAAAAATGTCTTTATTCGTGGTGTCTATCATTTTGTGTATATAGTTTGCATATGGGTTTTTTTCTCTCAGTGCTTTGGCAAGTAGTGGACTTGCTCTGTTCCCTTCTGTAAAGTATAGTTTCTTTAGATAGTATGCTTTCCTATGTACTTCTCTAGTTAGAAGATTGTTTAAATCTTTCCTGGCCTTTTCTGCTAAAGTTGGATTTAACATGTGTGCATGTTCTGCATCATTGAGTCGGAGCAACAGTTGGGCATATTCTAGGTTTTAAGACTTGTTGAGGATAGCTTTTTGCTTGATAAACTCCCCTCTAACAACAGCTTTGTGCGCTTCCCAAAATACTGCTGGAGAGGATTGGGGGGGGGCTGATTATGCTGAAAGTAATCTAACAATGTTTTAGATATTTTATCTGAGATTTGGGGTCACAGTAGAAGGGTATTATCAAGTCTCCAACAAAAGTCTGTAATCAGTCTTTCAGGCCACTCAAAGGTCAGTAACACTGAGGAGTGGTCCGACCAAGGAGTTGATGTAATATCGGAGTCCATAGCCAACGTCAGTCCCAGCTGGTCTATGCAGATATAATCTAATCTAATTTATTAGGATATGAGGAGTACGAATTTTGGGTCGGGTGTTGAACTCTCCATACATCTAATAGGGAGGCAGAGCTAAGGCAATGAGCTATTGTTTTAATAGTGCTCTAGGACTGTGAGCTTTTGGCCAATGAACAGTTAAGCTTAGGGTTGAGTGCAATGTTAAAATCTCCTATTAGTATCGTGGTTCCTTTTGCTACTTCCAACAGTTTCCCTGTGATTTTCTTAAAGAATCGTTCTTGACCTGTAGTTGGGGCACATACATTTGCTAGTATAATTGGCCTATTAAAAAGGTCTCCTACTAGCATTAAGCATCTACCTTCCGGATCAGAGTACATGGTGAGATTTTGGATGTGGACAGATTTGTGGAGTAGTATGCCTACTCCATTTCTCTTTTTGTGTGTGTGGGAACTAAAATTTCCAATTGGGTAGTGCTTAGATGAAAATTTGGGTTCTGCATTATGCTTAAAATGGGTTTCTTGGATAAAGACAATTTCATTTTTATGCTTAGAAAACCAACTGAGTGCGATCAACCTTTTTGCCGGGGAGTTCAGCCCTTTGGTGTTTTGCGTCAATATTTTAAGGTTTCTAGCACTCATTTGGGCAGACATGAGGACTTATGCTGTCGTCTGATCAACTCATTGTTATACAGTATAATAGCTGGCTTAGTAATTTAGACAGTGAACCTTGCAGACTATCTGAAGGACAATGTTAGACCTTCAATTTTTGTAGCTACAGTTTCAATATTAACAACTATAAGAGTGAAAAACAATAAAATAAAAATTACAAACACAACAATAGCATATATCCATATACAATACATGGAAATATAGGGGACACTTCCCTGTTCACAATGAGTCATGAACATGAGAGTATCTGCTACTTCCTATTGACTTTTATTAATGTACATTCTAAATCTAAGATAATTTTACGCTATCTTGCAAAACATCTGTAGTTATGAGATTAAGTATACTAACACTGTCGGGCATATAAACAACAATGCTACTCACTGCCAGAGTCCTAAGTAGGCGAGTATCAACATGGACTATTCTCTTCACTAGGGAAAGAATACATAGAAAAAAAAATTGGACATGTTTTTAGCTGCCTGAGGGCCTCAGGCTGGGTTAGTGTCAGAATCTCTGGAACTGGTGTATAAACTTGGTGTATTTGTTGTTTTCGGGGATGCTGGCCCGTCCAGTGACGGCAGAGAGGGTTGGGGTATGCTGAGTTGCTTGCAGAAACTTTCCAAATCATCTTGGGTTCTGTAAGTGGCGAGTTGTGAGCCTTGCAGGACTTTAATGCAAAATGGGAAACCCCATCTGTATGGGATTTTCGGATCTTGGATGTGTAAGGTTAAATACCTTGCTTCTCTTCTTCTGTTTAAGGTGATGGTGCTTAGGTCAGCATACACCTGAATACTGTCACCTTCATACATGATTTGACACATTTTCCTGGAAGCCTCCATTATTTTTCTTTATCAGCAAAAATTTGTAGCTTCAAAACTATATCTCTGGGGGGTTTACCCTCCGGTGGCTTCAGCCATAAGGCTCTATGAGCCCTTTCTATGGGCTTGTAGCAGAAATTGGAACAGGCTTTGTAGGTATTGAGGTATTTGGGTCGAGATTATTTTTTTGGATACTCCCCGTATCCTAATATTGTTCTGGTGCCCCCAATTGTCTAGATCTTCTAGTTGAAGCTGCATTTGTTGTATTAAAGAATCTTGAAATCCAGAGCTCTATTGCGCTGGTCAGTGTCATTGTGTATTTGATCTATATCTTCTTAAAGGTGTGCCATTCTATCTCCTAATTCGGAGAGGTCTTTTTTCACTTTGGTGAGGCCATCCTTGATCATTTTCCCTACTTGAGAGATAAGAGAAGTGAAGTCTGCCTTTGTAGGGAGGTTGTCGATGTCTGCTCTTGTAAGTGGGCTACTGACTGGTGGGTTCTGTGTAGTGGATTCCGTCTCCACAGGTATGATGTCTGATTCTTGAGAAAGGGGTGGTACTGAGTCTGGCGTTTCAAGTACTTTGAAGAAATTATTGAGTTTTGTTGCCAACGATGTGTGGCTCTTAGCTGGTTTATCTTGTTTAGATAACCTTCTTGAGGTCATTGCAATTCAAATATATAGTACTGGTCTCCTACCTTTTGGAGCGGGTAGCTATATGTATGTATCTTGTGCCCCTTTAGTGTCTCCGCTGCTGGGTTCTTTTAGTTTTAGCTCCCCCCAACGTGTTTTTGTCTCTATTCGTGCGCGGGTTATATTTGAGGGGCAACTAGCTTATGTGAAGCTTTTGTGCGGCTGTGCTGCAGCTTTAAGTGATAGCCAAATCTAGCTCATTTATCTGAGAATGTAGCTTTAGCTTCACTTTAGTTGTGTGGTTTGGCACTGCTGTTGCAAGGTAACGTTTTCACACACATCAGGCTTGGTGGGTATAGTTATACATTTTGTATTTATATCATCTCCCATTGGCGTTTTTGTAAACATTTGCAGGTTGCATTGGGAGACTCTTTTGCTATAATCCCTAATGCTGATGCCTGAAGAAATAGTGCTGTTACTGCTCTTAATGCATTTATAGAGTGTTTATATTCCTCTGCGCTTTATTTATCTGCTGCATACATTTTTCTTTTCACCTGGCTTGTGCCGTTGTGAACACTGTTCTGCCTTAATTTAAGATGCGTCACTTTGTCAGGCGTAGTGAAAGGGGTCGGTCTCTCACCTTGCTCGATGTAACTCTGACGTCTGTGACGTTAATCAAGCAGGAGTTGTTCCCATGTCTTCTCTGAGTGGTCTGGAAGCAGATTCTCCGGGATGCGGTCTGGTTTGCACTCGGTGGGTGACTGAAATGTGGCCTGGAAGTGTGTGTAGTTACGGAGCTTCACTTTTTAGCAGCTATACTGGGTGATGGCTGGCTCCACCCCAAATTATGGAATTCAAACAAGGGTTTAAAAAGCAGTATCTAAACACTTTAACCAGTATATCAACATCTACTTTAGGATCGTTAACTTCTAAAGTAAGACAACAATTCCCTTAAAATTTAATAAAAGAATATTTCAGTAAAAAGATCAGAGGAAGATTAACTAGAAACACTAACCTTGGCAGGTTAAAAACTAGAAGAAAGTAAATTCTAAACTGACCTTAAATGCTTACTTGAAAGAGGCATGGCCACCAACATTTCAGCACTGTTGATCCAATGAAATTATTGATCCCAGAAGAAAAAGTAGAATATTCCTCCATTAAGGAACAAACAGAAGGTGCAATAATATAAATAATAATGAAGCAAGAACATTAGCAGTAGTGGGCAGAATGTATTAAAACATAAATACATTTATTGTATAAGATTGGTGAAGTAAATACTTTAGCATATAACAATATAAACATTTTAATACTGGTAGTAAAATGTTCAAATGACTCAGCTTCAAAGGCAGATTTAGGGACATAATTAAAAGGCTCCATAACTTCAGAAAAACTAATAATATAGTTAAGTCCAGGAAACATGATAAAATTCCCATTAAAAAAAGCTCTTGAAGAAAGAAACTCATAAAAACTTACAATTTGAAAAAACACTAATACAAGACAAGTACATCTTGCATTCAGACAGCACACTTGTAAAGTGAGGTGCGCGCCAAACTTACGCCATATATAATAGAAAAGGGAACCAAAAAGTATGCACACTATCCCATCGATGCACGCAGACCCGAAGCCTGGCGTACGTCAACGTGCATAAAAAAAGGTAAGTGCACAAAAACTATCATGCTTCTAAATACGTGCGTGAAAACGCTGAAGCTTAAAAAAAGTAGGCTTGTGAAAAAAATTACACGGTTAAAAATAAACAAATTGTCATTTTTAAAGGGGAAATTTCAATAACATATATATAACAAAATTTATGCTTACCTGATAAATTTCTTTCTTTCTTGACACAGTGAATCCACAGAACATCATAATTACTGTTGGGAATATCACTCCTGACCAGCAGGAGGAGGCAAAGAGCACCACAGCAAAGATGTTAAATACCACTCCCCTACGCACAATCCCCACTCATTTGACCAAAGGGAAAGGAGAAAGAAAGTAATATAAGGTGCCTGAGGATTATAGAAAAATAAACTGTCTGAACAATACAGGGCGGCCCGTGGACTCACCGTGCCAAGAAATAAATACATTTATCAGGTAAGCATTAATTTTGTTTTCAACAACAAATAAAGAGGAAGACTGGCAAAAATCCTTAGTCGCCTGCAAATAATATTTCAACGCACGAACCACATCCAGGTTGTGGATGAGAAGAAGGATTACGACACAAAGAAGGAACAACAATCTTTTGATTATTATTCTTATCCAAAACAACCTTGGGAAGGAAACCTAGGGCAGTACGCAGTACTACCTTATCAGAATGAAAAATAAGGAAAGTAGATTCAAACTGCAACACTGAAAGCTCCAAAACTCTTCGAGCCGAAGAGATAGCAGCCAAAAACAAAACCTTCCAGGATAACAACTTAATATCCAAAGAATGCATAGGCTCAAACGGAGCATGTTGAAGAACTCTAAGAACCAAATTAAGACTCCAAGGAGGAGTAGCAAAC